>NC_065508.1:9456745-9527484 GCF_006386435.1 Epinephelus moara | reverse complement strand
CAAAGCTAACATCAGGACGTCATCTGTTAAAAGCCTCCCGTTGTCGGATACGACATGAAACTACTCCAGTTAGCTCAATCATGTTGTAACTAAGACATCCACTGGAAAAAATATTTTCTTCACGGATGAGCACACTTTTGATAAAACAGAGTTAAATCTCTTGGCATCCATTTTCAAGCTCTCTGTGTGTTTGTTTCCTTGCGGACAAGAAAAGGGGGAGCACACATTTCCGAGAAGGCGTGTCCTTTTCAAAAATGCAAGAGGCGTTGCTTTGTTGCCGGCGGTTTTCGCTGGTGTGTTAAACACACTTTAGAAAGGAGTGTCCCCAGACTA
Source organism: Epinephelus moara (assembly GCF_006386435.1). Lineage (NCBI taxonomy): Eukaryota > Metazoa > Chordata > Actinopteri > Perciformes > Serranidae > Epinephelus > Epinephelus moara. The sequence continues at coordinate 9,527,151 of NC_065508.1, read as the reverse complement.
TCAAAAGGTGGAGATCTCTGATTGCACAGCATACCAGGGTATTTGAACCTGTATGATTTAAATACCATCAAAAAATACAGGCGCTCCTCTATCTACTAAACTCACTGTATGTCGTGCACATCAGGCACCATCAGAGGTCGGTCTCTGGTCTCTACCGGTGGAACAGGCAGCTGAGCTGACAGACACCTGACTCCGCGTGTTGGTGGTGGGGATAACGTTAACGTACTGTAAACATCCAGCCAGAAACAGCAGAGACTGTGGCAAAAAAACATCTTATTTTCATGTCTAACTTAATGAATTAAAGATTTATTTCGACCAAACCAGAGTTGGTGGAGCACTGGACTAACTAGATTACACAAGACAAAGTAAGACAGTTTTGGTGAGTTTTGTCTTGTTTCTGTTGAGTTTGAACAAAGTTTTAAGATGAGTTACTGTAATAAGGCAGTTAAGCTAGTCTTTGTTCAGAGAAAGAGAGAAACTTGAATTCAGAGGATGCACAGTTGGTGTAAGAGCGTGCAAGAGTATTGACCTTCTTACCATTTTGTGAGTTTATATTGTTCATTTATCAGACTGAAAAAGCTAAGACAAGCTTGCAGAGTGTTGGTCGCGTGGGGGAGGGATATATATATATAATGCAGTGTACCCTGCTGAAATGTCAGGAAGGTATGAAAAATAGATACCGCCAAAGCCTAATTCACATTCATGTTTGAAGAGGCCCATATCTGACATCAGCATGAAAGGATCTCTGCAGTGAAACGCCTCACATGTAACCAGTAATGTCACACGCATGCATGCTGAAATGACAAAAAACATCCCATTTGCAAAACAGGCATTTGGGGGAAAAATGAAACAGCGGTGCAAGCCTTCATCTCCCGAATGATTTGCTGCTGAAGCCGGATGACAATTCGTTATATATGTTGAGGATGAGGGTGAGAAGATGAGGGAATGCAAAAGCCAATACAAGCCAATCAGAGGCAGAGTAAGGTGGGTCATGCCTTTGTCATAGTCAGAGGCTCCGTGTGCTTCTGTTTGAGAGTTGCATCAGAGAAATGGCCATTTATAGCAATGGGCGTTCATTTTTGTCCACAGTACTCTGAAAAAGTCAGATCTGTGTCACATAAGAAAAGAACAAACAAACAAACAAATTGAGGCCATATTTGTTGGTAATGTGAACTCAGCCTTAAAATACCTAAACTTGAAGTGAACAGACACCAGACACATGCAGCAGTCTGAATAACATAAAACCAGTCGAGCCAATCAGAACTAAGCTTTCACCCGAACCGCTGTATTACTGAAAGATTTGATAAAGTGTCTCTCATATTCCTGCTATCACATAATAAAATACGCATCCGTACAGGTGAAACTAAATGAGAACCTGCAGCCAGTCTGTCAGTTTCAAAGTTGTTCAAAAACAAAGTCATCATATCCTGCCGCAGAGACTTCCAGCACCTCACATCTCCGAAATGAAGTCGTACTGACTCGCATTTATCACACCGTAACCAAGTTGATCACAGGAAGTCCTCCGCTCAGCGTGAATGCACAAAGTCATCACTTCAGTTGTCTGGTAGCTGCATGCAGTATATGAGAAGCATCCATTCACATTAGCACCCCACCCACTCATACCACATCACTCACGCTCTCTCTGGGCTACTCTATATTGATAATGGATTCCTGCCTTACCGTAAGCATTAGGGTGTGTGTGTGTGTCTCTGTGTGTGAGTGTGTACTCAGTAAAGCAGTGTGTTCCCAAATGTCCTGCCTCATTTTCTGGATGTTTGGATTGCAGTGTTAAGTGTTTTGATTTCAATGTCTGGATGTCACTATGACTCTTCCTTTGGTCATTCATTGTCTGACTCGCATGAACAAACACATGAATACACGCAAGCGTAGATGCAAACACTAACATAAAGTAGAGACGTAGTAAATACAAACAGACAGTCCTGAAACATGACTGACACAATCTCCGCTCAGTTATTTAGTGTATGCTACAGAGGGACACACACAAGTACACGGCCTGACAATTTCATCCTGAGATTGAAGGTTACAGTAGGAGGCATTTCTATCTGTGTTAGAGGGAAGACAGGAATAAATCACCGCCACAGAGACGGAGAGGAATAAACAGCCTTACACAGTGAAACAAAATCCTGAACTTGCATTCAAAGTTAAACTGTAGGAGCATTAAATAAGCAAACTCAAGAAAACAAAAAAAGAAAGAAAAGAAAGATGACAGGATATCAATAGAAAACATTTTGCCTGGGCTGTTGCTCTGAGTCATCCTTTGCTTTTAATATAATATTTATTATCAGGGTTGGGATTTGTCTGCATTACTGCCAGTAAATCAAGTGTATTCTCAAAAGATAACGGCGTCCACCAAGGCTGTGGCCAACAGTCGAAATGAAGCAAAGATCAACCAATTTACATCCCAACCCTCGTTATCACTGGCTTTAGGTTGCGTAGCTTTTCTACTTCTGTATTATTATTTGGACTTATGATGTCTTTTTTTAATCTACACATTCTTCTTCCTTGTCAAAACCTGGCAGTTACATTTCCCATAATGCAACTCAGCTCAATGTGCAGGTTATGCAGCTGTGCCTACAGCATAGCTAACATGTAGCCTGTGTCCTCAGAAATAGCTGCACATTGGAGCTCTGTATCTACAGAGATACCACGTGAAGACCGCAAGCACTGTGATTGGTCACCTCGGGCTGTTTTGTGTTTCCTTTTACATGTTTCTGATGAAAACTAGAGACCAGATCAGGGCAGATAAGGCAACACATTCTTCAAGTGTTGCAGTCGAAATCAGTGCCTATATCAGAGGCATCTATGTTGGATCCACCAGACACCATGACATACAAGTATAATTTAGTCTACGTCACAGTATGTCAGGGCTTACCTTGCAGAACAGGGCGAGGAACCCTGATATCAGAAAGGAGCTCTGACTAGAGTCGCTGCATTAAAAGAAACCAGTCAAAGTAGTTGGGCTTCTATTTGGGATGCCAGTAAGATGCCTCCCTGTGGAGATATTCTGGGCACGTCCAACTGATAGGAGACCTCGGGGCAGACCCGGAACATGCTGCAGGGATTACGTATCCTGTGTGGCCTGGAAACACATAGGGATCTCCAACAAAGGGCTGGAAGATGTAGATGGGGGTAAAGGGCATCTAGGGTATGTGGATGGATGGATGGATGGATGGATGGATGGATGGACAAATAAAACGGAGACAGAGTAAAAATGTGCAGTATGCTTGGGATGTGGAAGGTCATTCATACCTGAAACACTTGAAGCCACCAGGGAGTCAACATGCCTTAGGCCATCACTGCCTCTACCAGGTCAAAGGTTAAAGGTCAGAGGTAGGCAGGGGTCACTTTCCTATAGGGTGAGGCTTGTAGAGATTGCATTCTGTAGCAGAAACTCCACTGGGGAAAGATTTTTCCTTTGCTTTAGTGGTGGTAGGTTGTACACCAGCTATTGGATGATAGATGCTCAGAGATCACTATGGGGTCACTAGATTATAAGGTCAGCTCTCTTTTTACCTACGCAATAGCTTCATGTGGTAGAAATCAAAGGTGATGAAGTCGTTTCGGAGGGGACAGAGCCTTAGGGTGCAAATTAGCAAAAATACAATAATATAAACTTTAATAGCTGCCAGAGGGACCTGGGAAATTGTGAAAAATGTGACCTTTTTTCCCCCCCAACTTTGCTTTTTCACACTTGGCCAGTAGTGCTTTCTAATTGAGTATAGAAAACACCTAACAAGGCACCCAGTCTCACTTACAAATGACTCCCAGTCCCTCTCATCCTTCTTGTGCTGACCTTTAGAGGTTTATTTTACGGTCCTGTGGACGACCAAAATGTACGCTCGGTTAGGCCGAGTATTTATGTTATATAGATTTAGTATAAGAGCAACAAACGGCCTAGAAGTGCATCTCCTGTGCTGACTCTATTTCCATTGCTCTTACTGCTGTGAGTCTCCTCTCTCCTTGGGAGTAGTAACCAAGAGAGAAGATATGAGGACCTCGTCAAGAAACTACAAAAAAATGACGCCAATAGTGTTGAGTGAGAGAAGAGCAGAAAATGAAATGCAATCGAATGAAAAGGACCAGTAGCACCGTCGTTTTGGCTGCTGTTTATTTTACTCCTCGGGCTCTTGGAGAGAAACAGAGGTAGAGACGCAAACCAAATAAAGAGAAACAGGAGGATAAAGACATTGAAAGCAATGGCAACAACCGATAAAGAAAATGAGAGCCAAATCACAGCAATGTTTCTCCTGCAGGAAACAAAAAAAAAACACAGAGAAGAGGCGGATACAGACAGAAGGACAGAAAAAGACAAAGGCCCGGGGAGGTGAAAACAGTGAAACAGCACTGACCAAACACTCCACTCCAGCTGTCCAAGAGACATACAGGGAAAGGAAGAGAAGGATAGAGGAGGGTTGAGACGAGAACAGAGCTATAGTGCGAAACAAAAGCTTAGAGCGGTAAGAGCAGCAAAAGCAACAGCCGTCAAAAACATCTGCCAGCAGCTTTAGCACTGGCTGCTATACCACTCTGTGCACTCCAGGAGAGATGTTTGAAGCGAAACACCAGCCAGAGATTGTTTACCAAAGACAGAAGGCTGAGCTCACCGCGTAACACCTTGATGCTTTAAATGCTCCAGAGAAAACCGTAAAAATATCTGATCTGCACAACTGGCAAAGAATCAAATGCTCTAAGCGTCAGATACAGAACAGGAAGGTGGGACCTGAGGAGAAAAACAGGAAATCAGAAAAAAAAAACATGCTTGTAGCATACATACTTGACGCCCACTTGTAGATTTCAATCCAAAACATATTTCTACGTTGGCAGTGAGCCAAATCTAAGCGTCTATTGGTATTTTTTCCCAACGTGTTTGTTATCCATGATGGATATGTTCACACTTAGCCGTCTCCACCTCCCATAGCTTTTAAAACGGGAGGAACTGTTAACTTTGCAATGCCAACAGGCACAGAGATACACTGATATCATCACCAGAGATTAAGCTGTGCCCCATTCTAGATATTCTCTGGATGTGTTCTTTCCTTCACTGCGTTTCTTGCTCCCCCCTTCTCCTCTTCCTTTCACCATCACTTCCTGTTCTTTTCTTGCTCATTTAAATGTTTTCTGTCTCACAGCACAAACTGTCATGTGCCATTTGGTGTCATATAGTATATTACATGCTGTATGCTGGACACCTCCTTAACAAATCCTGCCCAGACGGTCCATGTGGTGTATCTTAAAGCACAGAAGGAAAACAAACCACCTGATCAGTAAAGCGAGCTGGGGATCATAAAACCAAACATGGCAAAGCCCTTTAACGCCCTTGAGGATTTGAGGTATATAACAGATGAGCCAAAAAAAACTTGGATTTCCACGGCATACTGAACACACATTCTGAATTTTCAGTTTTGGCTCACTGGTTGACTAACTCACTATGCATTTTCTTTTTTGACTTTGATTGTTTTTGAGCCAATTTTTTGTATTGTTTGCCAGCACAATCTGGCATTTCTCCTACCATACAATCTTCTGCTCTGAAAGAAAATGAAACAAAAAAGCATAGCTAATTGTCTGTTCATGAGGAGAATTTAAACTGGAGAGACATGCGTGAAAGAGAAGTGAGGCTGTGTTGAAGTAGAGAAGAAGAGAGGAGAAGGGCCTCTCCAGCGGGTGAGTGATGTCTGAGGGTGGAAGGCAAAGTGACATTTGTTATTGGGTGTTGCATGAAAACAGGAGAGTGAGATCTGAAAAGGCCAGTGTCCTCTATTCCACCTCACACACACACAATCAAAAATGTGCACATGGAACACACACCAAGTCCTAATCAAGATGAATGAGATTTGCTCTTCAACCAGGACATGTCATTACATCATGAGACAACTACATTATTGCTCCGATCCCACCGTTTTATCAGCGTGAAATGTAGTGTGTATGTGTATGTGCACAAAAGAGGGCACCTTAATGATTAAAGGGAATCATTGGCACCTAAATGTCAACCTGTAACGGCTTTAATTGGCTAAATGAGTTTCTGAGGTGATGGATGTTGATAATTGTCTTGCTCCATTTGCTTGTTTCTCGTCCCAGCACACACGGGCGTGTACAAATGGGGCGTACCGCGCTCCGCAGATCAGATCTGAGTGTATGGTATGGCTGGAGTCTGCATGCAGACACAAACATAGATCTGAAGATTGGAAAACTGTTAGTTTGTGTCGGTACATTGGTTGTGTTGCCGTGGAGAGACACACACTGTTTACTAATCCCTCTAAAGCTTCAGCCAGGTTAATCTTGTGGTAAACAATGTGTCTCCAGGCTAGACTGTGCTATCTGATCTTATCTGCATAATATGTGCGTGTGTGTGTTTGTGTTTACGTACTGTCGAGTGTTTACGCCCCGGCGCGCTTACTGTTGTCCTGCAAAACCAATTTACCAGCAGACCTCCTGTCTGCAGACCATAATCACACAGGTTTACAGCCAGCAAATCATTATCTACACACAGCTAATACAGGCTTGTGTAGTTAAGAGACCATAATACAGGTAGTATGTGTACATAGGACCCCAGGTAGCAACCCATTACTTTTGCAAACAAACAGCCAGGGCCTTCTGTGTGGCTGCCACAGACTGCACAGTCCTCTGTGAACAGCACTCAATTATTCATTACCCCGTGAACAGTAAATAGGAGTGCTGGCGAGATGGGGCGATAGCGGACACTCTCATTTTCTATAAATCATCATCGCTATGAGACAGAAAACACAAAGTCATTAACCACAAGCTCTTCAAATCCACTGGATGTTTGATGAAGCACAGTCAGGAAACACGGACGGATGTGATGCTTTTTCCTTCTTTATTCATCACAATCCAACATAACCAACGAGTCTTTCTTCCCTGTTTTAGTCCATCATGTGTAATGTTTTCTTTACCATGGATCTGTTAGATTAACTGCATTCAGGCCAGACATTTGGAATTACGGACAGGGAGACAAAATCTCCCACACTGGGTGCCTCATCCAAACCCACTCCAGCACCAACACCAACCAACCATCCACTTTTAACTCTACACAGGTAATTTAAAAAGGCTACTATGGGGGCACACACAAATACAACTGTGCTCATTGATTCCACAACAGGCTCAGTTTTCCAGTCATACCCAGTTAGTTAGTTAGTTAATTACAAGACTGTTTAGGGACCCCAGTATGCAGAAATATTTGAATACACCATTTAAAAAATAGCAACACACTTTCTCCCTCGCCAAAATTTAGCCTAACTTTAGGGTGTATTTAGCCCCTTCTTGGCAAAAATAGCATGACATGGTTGCGTATAGGTTATAGGTTGTTTAGTTTTATATGACACCAAAACACTGCCCGCTACAGCTGCTTTATTTACTTGTCTGCTTAGCTCCTCACCGTTGCCACATTCAGCTTTGCCTGTCATACCTGTTGCTTCTTCACACTTTTTTTTAGCCAGAGATGTGGTCATTTGGCCTCTCTGCTCTTTTCATTTTCTTGTTCCCACTGTGCCCTGGCTTTTTTTTTTTTTTTTTTTGAGCAACTGATTTTTGGAGAGACATTTTGACTGAGCTAGTCAGGCTGTAGTTTGCTTTACATCTTCTATATCAGTGGCACATGTATTTTCCGCACTTTTAACTGCACCATTTTCACCATAACCGCAGGTGGTGGGGTATCAGATGACAAATAGAAATGTGTTTTAATGATAACAATAAATGCATTTCTCATTTAAAAACAGTACATACGGTATAACTTGTTAGTGTGTCAGTGGTGTAAGTCAGTGTGTACGTTGTTGTAAGGATCAACCATTTGCACTCCTCGTCACATGTCGACGTTTGGTCATGGACCTTCCACCTCCAGATACAACGTGGAAGGTATCCTGGGTGCGTTGTTGTCAAGTTATGCCTCTTATTATTTCTCTCATTCTCACCTATAAAAATACACTTCCATTTTCACAGGAAATTTACCCTTTACATGCTGTCTCTTTCAAAATAAACACACTACAACAGTACAACAACGCAAATTGACGTTTTTTTACTCCAAAAACTGACACGTGGTTGGGTTTAGGCAACAAAAACATGTGGTTAGGGTTTGGAAAAAAGAACAGAGTTTGGCTTAATAATCTTACGGACCACNGTACAGAGACGCTGTCACAGAAACACCGGAAATGACACAACTCGCTTACCGCAATACGTCAGCACGTCAGTCCACATCCTCTGGATTTTCCGCATGTGGTTAGGGTTTGGAAAAAAGAACAGAGTTTGGCTTAATAATCTTACGGACCACGAACACCACCCTCCTGGGTGAAATTCGAGACTTTCGCCACCTTAACCACCGTTCTTGTTCTGCCGCAGCAACCGGTCACGTATCATGCCGACATTAAAGGACGGCTTTTTTCGTCAGTGTCTGACACCGCAAGTCACTGCCCAAACGCTGGATTTTGACGAGTTTGGAGTGAGACCTGGTTGGTCTTATAGAACGTAAGTTAGGTGAAGGTGAAGTAAGGCAGCTGGGGTACCATGAATGAACTATGTCAACTCCACAGCATTTAGGCAACAGACAACATGGGTTGCATTCATAACATTTTGGTTCTCATGCATTCTTGATTTCTTTGAAGGCCCTGGTACTGACTGTATTGCCCCATTTAGCGTCAGCAGATACAGGACGTTGTACAAATCCAAATTTGAATATTTAAAAGAGCAGAAGAGTCTGGCTTCTGCACACATGGGGAACTAGCACGTCAGCCTTGTTGTGGTGGTATAAACTTGCCTTTTGTAGCTCCAGAGGGCTGCGTGAAATCTAACAAATTGCCTTGAGTGGAATGGAGTCAGACAGAAGTGAGTTAACCAGACCTCTGCAGCCCTCTCTTCATCTCTGCTTGAGAGCAGTGGCTCAAGGATACATTAGCAGCTATTAGAATAACACACCTGAATCTCCAGTTGCATTTGGGTAATGAAATGAAGCACCAGGTTTTGACAAGGAAGGAGAATGCAATCTGTTTTCCTTTCTTTTAAGATAGTCCATCGTGAGTCCCACAATGTTACATGACACTGCTTGCTCTCCAAACTAGGTTTTCAAAAACCATGCGGCAATTTCTAAGGTGTACTGATGACTGTTGTAGTGAAGCGTGTTTCAGGCACCATGTTATAAAGTACAACAGCGTCTGTGCTTTCCAGGGAATGGGGAGAGTTGAACTCAAAGGTTGAGGTGGGAACTCTGATCTCACTCTGATATATTTGCCCGGTAAATCTCCTTCAGTCTTTAAAGGCAGCTACTGATGAAAGCAAAAGAAACAGATTAAAGTGGAAATTTTAAGCCATGAGGTGACTTGAGGTGCAGCTTGGTAATAGCATGGTGTTCCTAATATTTTGTGTGCTTGGCGTTTATCACTTTGCCACGAATCCAGAGGAATTAAACAAAATCCATCTTATCCGTCAAGGTAAAATGGGTTTAAAGAGTTAAAGCGCTCGCTCCCCCTCCTCCCCCTGCTTTACATTAATAGATAGACCGGAGTCAACACAACAGGGAGAGATATTGCAGATATCTATTCACACAGTGTGTGTTTAGAGATCTAGAACCTTCTTTCTAATGAGAATCATTTGTCATGGGTTAGCTGTTTGTATAAGATAACCTCCAAGTGTGTGTGTGTGTGTGTGTGTGTGTGTGTGCAATCTGCATGGCGTGCCTAAGTCTACAGTATATGTGTGTGTGTGTGTGTGTGTGTGTGTGTGTGTGTGTGTGTGTGTGTGTGTGTGTGTGTGTGCGTGTTTTAATGGACAGGGAGCTTCACAGCCACTTAGGAATGAAATGGTGATGACAGTATGCTCTAGCAAGCAGCCGAGTACTCTCAAATGACACCCAGGAATTACTAATGAGCCACAGTATTAGAGTTTTGAAAAATTCTCTGCAGTGGCATAACTTCAGGTACTGCCTGGTAGGGCCAGGAAACGCCAGAGGACCCACGATACTTAGGTCACGATACGATATTATTGCAATATGCTAAGTATTGGGATAAACTATATTGTGATTTTTTACCTTTTTTTCCAACTGCAAATTACATCACCAAAAGAAAACTCTATCAACATCAGTTTTACCTCATAAGATATGGTTTTCAGTCTGTCCATCTGACTTCAATCATTGATATTGCAGCAAAATGTGATGCAGAGCAGACAGACTGACCAACACCGTCATTAAACCTGTCAGAAATGCTGCCTACACCTGACAGACTGAACTGTTGGCACATGTAACACTCCCTGTGAGGCCACTTTAAGCGTGTGAGTGGAACACTTCACATGCAGGTATCCTGCTTACTAAATGGCAACACCCATGTAAGAAGTGTTATGTGTTACAACAACAATCCCTCATTCTTGTGCTGCATTTTGCAGGAGGTCTGCAATGTTTGACTTTAATATTCTGCTCTAATTTGGAGAACATGCAGTCACCAGTCCTCTGTGAGATGATGTGCTGTTATAGTCACATATGAATCCACTGTCCTTGAAGTCAAGGCGTCACAAGTTAATGCCACCCTTCCTGCTGCACTCAAAGATTCCTCAGCTTTACGCTTCACTTCTCTGTAGAGTTTGGGTACAGCTGTGTTGGTGAAAAAATGTTGGGACATGCAACAAAAGCCTTTGTTTTCAACAATGCTATGGACGCAGTCACGCAGATCTTTGCACATAATGTAGGTGATGGGCTGTGTTATTTTCTTAGCTTTCTCAGAGTCAGATAGTAGCTTTGTCAGGCTAAGTGTGTCCAGTGTTGGTTGATTTTTCGGCAGAAGGGGCTTAGCATTAGCTTGGCTGTCAGTGGCTAACGCTATCTCTGGTTGGTGAAGTGTGAGGTGAGCCCTCATGCTCGTAGTATTCTCATACTATTTTATTTTCATATGACAATGCTTGCAAATTTCATCTGTCATATCCAAGTTTTTCTTTACTTTTGTGTTAAAAAAAAATCCAAAATAAGTACAGACGTTTGATTTAAACACCGACGGTGGATTTCTGATTTCTTTCTTTCTGTCTGCCTCCATCTTTGTTTTGGTAAATTTCCTGCCAAATGCCGCTGACTGGGACCTCCACTGACCTCGCCAGGAAAAAACTTTAAAAAACAGCATCATCTAGTGGACCAAAAGAGCAGTTGATTTTATTATTCTAGTACCAAAAGTTTTATTAAAATGAAATAAAAAAATTCTAAAGTATCTTACTATATAATGACGAAAACTCTGTCTGACTGTGTCTGTTCCACGTTTTTCTCCTCACTGACTTGGTCAATCCATGTGAAATTTGGCACAGTGGTAGAGGGTCATGGGAGGATGCCAATGAAGCNAAAACTGAGCTTCTATAAGGCAATGAATATTGCGGAGGGCGTGGCTCATCACATAAAGGTGTATAACATCTCAAGGGTTTCACCCATCACCACGCAACTTTGTAGGCATATGACCACACATAATCTGAGGGGACCCCTCCATTATTGACCCCATCAAACAAAATGGGGGCGCTAGTGAGCTAATTTCTTATCTAGGCCTTACCGCCATATGGATTTTTACTAAACTTGGTAGATATGTAGAACAGGACGCCTCAAGGTGACTGGAGAAATGTAACTCTAATTGGCTACTGGGTGGCGCTATAACAACAGAAAAATGCTTAAAAATGGCTAAAATGCGACTGATCACTGTGGCTCCCCCTGTGGACCAATGTTTTTGGGGTTTTTTCTAATTTTTGGTATGACTAAGTCATGGTATGGTATGCTGTGCTCAATGGGTATAGACTAGTATACTAAAAGATTGATACTTGGTGTCTGTGTATCAATACAATATCGCCACGCAAAATATCTCAGTACTATGCTGTATCCAGTTTTCCCCCACCCCTACTGTCTAGTATCACGTTACAGACTATTAGGCACTTGGTCGCTACCTTTTTATAAAGCCCCGACCTCACCTGAGCACTGTGGAGAGCACACGCCCATAAACATCCTGAGCAAAGAAACTAATATACAAAAAGAGGACAGACTCCCTGCAGATTAATTCACTGCCACACACTTCTAGTGGGTCATAAGTGATGATTGAGAGGAGTCTATACACAGTTTTTTTAAGATAATTCTGCATACTATATCCTTAACTATTTTAATATTGTGTACTATCCTATGTGATTATTAAATTAGTTAGAAAGTGTCCTCATTTTTCTCTGGAAGGAAATCTGTAATGCCAAATTATAAATCTCAGGACTCAGTTATTTGACAAATCCATCCCAACTCCGCCGCCTAGGTTTCCATTCTCTTTTTTTCTATTAAGCCCTTTTTCCACTGCACAAAAAAAAAGCACTAACACTACTTACATCTGGCTTTTGTCTTTACAGGAAAATGTTACAGTTGGCAAACACTTCCAGGACAAAGAATGAAAGGCATGCTGGTATACTGTAAAGCCATAGAGACAGCTTTAGTCCACTGGTAAAGGGAAAGTGGTCTATTGCCTATTTTTAGCAGGAAATGAGTAAAAAGAAATAATCCTGTCAGTTTTATGTCTTTGTTTGACCTTTATTTGTATCTCTTCCTGTGTCAATAATGAATACAAATCACTCTGAAGCAAACTACTACTCTCTCATTTCCAACAAATGAGAAAAAAAGAACAGAGATATTATGTTTTTATGAAACATCAAGACACATTAGGCTTTTATCACAAGTTACCATTGGTGGTTTCAGTAATTTTCTCCGGAGTTAATTTCCTCTGGAGTTGCTATATTAGTGCCTCTAGCTTTCTTAATGGACATAAAGACTTCATTGCCACTTACAAATGAAATGCCACTGACATTCTGCCCTAGGAAGCTATAAAGCACTGCGGAATGAAATTACAGCGGTATGACCATATGCTCGATCAAGCTGTGGACAACTGCTGCGTGAGTGACAATGTGCGATTCTAATGAGGCACAGAGGAATATGGAATGATCCAAAACGATCAAACTGTGAAGTTTCATCATGAAGTTTAAATACTAATCGTCTGAATATTGACCGACTGTTTCATCAGTCATACTGTCTTAAGACTGAAGGAGACAAATGAAGGGGCTGGTAGAAGGAGCTGAGCTAACTGAGGACAGATCAAGAAGAAAAAACTCCAGTGAAGCAAAGACTCACCCAAAGCACCCACATGAAAATCCCTCCAAAAACACTTGTGACTTTGTCTGCCTTTGAATATATTTTGGGACGCTGCAATCAGAGGTTAGATATTTCAACTTGTATTATTCTCAGAACTTCCCAGACAGGATTTAAGTCTCATTTTGCATCAGATGCTCTGTTTGAGAAACTTTAATAAATGGCAGCAGGCATTAATCTGAACTGTGACATGCACTCCCACAGTGGAAACAGACGTTGGTGTGATTAGCCGATGCAATTACTGATGTGATGGGAATTCTGTGCATCCTTTACATTGTGTTTCAAGCCAATCTAGGCCCGTGCATAGCGGGGCTATTAAAGCATTGATGCATTGCAGCAGCCAGCCGGTGGGTTGAGCGAGTGAAGAGGCTCTCCAGCTGCAGCTTCTGTCATTATGGCAACGCTCCACACCTCGTCGCACCGCAGAGCACTTATTCCAACACAACAGGGGAAGAGCATCAGCATTATATCAACTGTGCCTACCACCGCAGAGAGAATAGAGTGTCAAGAGTCACAGAGGAGGAGAAAATGGGCTGATAGACGGCCGAAGAGAGGAGGGAGTCGCAGAGGGCTTAGGGGAGCTTGTTGTTGATGCTCCGGTGTTCACTCTCTTTTCTTTCTTTCTCTCTCCCTCCCTCTCTCTCCTAGAGCCCTGTAGTTCCCCATATCCTCCAGAGTCTGGGGATTATGGGAATCTACGCTACGTAGCTACACTAAGCTTCCAGGGGAGAAGGTCAAGGGGAGGCTAGACAAACAAGAAAGTCTATCTTCTTTCCATATGACCCACTTGCCCTTTATCCATTATTTCTTCTATATTGTCCTCCCCTTACTTTCATACAACCCCGCCTGCACCTCCCACTGTGAGATCTTACACAAAATCAATCAGGAACCAGCAACATGAATGCAAAAAAATATATTGTTTCAGCGTAAGGTCACTATGTTTATTTCCTTGAAACGCCCCTCTCTTCATCTAACTCACTCAACAACTCAACATTTACTGTAACTTTCTGTCGTCTTGAAAAGGTGAGTAAACTCTATTTCAGAAGTGAAAATTGAGTTCAGTTTCTGTTTACTCTCAACTACATTCACTTTCAGTCACACTCGCTCCTCTCATTGCTCTCGCCCCACAGATCATATCTCATATTGCTAGTGCTGCTTGAAATTAGGTGTCCTCTCTGACAAACAGGATTCAACAGTTACTGTACTCAATTTAGTTTCCTTCTTTTCTCTGAAGAATATTCCCAGTGTAAAGCAGGTTTTTTTTTTCTTTTTTGTGGAGGGGATTAGGTCATCTGTGCTTTCATTGCTTTACCACCCTCTGTATTCTTGACTCAGTCAAAAGTCTCTTCCTCGCCTGCAGCTTGTACAAAATGCAGAAGCTCAGATTCTTACAGTACCAGAGAAGGCAAGCTCCAGCCAGTTTTTTCTTGCTATATTTACTCTGTAAAGCAACATATTACAGTGAAAGGCAGTAACAAGATGCAAAAAAACAATGTAAATAGAGACTACTACATAAACTATCACCCAGGCTGGTTGCAAGGTCACCACAAACTGAAAAAGGCTAAATATGTGTTATATTTTAAAATAGAATTTTTGTGAAGCCTTCCTCGAATATGATAACTTAAAATTCAATGTCAGGTCCTGACCTTGCTTTTATACTCCTTACCTTGATTTTATTGCATTTGCTATAGATTTTATGCACCTTTTTTGTACATTTTATGAGGTGGAGTTTAAGTGTCTGGTGGTTATAGAAGTGGTTATAGTAATATCAAAGGTCCAGTGTCGAGGATTTAGGGGGGATGTATTGGCAGTGATGGAATATATGTTTTTAATGTTTTATTGAAACAACACAGTGATACATAGAGCAAGTAGAAAACAAACAATATTTCTCCCTCTCTTTTTTGTTTGTTTGTTATTAACCCATACATTTTCTCAGTCCAGTCCAATCCCATCCCACAGACAGTAGACAGTAATGACAAAAGGCACTGTAATAAATTGGTACATAACATAAGATTAAATAAAATCTAACAAAATAATTGCAGAAAGAACATTCATTAAAATAATATGAGTACTGGTACATATAAATACTTCAAAAAAATGGAAAAAGAAGACTTAGTAGTCGCTGATATCCGGGCCATTGCCCTGCCTATGGAAGACCTCAGGGTGAAAACCTTGTAATCGCAGCTCCTATACAGAGGCACACGCATGCACATCTTAATAAAGACATAAACTCTGAAATGACACCCAGGGGATCTTATATAGGGGGCTTGCCGTATATGTGTGGCGGACAGGCAGCAAGGCATGTGGACGCATATCAGGGGAGCCACTATGGTGAGACTCCACCAGGGGCAAGCCGAGCAGCATAACTGATTAATGGCTTAATGGTTCAGAAGAACCTCTTAGTGTTAACTTTATTTTTTCAAAATTTAGAGGAGACAGAATATCATGTAGCTAAGGTTTAAATGAGGGTGGCAAGAAGAGGAGTTTTCCATCAGGCAATTAGGGAGGCAGAGGTGATCACATTAGTTTGAAAAGCTGTTCTAGTGACTTCGTCTGGAGGTCTGCAAAAGATAGCTGTATGAGGTGATGGATGAACTTTTAACTCCAAAATTTCAGAGAGCATGTCAAAAAAATGATTGCCAGAAGCTAGACAATGTGGGACATGATGAGAACATGTTAGTCAGATCGCAGGGGACCTGGGTACATCTGTCACATTTTTCATCCTGTCTATTTGGGTAAAGTCTGGAAAGTGTGGTGTTGCTATTGTGGAGTCTGTGGAGCACTTTGAATTGTATATGGCTAAGTTCAGCACAGCTGGAAGATGGGTTGATGGCTCCCAGAGCCCCTTTCTAGAGGTCATCAGAGAAGGCAATCTTTAGTTCATTCTCCCAACTGGCTCTAATCTGATCAATGACAGACTCATCAACTAGAGATAAGAGGCCATAAAAGTAGGAGGCATGACCCTTGGGTAAAGTTTTGCCTTAAGTATAAGATCTATGCCACTGGGAGGTGGGGTTTGGGGGAACAGGGGGGAATCGGTGCCAGCAAAATCCCCTAAATGAAAGTATCTAAAAACCAAACAAACAAAAAAAAACAACAATTCAGAGCTGTTAAGGCAACCACTGCACGCAATTGATCAAAACTGGCAAACAGGCCATCTGTGTCTCCCAAATGATATGGGCCTCTCCTCTCTAAGAAGATAAATTAGGGTCAGTTTTGGCAGGCACAAATAGATGATTGTTACAAACTGAAGTCACTTGAGGAAGAGCAAGCCAACTCAAGTGTTGTCTATCCTGTACCTAAAACTTCAGAGTGCCAATTACAATGGATTAGAAGTAAAATGTAAGGGGAAGAGCGGCAGTTTGCTGCACACTAGAGGATGAAGTGAAGAGGAAGTGCACAATGTAGCCTCAATCTGACACAGATTACTCTAGGGTGTAAGCCAAAGCATGATCTGGTGGATGCTGGCAGCCCAGGAGTTGCGGCAGGTTGGGCAAGTCAAGCCCATCCGGGGGCCTGCTCCTCTGCAGCAAGGCTATATGGATGATGCCATTTATAGGGGTAAAATGACCTAGGTAGGAAGATATGTAGACAATAAAGTAGTATATTCTTTTTCACAGGCTGCACACTTCCTGCCAGAGAAAGCGGCAGGCAGCTCCACCTCCACAGGTCAGATTTGACTGTTGTCGTTAGGGCAGTGAAGTTTCATTTCCGCAATCCGCGGATTGATCCTGTGGTCATGATGCCCAGGTACTTAAATCCCAAGTAGGCTAGTCAGAAGGGTACTGATGATGGTGATAACTCTAAAGCCAATTTATTGATAGTAAATAATTCACTTTTATATATATTACACTAATATCCTGTGAGCACACTGAAAGATTCCAGAAGTGGAAGAATAGGCAGAGATAGATAAAAGGTTGTGCACAAACAAAAGGAAGTCATCGGCATATAGTGAGAGCTTATGTTCTATTTGTCATCCCTGGATCCCCATAAATCCTCTCTCAGTCTTCAGAGCAATTAAAAGTGGCTTGATAGTGATTGCGAACAGGAGTGGGAAAAGTGGACACCCCTGACGCATCCTGTAGAAGAGAGGGAAAGGCTGGGAGCGCTGGGTGTTTGTGCACACTGATGCATGATGGGAAGAGTAAAGTAATTTGATCATGGAGATGAGGCCAGCATCAAAGCCGAACTGCCACAGGGAATAGCACAGATAGGCCCACTCCACTCTGTCAAGGGCTTTCTCAACGTTGAGAGAAATGATCATCTTCGGTTCAGTAGTGGAGGGTGGAGTATGAATGACACTGAGAAGTATTCAGACATTGAGAAAGAGAACCTCACTTTAATAAATCCAGTCTGATCTTCAGAAATAACTGATTGCATGACATATTCCAACTGGTGAGCAAAGACTTTTGGAAGTATTTTCAAGACAACAGGTATTAGCAAGATTGGACAAAATGATGCACAGTTCAAAATTTACCCCTCTTAAAGATCAAAAAGATAGAGGCCTTCTGAAGTGTACAGCTGGGAGTTGAATGTCTTAAAGATATTATTTATTTCGTCAGGGTCCGAGGCAAGAGAGCCCGTTTCATCTTGAATCGGAGTAATTTGATTTTAGGCCATCTTGGCCTTTAATTGGTGGGCCAAGAGATCAGTCAGCCTTGTCTCGATGTTCGCACATGGACCCCCGAGAGTGGAGGAGAAGTTGTTCAGCTTCTCCTGTTAGTAGAAGATCAAGCTCTGTTTGAAGTGTCATCTTTTCTTCATATGAGTAAGGTGATTGATTAGTTGAGTATAGTTTATCTGCCTTCCCTCTGGCGTGCTCTTCGAAGTTTGCTGGCATTAGACGACTGTAAAATAATTTTACCACCAATGAAAGCCTTGAGAGATTCCCACAGTAGAGGTCTGTTTTGATTGGTGTCACACAATAACATGAGGCTCAAGATCAAAATGGAGATCCAGATCCACAGTTGAACGGTCTGATACAGTTACTGAAGAATACTGAAGGGGACAGTTAATAGGATGAGGTTTTTTTTATCAATAATGAAGTGATCAAAAGAAAAAAAAACACCCACTTTTTTCAGTGTTTTACTGGTTTAAATCACCGCATCCATTCATTTTGAAGAGGAGGACATCTTTTTTGAGAATTTGGCCCATGATGAAAACCTCTTGAATGTCTGGATCCGAAGTTATCAGAGTGAAAAAGGTGAACAAACATTAGCAGCCCATCTCCAACATGCCAACCAGCATCTGAGAAACACTGATTTGTGACTTGAAACTGCTTTATTCAGTGTTTTACTGGTTTAAATCATTGAGGCTGTTTATTTTGGAGAGGAAGAGGCCTTTTCGGATAATTTGGCTCTCGGTAAAAACCTCCTAAACGATGAACACTGACGGAATACGAACCAGGAGAAGTTTCAGCTGGTTGCAATCTGTAGCATAGGAGTTAAGTAGCATCACCAGTAGTCATAGAAACAGAGGCAGTAGTAAGAAGAATGGTTGTATTTTTCTCTTCTGTCATACATCAAACAGTGATCTCCACCTGCTCCCCTCTCTCTCCTCTTTGTCTCAGTCTGAATAATGCAGAGTTGAGGTGTGTGGTGGTGGACTCCCCTGTGGAGCTGAGGCCAGGGTAGCAGCTGTCCCTATCAAGACTCTCCTCAGAGCTGTCACGGCCTGTCTGCTCCTCGGCTAATCACTTCCTACAGGCCTGCAGCATGGGACCGCTGCTGCTAATGTCGTCACTGACTGGGCTGAGAGAAGCTCGCAGGATGAGCGCGATGTAGTTTCATATGGTGGGTGTATGTGTTCCTATGTGTGTTTGTGTGTGTGTGTGTGACGGGACGGGGGTGTGCAGGTGTGTTTAGCCAGCGGCTCAACGGGTGTGTAAATGCCTCAGGTAGTGCAACATGGATCACGTATTAACACACACATACGCGCACACACACACCATGACCATTACCACAGCCCCTTTATTCCCACCTGCCAAAACACATTTGCTACACAAGGAGTTACCCATCTGTGTGTAACAAGCTAATGGCACAGTGTGTCACACACCAGCACACATGGTCATATGAAAATGGCCATTTGTAATGACACACACTTCACTCTGGCATGTTCAGCTGAGGTGAAAGCCTGGGGAAATACATCCTGAGCCAAAAAATTTGATTTTCCTATCCTCTCAGTAGACTTTTGAAATGTTTCCCTTTTTTTTCCACACAGACGATGATGTGTTGTTTGATGGTTTTGTTGTGGTAGGCTCTGTCAGGCCCTGCGGTGAATACCACAGAACCAACTGTCAGCGGTGATGATTAATTATCAGTCACTCCAGCCATGCAACAAATTGGCAAATACATTTGCCTTCTGGGGTTTCAGAGGCCATCTTGAATTTGAATAGCCACAAACAGAAAAGAGATTGATAGGTCCAATCAGGAGAGTGTAGATTCCAGGGCTCTAGATAACAAGCAAAAAGAGGATTTGAACAGATAAAGTTGGTTCAAGCTTCCAGCAAGAAAACATCACTTGTAAGTGGAAGTAGGAAAAGTTGTGTCAATCAAACTGTACTGTTGATGTGCCCTTAACCAAAGCACTTTACTCTAAATACATATGGTCCCATGGAGAGTTCCCTTCTGTGTTTCACCTGGACTCTAAAGGGATGAGCCTGCTCAGATGACCTAAACAAACAGCTGGTTGTGTTCATAGGGTTTCTAACTTTCGAGCAGGCTATGGTAGCAAAGCAGGGGTCTGCCCATTGGTCCGACAGCCCATTGGTCCGACCATATTAAACCCATTGTTCCGAAGTCCCGTTGTTCCGAAATCATCATGATGTCCTGTGGTTAAGGTCTGGTTAGGTTTAGGCACAAAAACCACTTGGTTAGGGTTAGGGTTAGGAAAAGATCATGGTGTGGGTTAAAATGAAAAAGAAAGTGGCAAACACATAAGCTGTCAGCCTGCTTCGCCTCAAGCCTTTCCCAGCTGACCCAGAGCTGGTCGCGGCGCACCATCAAGGCAGAAATACGCCTGCTGGGAGCCGTTCAGCACCGCAGAGAGCTCCCCACACAACCCCGACCCCAGAGTTAATAACAGGAGGTTATGGTGTTTCATTCTCTTCTCTCTATGGCACTTGTATCTCGACCAGTAGCCTACTTTTGTTGTGTTTGCTGATTCTCTATGGTACACAAATACAGTATAGCCTAGTATAATCACATATCGGAGCAACGGGATGTCGGACCAATGACTTGGACCCGCAAAGCAAACAATGTTAGGGTTAATGGCAGATAACTCGCAATCACTAATGCTAATGTTAGCATCCTGTAAATAATGTTATCCACTTTTCAGCAAATCAAGTGTGTCAAAATGTAGACACACCCCATGTCCAAAAGTATGTGGACCCATATTTTGTTGCACCTCTCATTACTATGGTGGCCAACAAAAGCAAACACCCTACAACAATCCAAAACATTTCCATCAGGAGAAGTGTTCTGCAGTTTCAGAAACTACGCTAATTCAAAAACACATGTAAAAATACAAAAAAAAATGTGCTGCAGAAAGCTAAAACATATTGAAACAAGCTGCAAATACAGAAACAACACAATGTTAACAACACACAAATCCTGACAACAAATGCAACACAAAAACGCCGCATACCCAGTCAACACAACGAAAGTTCTCGAGGCCTCTAGGACGAGTGCTCAGTGGAACTGAGCAGCTGGATTTTTGACCATTTAGTCTTTTTAAACTGGAAAACAACGGCGGTAAAGAGGTGCCATAAAAAGAAATATTCATTCTTTTTTTTACATTTGGCCTTAGTCTTTAACAATATTCTAAAAGACAAAGTCTCAAGCACACCAATGCTTCCTAATGGAAATGTTTTGGGCGATGTAACGCATTTGCTCTTGTTGGTCACTCTTGTTGAGTGGGCGTTTATTTATTCATTCATTTCTGTAACCACTTATCCTGTTTGGGGTGGCAGGGGGGCTCGAGCCTATCCCAGCTGACATTGGGCGAGAGGCGGGGTACACCCTGGACAGGTTGCTAGACTATCACAGGGCTGACACATAGAGACAGACAACCATTCACACTCACATTCACAGATTCCTACGGCCAATTAAGAGTCACCAATTCACCTGCATGTCTTTGGACTGTGGGAGGAAGCTGGAGAAAACCCTGCTGACACAGAGAGAACATGCAAATTCCGCACAGAAGGGCTCCCCCCACCCGAGGGTTCGAGCAGGTAACCCTCTTGCTGTGAGGCGACAATGCTAACCACTGCACCGCCACGCCACCAGTGATTCCAAAACAGCCACAACTCTTCTGGGAATCCACAAGATTTTGGAATCAAGCTCCAGGGATTTGCTCCCTCTTAGCCACAGGAGCATTATTGAGGTTGGCCATTGACTCACAGCTGACATTCCAGTTAATCCTAAAGATGTTTAGTGAGGTCAGAGCTCTGTGCAGGCCAGTCACATCTTTCCACACCAAGCTGGGAAAATAATTTCTTTATGGACCTCTCTTTGAGCACTGGGGCATTGTCAAGTTGAAGCAGGGAAACTTCCCTAAACATCAGTGCTGTCTAAAACATGCCCAGAACATGAACACAGTCACAAACCACAAGTATATGCACGTATATGGACATACTTTTTGGGTATATACTCTGTAGTACAATCTGTTGCTGCTGTTGCCATAGATGTCGGACCTTCAATATTGGGGGGCCAACAAATAAGAAAGAAAGCATCTCTGTATTATAAGGAGAGGCACAAACACAAAGGCAGACAAAATGCCTAAGATGTAGAATGAGACAGCTGAAGATGAAGGTAAATAAACAATCATGAAGATGGACAGGCAGACAGACACAGATATGAATAAGAAGCGAGACAGGAGGTGTGACAGCGCAGTGAGGCATGTAAAGGCAACTGGTGCCGCCGTGCTGCTCCTTGCCCCTGCGGCGCACAGAGCAAAATGAAGCTGGAAAGAGGGAGGGCGGGGACCGAGACGAGAGAGAAAAGCCGGGTGTGATTGACTAGAGCAAAATGAGAAGACATGAAAGGAGAAAAGGGAGAGAAAAGACAAGAAAGGCGAGGGAGAGGGAGGATGGGGAGAAGGGGAGAGAGGAGCGTGCCAAAAATGTGACAGGCAGATAAACAAGGGACTGTCAGTGACTACATTTAATCCACTGGGTGACTGCAGCATTTAACAAACTCTGCATGATTCTGTGTGTGTATGCATGCTGAACCTGTGTGCATGTGTCTTTGTATGTGTGCACACCTGCCTCTGTGATTATGCCCGGTTACCTGCGTTTGTGTGCGTGCTCTTGCCCCAGTGCGAGTGGACGGCGTGCAGGCTTTTGTGTGACCGGGTGTGTTGAGATATAGGCCCGACACATCTGCCGCTGTGCCCTTTCCTTTGAGAGTGTGCCCTCTAACAAGCTGAACATTTGTCAACAAAGCCAGGAAGCAGTTGTTGTTTGCCAGTAAGCAAGAAGAGGCCTGCAGAGGCAGCCCACAGACACACTGCCAGATATTGCATAAGCAAGGTGTGTTTGTGTGTGTGTGTGTGTGTGTGTGTAGCGTGTGTGTCAGCAGCCCCCACCACCACTTGAGTTGGCTTGTTAGCACTACTTCTGGGGGTTATAAGAGCCAAGAGCCATCCAGTCATTGTAGCTGCTTCATGCAGGCCATTAATGCAGAGCTCATTTAGCCCGGAGCCAGCCCAGCGAATCACTCTCATGTGTTTTCTTTTTTTACTTGCTCTGCTCTGTGACCATGTGATCATTTGACTTATGTGATTTATGGGGCCGGCAGTGGTTTTCCCTAAGGTGGGGGGGAATGCACAGCTCAGTGGCTCCTAACCAGCGGTCCTGGCCCCCAACCCAGTCGTTTTAAGGGAAATTTTGGAGCAAGATGAATAAAAGATATTTTTTTGGGATGTAAAGAACTTTACAGATAATGCTAGAACATCACCAAACACAAGTCCTCTTTGAGTCACATGTATGGCAAACTGCAAATTATGCTTTTAAGGTTGTTTGCACATCGGCTCGTAACTGTTTTCACTCGCCAAACATCTGGACGCTTGGGCACAGAGACGAGACAGCAGAGCCAGCAGAGCCAGCAGTAAAAAGAACTGTGTTAGATGTCCTTCTCCTTGAAATGAAAATTGTTTCCTATAAATATGAAACCATGTCTACCGCATAACTACAACTGCCAGAAAGTGCCAAAATTGTCTGCTCTGTAATCTTAACTCACCCTGAAATAAGGGTGGAATAAGAATTTAGAACTAGAAAGAAATCAGTAATTCATGTGTTACCAAAGAGAGGTCTGTGTCACAACTCGTTCTTCAATCACAACCTTTTTAAGGGCAAACAAACCATATTTTTTAAACCACTGCGCCTATGAGAGTACAAACTCTTACTCTGCATTATTAGCGAATATCATGATAGCTGCCTTGACACACTGATCTCAGTACTGTTGGCAGCCTCTCCTGTTTTATTTGCAGCAATAGTTCTGTTGTATCTCATGTGTATCTTAAGATCTGTATTAATGTTTGGGATGACTTTAACATAGTAAACCACTAACACAGATATCCACATATTGGTGTTACTGTGGTAGCTGTGGGAGCAGCACGTCTGCACAGTTATGTTAGATTCAAAAATTGATTTTGGTGAAGACATATCTGGCACTCATTGTCCTACAGTGTGTGCTCAGACATTAATAATGTGGGTCTTGTTATAGGTTAAATAAAGAGTTTTATTTCATAGTTAAAGGCCACTTTTTTTTTTTTTTTCCACAATATTTCATGGTATCTCAAAAATGGCCATCGCTACAGATTAAGGAAAGTCTCATAACATCCAACTATTTTATACAGCTACTAGGAACCGCAGCACATTTACAGTATCACTTCCACTCTGTCTCTTTTATAACAGCTATCAAACAGTTTGCCATAGATTACACACTGTCAGATAGAGGAATATGGATTATTTTGTTGTCTCATAAAAACTAACAGAAGCTATAATTTAAAAGTCACAATGATCTCGTCGCCACTTCTCTTGCCAGATTCCTACCAGCCAGTGAGCAGCAAAGATGGAGAGAAGGGAGGGAAAAAGCCAGAAGGAAATGCAAGAAGTTGAAAGGATGGGATGGATGAAAGCAGACAGGAGGTGGAGTAGAAAATTGCACCAAGATGAGAAATGGCAAGCGTTGACAAATCATTGCTCTGACGATTGCCGTGGCTCAGATGGGAGTGAAATTATTATTTAAAAAAAAAAAAAATCTGGTTAAATCTTATGAAATATAAACTAGCCTGCAAGAGCGTACCGAATGCTGCAATATGCTGTAATAGGTTTGAACACACTGGGATCAGAACATGAAGTGGCCTGTCAGTTATGTGTTGGCTGCTAAGGTTTCATGGCTTCCAGAGAGAAAACAACACCTTGGCTTAACCCCAATTACCGGGAGTGATCTGTAATTGGTTTTGCTCCACAAGGCTCAGACAGAACTTCAGACACTAACGGAGCGTGTCAGTTTGACTCTGTGTTTGTGCTTGCATTATAACCAAGGTGATGCAGGCTACCCACAGGTCATGGATAAGTGGAACTTTTACACTCTGTGTTTGTCGTGGAACTGTAAATGAAATCTAGTAGGGCCAGATTTTCAGAAACTACGGGTCATAGAAACAGGTGGAAGCAGCTCTGATCACACTGTCTGGAGCAGTGAAGCGTTCAGTACACCCACATCATTCAAAAGAGGGGTTGTCCTATGTTAGAAACGCCCATCCACCCCAACAGCCAGATGTCTCTGTCTCTCTCACAGGACCAGTAACACAAGTGCGCCTTCTAGCGGTGACTCCAACTTTGTGTGCGCGCGTCAGTGTTGACCTGCTGCAATAAAAGCAAAGGTGTCACTTACGGTAGAAGACATATTCTGTGTAGCTGGACCAGATCTTGTCCTCTGTGTGCTGGTTGACAAACGAGGCTGTGACTGACGAGTTGCAGGCCACCATTTGGAAACCGCACTCCGACAGCATGTCAAAAGACCTCTCCAGGTGCTTGAACTTGAGGTAAAACCGGGAGGTGTACCGATCCGGGGTCCTGTCCGGGTCCCGGCTCTCGTTCAGGGTCTCCCCGAAAACTTCTTTGGCGAGAGCCACCCTCCCGCATATCAGTATCCGAGGCACCCTCCTGAACTTGGCGTCGGTTTGACTCTCCCGGCCCATGGTGCACGACCCCCGGTATCCCACCGTGATGAAGCCGCTCTTTCTGTCCGCGGGGACCAGAGAGGGAGGCGGACACTGCCGGTGGTCGCTGCCCTGCGACCCATCTTCATAGTCGCTGTGGAAGTAGTCGTCCGGGCTGTGCTTGATATCGTCAGGGGTCAGGAGCTTCACCAAGTCGGGCAGCTGAAAGTACTCCGCCTCTTTCCTGAGCCTCCCTTTCTCCGGGAAGTGGTCCGGGAGGACGACCTGCTTGTCTCGGAGGTAGTCCAACACATACCGGAATAAAAACCCATCTCTGTCGATGAAATAACGACCCTTGGGGTCTCTCGCCAAGTCATTAGATGCGTCTTTTTTGGAAGAGAACAGCTTACCGAGTAATGAATTCGGGGTGCCCACTAAAGTTGAGTGACGAGTGTAATAAACCTGCCCCCCTACGTTTAATTCAACAACATCTGGGAAACTGTTCTGAACTGATGCTTGCTCTTTGGGGTTAGTCCTACAGTTTCCACTCAGCGCCATCGTTTCCGTCATGAACAGCTACAAACAGGCTACACACCTATACAGAAAGTCACAGAAAAGAAAATGGGGAAAAAAACGACGGATCAGGATGTTAAAAGTTGCTAAGCTGTGTCCTCGGTTATTCTGTGTCGCTGCTCGGCCTCCAACTTCATCTCACAACAATGTGGAGAAGCGTTTTTCATCGATCCATGGCCATTATCGCCTACCAGTCTTTAGCAGTTGTCGGAAATTTTGGGGGGGGGGGGGATGGCAGTCCGGGGTGTCCCTCTGTGAATGTTAAATTAAAAGAAGGCCGAGATGGGTGACTTGGTGGAGGAAAGAATCAGCGCTGCGAGAGGGAAGAGATGTATCCGGGCGCATCAAAGCCTTGCATCAGTGGCTAATGTAAGAGCATTACAGAGGGGGGGAACCGGTGGAGGCTGTAAGATGCCTATTGCACCGAATCAAAACTTGTCTTGCTTTCGTTTTTACTACTACAAGTATCATCCAATAAATAGAAATAATAGAAATCCTTTTGCGCGCACGCGACCAGAAAATTACGCAGCAGAAGTGTGTAAAAGAAAAAGAAAAGTCCAACAACTTATTTAAGGATATAGTCCACACAGAGGAAGGTGCTGATGTGGTGTCACTTTCTCTTCAACTTCCCCTTGAACACCAGCAGATTTTCCGGGCGGTGCAGGTCGGCGGGAGGAGGCACAGTCCCTTTCAGAGGCGAGAAACTTCGCGGAGATGGCGCACGCAAACCTCGGGAGTCCTGTAATGGTTTTGTCTGTTGTCTGTCACTACAAATATGTCGCCTATTCCGGATTGAAATAATAAGTCCTCTACTCCACAAATATATCTTACATGTTCACATCCAGAGTTTGAAAAAAAGAATAAATCTCAGTTTGGTTTTTTCTCCTTTTGTTTTCAGAGCAGCGGAGAGGACCGACCCGCTGCTGCTGGCTGCTTTTACCGGGAGCTGTCCGCGGTGCTGAAACGAGCATCTCACCCCCCCCCCCCCTCCCCTCCCCCTCCTTCTCCTCACCCTCCCTTCCACACTCCCGCACCGCCTCCCCTCCCCTACAGAGCTGGGTGGTGTCTTCACTGCACACACACAGACACACACACACACACAGAGAAAGAAAGAGAAAGAGAGAGGCAGAGGCTTACGGGGCGATTCCAGGCTGCTCGGTGGGAAAAAATAAAAGTCTTTGAATTATCTACAATAATTGAACAGACTTAAATCTATTGTCAGAAAGTCCCTATAGTCATATATATCATAGTATATTAATGTATATAAAATATAATGTTAGCACCACTACATTCAGATGTGGACACTTGGTGCAGCCAGAGGTGAAAGAACCGCATGCTCCTCTTTAAAATAAAGTTTTAGGCATTCACAGAAAATCCAGTGCAGAGTCTGTTGAATTGCTGCATCCATCTTTGTGCCATTATTATAATAAGCTAAACGCTCACAATGCTGCAATTTGACCCCCAGCTTGAATCCATTTGCATGACATTTTAGTTTGAATGCGTAAATACAGGACATATTTTGGTTTGCACACTGCAAACTGTCTGTATTGTTCCCAGTTTTGCATTTTGACTGCAGCCCGTTTGTAGTTTTCATTTTTGGAGCCTTTTTACAAATTAAAATCTCTTAACGAAAATGCTATCTTTCAGACCCAGATAAATGGCTGTAACTGGCACTGAGTGGTGACGTTTTGGGTCTTGGGCTTTGCAACAGCGCCTCCCTCTGTTTGCATCGCGATATGGCTAGAGTTCTGCTTTCAGCACCATGGATAGATCCTCACACAGAAAAGTGAGGTAACTACAATGTCTTGCCTTTTTTTACTTAACAATATATGAACTTTATATTTATTTTTTTCCAGGAATTCGACTAAGATTGATCTTTGCCTGCTATATTATGTGTCACACCCATATGAAATATATAGGAAAAGCACACACTGAGGTCATGAGACGAACATGACCAGATGAAGTACAGGATACTATGCATTGGATTTCTACAGAATACAGATTCCAGTAGTAGTGTAATCTGTAGTCTCACAAACCATCTGCTCCAGCTGCAGGGCCGAATCAGAGCTTGTAATAAATACAGATACTGTAGAGAAAAAAGTATAAATATACAAGGTCTGCTGTATCTCAGAAAGTCTGCTTCATATTAAGCAGTGTTCTTATTACAGCTCTCTGCCTGTATGCTGCTTTTATTTTCCTTTGGCTTTCATCTGTCCACTTTCAACCAGCCTTGCCTCCAGCAAAACGGCATTTTTTGGCATTTCTTCATGAGCTGTGTTCTACCTCTGGGGACATGATGCCACTGCTTTTCGTTTTGAATTTTGCAATTAGATTTTAGTCTGTTTAGCCTTGTGTTAACTCTAAGCAGAGCCACTGAGGCAGTCACTTGCATCGTACCCAGTGGGGGTTTGTTGTTCTTGCTTAGAGGCACTTCAGCAATGTAGGGCATCATTTGTACAGGGGGATCAGCAAGCAGACCTCAACTCCTGCAGCCCTGCTTGTATGTAGCCTGAATTATAAACAACTCCTCCTGTCCGTCCCAATTTTATACTTATTGTAATACTCATTCTAATCATTTTTTGAATAGGTTTATGGTCATATAAGATAATTTTAAATTGATATTTAAGTCCCTTGGCTTTTAATTTGAAGCTGACAGACACTCCGATCTTGAATGCAAAGCTTAATTATAAAAGGTGGAGCCATTGATGCCCTTATCCACAATGTGGTGTCATGCGGTGTTTCCAATAAATATAAAAAGGCAGGAAAAACAGTTTTAGTCACTGTTTGTGGCATTTTCAAATTTGAAACTAATTTCTAAAGTTGCACCTCAGTCTGACTCCCACAAACACACACGTTGCATCATATCCAGCACAATACAGAATATCAGCTATTTTTCTAGCACACAAACTGACAAATCAGAACACTATTAGGAGTAATATAAAGCAAATGCATTTGAGAAACTGTAATTTGAAAGTGTCAGCCAGTATAATCACATTGACAGTATTTCTTTAAAGGTTCAGGTTGAAGGATTTAGCGAGATGGACTGGCAGAAATGAAATATTCATTTAAACCTTTATTAAAGACTCTGGAAATCAATTGAGGGAGACCCTCATTTTCATTGATGTCGAGCATGAACAAAGACATTCAAAACAATCAATATGCAAACAAAGAGCCATCATGCATAGCAATTTAAACAGAAATGAAATCATGCAAAACAACAGCAGCAATAAATGGGCTCTAAAAGTAGAAATACAGCGTGATAAACATGCTCAGGTGTAGATGAATAGTTAAAAACATTTACACTCAAATAAAAAAAATAAATCTGAAATAAGGCCTTTAAACATCCATAAGGGTGGCAGAGTGTCCAAGTTTAAGGTCTTTTGCAGATTATTCCATGTATGAACAAATACCAATGCTGTTCCCGCCTCACAGCCAAATATGGCCAGCCAACCTTTCGGTAAAGGTGGCAGTGATGGGTGCTGTAAGAATCACCTGTTATGAACCTTAGGGCTGAGTGGTAGACAACAGGTATAATATAGTATGTTTTCTTAGGTGTGTCATTACCTGAAAATAAAATGTGTTTTTCTTACCTTAGAACAGGCTGTTTATATCTACTCATGGAGCGGACCCTCTTCCACGGAGTCTGCCATGATTCTACAGTAGCCCAGAACAGACAAACCAAACACTGGCTCTAGATAAGGTCATTCATGTTTTCACATCTTTGTGTTGGCCGCTGTGGTTAGCAGCCCCTCAGTGATGAGCAAAACAGCATCAGAAAAACACAAATTTAGTCAGAAACACTTTAGTCAAAGAAAACCTTATTTCAATTTGCAGTATTATTTTTGGCGGTATGGCTCTGTTCTGGGGCCCTTCTGCCTTTCCTCGGGCCCACGCAGAAAGCCTCCTCCACACAGCTACATGGAAAGCATAAAAAGGAGAGAGCACACCTCTCCGCACTTCCACGCACCTGTGTGGAAATCCATAAGACAGGGAGAGCACACCAGTCTGCCCTTCCATGTGCAAATGAGGAAAGCCTGAGGCACAGAGAATAGACCTCCCTGCCCTTCCATGCACCTACATGGAAAGACTAGGGCAAGGAGTGCATCAGCAAAGACCCCCCAGGAACAGAGCCAGGATCAATGACAAAAAAGAAATGACACTGATAAATCAGACACAACATTAAAAGGAGGAGCTGGGGTGGAGGCAAGTTGCAAAGTGGCTTGCAGAGGAAGCAGCAATTGTACACACTGCTCTTATAATTAAAATGACAGTACAGTTTGAGACACTTCTCCAATCACTGGCTATTCACAATATGCCCTATCCAGTCAGACAGAGTTGAGACTACAGGAGAGAAATGGAGCAGGAGAATGAGTGATATTAACCAAAGTGAATTATAGCCAGAGAGTGAGAGCGAAAGCAAGGAGGTGTTCCTGACTGGGACCTGAGCAGTCACCCAGAAGTAGGCCACGCTGGTAGCTTCATCATAAATACATGTAGCCTCTACACCATTCCCTGCTGCACTGCTATTTAAAGGCCAGATGACTGGTCACCTGTAAAGGGTTAAACCTGTTTGGGCCGACATAATTCATTTCAACTCGGCTCTCTCAGTCCCCAAAGAGCACTCAGTTTAATGGCATAAGAACTTACTAAACACACAGCGGGACCATCACCAAAGCTGACAACACATTCCTCCATGTTCTCTGCATGCATTTCAGAATACATCATCATAGACTCAAACACATCTCAGTAAATGGTTATGTGAAAAGACATTTTGGAAAATCAGAATTCCCATTTATTCAGTCAGTGGAACAAATCCCAGAGCTAAGGGACAGACATATTTACATCAAACAGGCTGTGACATTTATTTTAGTTTCTTGGTTTCTTTGCTGTTCTGAAACCTCATTTCAGTTGCATATTAGTCAATACCAAATATATGATGAAATATTTACTCAACAAGCACAGCAGCAACATTCATAATTTATCGTTTTTCCAAGAGAGACGTGATATCAGAGAGATTTCTAATTTTTCACTTGCAAAAGAAACTCACTTCTTACACTGAAAATAAAATCCGCTTCCTTGACACAGACCGACTCGGAGCACGCTCATTTTCTTCCTGTGCAGTGCAGAGAAAACTATTAAAGGGAATTTTCAGGCCGGTCACAGATGGTTGAAATAAACAGCATACTACTTCCACTTCCATCTCTCATTACAGCCACACTGAATGATGCCAAGCCTTAGATGGGAAATCTGCTAGTACAGCAGGCAGACATTCAATGCATAAATTCAGTTGACTCAGAGAGTATGAGTATTTACCAAAATGAGTTTCTGTGTAAGCCCCAGCTATCCCTCAAACTTGAACGTTTATTATTTCTTATTTAAACTTGGTCAGCTATTTATAATTTTGAAAAGTTTCAATGGGCAGCAACTTTAAATGTCAGTGAATTTTGTGAGAAAGGAATGCTAAAGAGGGAAACTGTTGAAAATGAGAGAAACCACGATACATAATACAAAACTAATCAAAGGAAAGAGAGGGACTCAGGTGGAGCATGGTGTTTGTCAGGTGGAATATGGTGTTTGGGGGAAGCCATTATCAATGTCATGGGCAAGACATTGTTGATGGTATTATGTGTATTTATTCTGAACTCATCAGTGCTGCCAATTGGGAGCCATCCCATGTAGTGAGTCACTGTGTGATTAGATGATCTGAAAGCAAGCTGGAATGGTTGTAATGCCAACCCATATACCTCCATATACCTATATATAAGACAAGCATTTTTGTTTGATCAGTTATCCTCTTTTAATCCTCCCATTTTTGTCTGTGAAGTCAAAACACAGTCAATAAAAAAGGTAAATACAAAAAATAAATAAATAAAGTGGCAAGGGCCTAGGTGTGGATGAGATTCACCCAGAGGTGCTGAAGGCTTCGGACATTGTTTGACTGTCTTGGCTGATACGCCTTTCCAGTGTTGTGTGGAAGTCACGTAGGGTGCCTGTGGACTGGCAGGCCGAGGTGGCAGTTCTCATTTTCAAAAAAGGAGAGTGTGTCACACTGCTCAGCCTCCCTGGGAAAGTTTATTCCAGGGTGTTGTGAAGGAGGCTCTAGCTGGATTCAGAAGGTGCAGTTTGGATTTATCCTAATTGAATTGACTTCATCACATGTTGACGTTTTGGTCATGGACTTTCCATGTCAACATATGACGTGCAAGTTACCCTGGGTGCATTGGTTGTTGGCGTTCTGGGACACTGTGTCAAGTTCTGCCTGTTACATGCATTGTCTTCTTTCAAGATACACTATACACTGTTTTCACGGGAAATTTAACATTTACATACAGTCTCTTTCAAAATAAATGCACTACGAATTGACATTTTTTTCCCCTTCAACAACACACACATGGTTACGTTTAGCCAACAAAAACATGTGGTTAGGTTTAGGCAACAAAAGCAGGTGGTTATCTTTAGAAAAAAAGAACAGCTTTCGCTCTCTTGGGTGCAGTTGGTGTTTGTTGGTGACCCATACACCACCCCTTCCGCCTTCCCAACTGGGACTATCGCCATCTTAACTTTAGTAACTGCCGGGCGCTGTTAAACTATAATGGCAAACGGCAACGTATCATTCCAGTGTTAAAGGACGCCTTTTTTGTTGGTTTCTGATACCACACTCACTGCCCAAGCGCCAGATTTCAATGACTTCTGAGTGAGACCAGGCTCGCCAGGGTTCTCCCTTGTCTCTGATTCCGTTTGTGATATTAATGGACAGGATCTCAAGGCGCAGTCGGGGGGAGGAAGTGGCCTGGTTTGGTGAACACAGAATTGCATTTCTGCTTTTTGTAGATAATGTGGTTCTGTTGGCTTCATCACACCGTGACCTCCAGCACGCACTGTGGCGGTTTGCAGCCAAGTGTGAAGCGGTCGAGATGAGAGTCAACACCTCCAAATCTGAGGCCATGGTTCTCTGTTGTAAAATGGTGGATTACCTAGTCCTGGTTGGGAGACAGTTACCACCCCAAGTGAGGGAGTTTAGGTATCTCAGGGTCTTGTTCATGAGTGAGGGTAGAATAGAGCATGACATGGATCAGCCGTTTGGTGTGGCGTCTGTGATTCCTGCTGTGCCAGACCGTCGTGGTGAAGAGGGAGCTCAGCCGGAAGGCAAAGCTTCCAATTTACTGGTTCATGTACGTCCCAACCCTCACCTATGGTCATGAGCTACTAATGGCTACTAAGGAGCTCAGGAATACAAGCTGCCAAAATGAGTTTACTCCGTTGGGCGGCTGGGCTCAGCCTTAGAGATAGGGTAAGGAGCTCGGGCATCCAGCAGGAGCTCAGAGTAGAGCCACTTCTCCTTCGTGTCAAAAGGGGTTACTTTAGGTGGTTTGGACATCTGATCAGGATGCCTCCTGGGCACTTCCACTTTGCGGTTTTCAGACACGTCCAACTGGTAGGAAGCCCTGGGGCAGACCCAGAACATGCTGGAGGGAATACATATCTCATCTGGCCTCCTCAGAAGGAGCGAGAAAGCATTGCCAGGGAGAGGGACATTTGGAATACTTTGCTCGGCCTGCTGCCCCCATGACCCGGCTTTGGATAAGCAGTTGAAAATGGATGAATGGATGGATGAAAAAAATAGCATGCTTGTGACTGGAAGGTTGCTGGTTTGATACCCCAACTGGCAGGATATGTCTGCGAGGGAGAGCATTGTCCTTGAAGGAGTATGTCACTGCTGTAAAGATTGTCTTTTAAAAAAACTGGGCTGTCTATGTAGTAGAAGGACACACATACTTTTGAAATTGGCTCTACACGACCAGGACAAACAGGAAAAGGAAAATGTGCAACTCCCACAATGCACTGTGCTGCACCACACCATAAATGCTCCTGCTGATGGGTCATGCAATGGGAGCTTGTCTGTTTTGACGCATGAAACAATATAGCGGCCAGCTGGTAGCAAACAATCTCGAGTCACAGTTTAACAGTACGCTGAAATATGTTTCTGAAAACATTTTAGGTAACAAATAGGAAACACAGTAACAGAATCTTGTTTGAGAGAATGAGAGAGAGGGGTGGCTCTATCTTTGAATCTGCTGGTGGGCAAACAAAAATGGAAGTATAATCTGTAGTTCGAGCAACAGCCTTAGAACCAACTCAAGGATTCAATCGGGATTCCACCTCTGCGTCTCCAAAATGTTCGGAAGCATGGGTCAAAGTTTCTCCCATCAAGTCTATTTTTATAGATCAATACCTTTGCACGGAAAGTGGCGTACACCTCTTTCAGGCCTTGTTTTGTGCGTATGCAATGTTTACAAATGAGAACCCTGGCCACTGGTAAGATGGAGGGAAGTTTACCATAGCTCTTTTCCACATGCTAACCACATTTTTATGATACAAAGCTGCTTGAAAATCAGCAAAGTATCCCTTTCATTCATCCTACTCCACTGGAGCCATCAAATCAGACTGTGGTTGAGCTGGAAAGCTTCCAGATGTGAATGTGTGTGAACATTGTCAGGGCATTCCTGCGAAAGGGAGCCTTGCTCTCTATGAAACTTGAGCCCTGAGGAAGCAGCAAAATGTATATGAATAAATACATAAGATAATCACTGATGGTGAACACCCACTACATAAATTACAGTAAGTACAGTGCTTTGTAGTTCAAAGCAGATGCAGTTTGTTGTGTCAGGGAATCTTGTATGTGGTTACGTTTATGAAGTCCATGAATGAACCCGAAAACTTTCCTGAAAAATACATTTGTGTTATTTATTTACTTATTCTGTTTTTGCATGAGACCAAAATACCCTTCTGATGCTCAGGCCCCATGAGATCGTCTCAGCAGACTGGTGACTGGACTGAACTCTTACCGTCCTACTGAGCAGGTACACTCCAACACCTCCGGCTACTAATGCAATGAGTCATCAGCCTCGAATGTGTCTTCAAAGACTGCTCGGCAAGGTTTTCAGTTTATTATAGAAGTCTAATGATGAGTTCATAATCATTAAGAAAATTCCTGTCTCTGCAGTATTGATCTTCAAACATAAACTCCATGAAGTCCTTGTGGGAATCAGCAACAAGTCCCAACGCCCCAGATTTGATATCAAAACAAGATATTTTTAGCCAATTCCAGCAAACATAGAGCATCTTACCACTTTCACTCAGATCTGCTACAGGAGTCAGTTGAACTGAGGAAGTAGATTTAGTTGCTACACTATAATCATCACATCTCAAATGATGGCATAAATATTATGATCTACAAAGAGTTGCTTGTAGGAAGTTATTTCCTCCATGGCTCAAAACACAGACTAAATGCCAGCAGACTGACAAATTGGGGGCATATTTGTTGTGAATGTTACAGTGTGATACCCTCCTGGGTACTGAGCAATAAAATTACAATATCTCTGGATTTCTGTCCAATTCAGCAGGTCAAAAAATGAGTTTCTTCTTGCTTGGCGTCGCTTTGTTGACCCTCCCAATCCCCTCCTCATCCTCTCTCTGCGCAGGCCCAGGCAGCTTTCCCTGCTAAACTAGGTCCACTGCTCTCCCTGGAGACAAGGCTATTTAACAGGAAGCCCACTAAACATTAAGGGCTTTGGCAGCCGGAGCAGAGCAGGGCAGTGAGGGACAGACACTCCTGGAGCCAGGATAAGTATAAGCCTGCAAGACACCAGAGAGAGCCGGAAAGTTGAACGTCTCAGCTTGTCTTCTGGCCAGCAACACAGCAGCAGAGCTGTCATCCCACTCACTAACACTGACTCTGCAGGTGTTTGCGTGTATGTGTGTGTGTGTGTGTGTGTGTGTGTGTGTGTGTGTGTGTGTGTGGTGAAGGCATCAGAAAAGAGGGTGTATCCTTGGAGCCAGGTCCAAACAGAGAAAGGAAATGTGGATCCAAAGCTATTTTGGTTGCAGCCAGCTGAGTTATGTTACTTTTTTTTGAGTAATAAGCTGTCAGCTCCAGTAATTTGTGAAGCTGACAGCAGGGGCGTTTCTAGATGATGTTGCTAAATTAAGCTCAGACCATTTATATAATGTTTTTGTTGGTTCATGGACTCAGACCCAACTGAGAACTTCTGATTTTCATTTGCTTGAGGGACAGTAGTAGCATATGCTTTGTTATTTTTAAGACTTGGTTTTAAACACTTCTGCATGTGATGAGAGTCTTTTCTCTTTATGTATATGCACCAAAAATGTTCCTATTCTATAATTTTTGCACTGAGATTCTCTATTTTGTCAGTATATTTTTTTTTAAATATTCACTTAAAGTGTAGTTGTAGTATTTAAGTGTGTTACATATGTCAATCAGGAGAGACAGAAGAATGAAGTAAAGATAATATTTAACACAGAATGTAAGTGTACAGATCCAAGATGATAAGTGCTGATTAAGATTTAACAGAAGTCTTTGGCACTTGGATACCAGAGGGAGATATTTTGTGATCGAAGGACATCTGAGCGGCAGCAGGATAAATCCCCCCATGGAGTCCAGACACAGGTGGTGGTGGTGGTGGCTGATGACTCCGAGGCTGATGGCTCATGAGGTGGATGAGGCTGATGAATCTGTAAAGACTGGGTGATGATGGGGAGGTGGAGGGCATGCACGACTGCAGCAAGAGAGAACTACGGCAGAGAAAGAACAGTAATTAAAATGAGGAGCAGTAAGATGATAGGCTGACAGAGAAGGTGTGGCTGTGCTATTGGCTGATTGTGAATCAGCTGATGACTCAATTGACAGACCCAGACAATAACACCTAGAGATAGTGAGTGAGCATGTGTGCAAGGAGTGAATGGCAGGGTGAGAAAGAAACTTACAGCCTGAGCATGAAAGTGTTGTCTTCCTGACTGAACTTCCACCAGAGCTTCATTTGTATTCTTTTGTGGCCTGATTGATTTGAATGTAAGCATCCAGATGTTTTGTTTCCCTACTCTGTTATGTAGTGTATTTGCTTTTTTGTATTTGCTGTTGTAGTGTGGACATATTTACTTTCTGCTGGAGGCATTTCTCGGCAGTGAGTGACCTCTCTGTGGACTGAGATCATCGATCAGAATGGCTGATCTCATATACTGTGGCTTTTATCGTGAAGGAGTCAAGATGTGTCAAAACGCTGATCCAAGAGATTGGTTATGAGTGCAAAGCTTTCCCATTCTCACCTGTGAGCCATTCATGTATTAGAAACAGTGTGTGGGTTTTTGGCACAACTTCACCCACTTCCAAGGTGCATAAGAATGGAAAGAAGTCACTTATTAGAACAGGTTTTTCTCAGAGTCTTAACAAGGATGATGATATAGCATGACAACTTGGGAGACTTGTTTTGGGGTAGGCAAGCTAACTACAGGCTCCCTAAAAAGCAGCTGATAATTCATCCATCTCTCAAGTTTCTTAACCTTTTATCCTTTTTATCCTTAAGAGTTGCAGGAGGCTGGAGGCTATCCCAGCATGCACGGGGTCAGAGTTAGGTTACCTTCAGGTTACCACTCTGTCACAGTCACAACTGATAAAGCAAAGGAAAATGACCATTTTAAAAAAAATCATGCTTTTTTTCTAGGCACATAGTTGTGATATCAGTCTTGTGTGTGGGCACACAGTACTTGAGTCACAATGAGGAGGAAACAAGTAAAATCAGTATCATCTTTACAAATCCTTTCATGATAACTAGCATTTATGATGTTGCGTTCATGGTTTCAGTTCCCAGCAGCAGCTTAGAAGACTGTCTGGGATTGTGAATGATAATATACATGACAGGAATGTGATTGTGTGAAATGATTGCACTGCTCATGGCAGATGGATGGTAATGCAACAATCAGTTGTTTGGATTTTAAGTGCCACCGTATCTGACAGATTTACTCTCCCTGTCTGCAACTTATGATTTAAGTTAAAAGATAATTGTGGGTTTTTAGAAATAAAATAGGACTGATTAACCAGCAAAATAGGGCTTTATTTCCACGTGGAGACAACTAGTAATTTTGCTGAAAAGTAATAATAACAGCCGGGCCTTTCTCCAAATGTTCCTCTCCACTTGTGTTACAAGGGAAATAACCCATTTGCACTGAAAGAAATGATCAGACTTGTATGCTGTGTTAAAACCAGGAGGTTTTGTGTGTATCTTACAGTACAGTAGCTGGCGTTTGATTCAATTTGCTCCATGTGGGATTCGGAAAGCAGTTGGCCAGATCAAGTTGTGGGTGTAGTGAAAGGATGGGAGGGGGCGGATGATCTGACAGCTCCACAGCAAAGGAAAAAAATCCTTGTTCGTTTGTTTAGAAAAAAAAAAAGACATTCATTGAGTCAGAGCGTGTGTAAGTGTATACTGAGTCATCTCTCTCTCTCTGATTTGCATCAGATGCCGATGAGCCATGATGAGCATGTATGGTGTAACCGCTCAGTCCAGATTCATGGCAGATTGCATGTAGTCACTGGACATGAAACATTAATACTGAATTTTCTGTTGTGATAGTTGCATTTAAAGTAACCATTTGTGAAACCCTGCTGCTGTCTCGTATTGGAAAGTCTTGGGATGCTGCACATTTTTTCAGTAGACTGCCATATCAGCAGGGAGGATGACAAAGTCTGTGTGGTGCAATTTCTATGGTGATTAAAACTGTAATGTGCTTTTAGACTTGTTTCCTAAGCCAGTCACCAGAATGAATGTTGGCATTGTACATTTCTGCAGACCATGTTACATTTGTACATTTCAAATATGTAGAGGATATGTTTGACACTGCTCAAAAACATTAAGGAAACACTTAATAGTCACGGTATAACACCAAGTCAGTTAAGTTAAGTTAAGTTAAGTTAAGTTCAGGGATACCACTCTGTCCATTCAGGAAGCACAAGTGATTGTGATTCAGTTTCACATGCAAAAACAAGACAACCCCCAAAAAGAAAATGGTTTTACATGTGGTGGCCACAGACAGTTGCTCTCTCCTTATCCTTCCTGACTGATTCTTCTCTAGTTTTGTGTTCTGCTAGTGTCCTTGTCACTACTGGTAGCATGAGGCGGTACCTGCAGCCCAATCAGGTTGCACAGGTAGTCCAGCTCCTCCAGGATGACACATCCATATGTGAGGTCGCAAGACGATTTGCTGTGTCTCCCAGCACAGTCTCAGGATCATGGAGGAGATACCAGGAGGCTGTCTGTTACATGAGGAGAGCTGGACAGGGCCGTAGAAGGGCATCAACCCAGCAGCAGGACCTGTATCTGCTCCTCTGTGTGAGGAAGAACAGGAGGAGCACTGCCAGAGCCTTACAAGATGACCTACAGCAGGCTACTGGTGTGCATGTTTCTGACCACACTGTCAGAAACAGACTCCATGAGGGTGACATGAGGGCCCGACATCCTCTAGCAGGACCTGTGCTCACAGCCCAGCACCATGCAGCTCGACTGGCATTCGCTGGAGAACACCAGAATTGCTGTTAGGTACTGGGATGAAATCTTCTGAGTGGTGGACAGACCTTATGCTGGTGCAGTGGGCCCTGGGCTCCTCCTGTTGCAGGACAATGCCTGGCCTCATGTGGCCAGAGTGTGTAGGCAGTTCCTGGATGATGAAGGCATTGATGTCATTGACTGGCCCAGTCGTTCCGCTTAGGGTTAGGAAAACATCATGTTTTGTCTTAAATTACCCAATTTCGTTGCCACAAACACGGCTGGAAATGCTTGTTAAAAAATACCAGCTGTGGCCGATTAAAATGTCTCGACATCTCCTTAAAAATGCCCAATTCTGTTGCTACAAACACAGCTGGAAATGCTCCAGCGTCTTGTTCAAATGTACCTGGTTTTATCAACACAAACACAGGTCTCAAACAATGGTCTGCTGCTTGGTAGCTGTCTCGCCAAAGTCTCACACTATCCGACATACCCTTCTCCTCCTGATGAGAAACTCAGCTCATGTAAATGGAATCTAAACTACACCAATTTCACTATAGAAATTTTGATATGAAACATTTGACACTTGGTTTACAGAAATGTAAATGCCAACATTTTGTTCTTGCAACAGGGCTGCATTTCCAGTATTTCCCCTTCAGTCTGCCTTAAACTTAGATTTTGACACAGAAAATCCTAAAAGAAGAAAAACTGTACTGGAAACAGATGTTCGGATCACCTCACACTGGCAGCCTTTTTCCTGTTTTAAGAAGAATAAATCCTGAAGGCTAAAGACTGAGACTAAGCAACTTAAGAGGATTTTTTTTTGTTTTTTTTGCCAAGATGAGAGTCAGTCCATATCCGTGCCGTTCTCTCCATCTCTGAGGCCACTCCTCGGCGGTGCACAGCGCAGCGGAGTTCTCCAAGCCTAAAGGGATCTTGACCCTGTTGATTTGGCAAACCATGCAGATGAGATGTTGCTAAGCACCCGTTCTCCCTCTGCCAGCGTAAAGGCCATGTGGGAACACTGTGGAGGGGTAGATAGCTGTGCTAGTTTACTGCCACAGTCAGCTCTCCTGTGGTGTGAGTTTCTGCCTCTGTGAGCGTGTAGGAGAGTGTTTGTGTGTGCGCGTGTGTGTGTATGTGTGTGTGTGTGTGTGTGACATTGCACAGCATCCCTCTCTCTCTCCCTCCAGTATTTTCCATGCTTTACTCTCTCTCTGGGATTAAAGGTTGGTTTCCACAGGTCCTCAGTGTGTGAAAAATCTTTTGATGGGGCCAAATCTCCAAAAGCCCTTAGAACTGTAAAACCCATTTAAAGCTGTAGTATCCAGTTTTACTCTTCAGCTAATATCATCAGCTTTTTGCTGTTAATACCTTGAAGGATGCCCAGTACACTGTGATTAATGTTGCAAATGTGTTGCTTTGATTTATTATTTTTTTCTCCTCATCTGACAAATGCAATTCATATGCACAGCTTTTCACAGTGTCCTTTTATCTTCTACAGCTTTCTCAAACTGAGATACAGTACTGTATAAAGCAAACGGAATGAAGTGAGCAATCAAGAACTGCACGAATCTCTCTGCACACAGTGACAATGAATAATTTCTGTCAGTATGAGAAAGTGAAGGCGACAGATACTGAGTAAAAGATGTATAATTGAACATGTGGTGGGTGTCTTTTCACTCCTGTCATCAGTAATTTCATCAGGAAAGCAGAAGGTCCAGTGGGGAGTCACCCCAAAGAAAGTATAACAGGAATTACAAGTTTGGCTATGTCTGCAGCTGCATATATAGGCCTACATATAAATATATATATATAAATATATATATAATCCCCCTCTCCTTGGGGTGGTGGTGTGTCTTCCTCAATTTTGGGTCCTCTACCTCGGGCCTGGGAGTTTGAGGGTTCTGCGCAGTATCTTAGCTGTTCCTAGGACTGCATTCTTCTGGACAGAGACCTCAGATGTTGAACCTGGAATCTGCTGGACCCACCCTCCCAGTTTGGGGGTCACAGCCCAGAGTACTCCGATCACCACTGGCACCACTGTTGCCTTTACTCCCCACATCTTTTCTCGCTCCTCTTTCAGCCCTTGGTGTTTTTCCACCCTCTCATGATCCTTCTTCCTGATGTTGCTGTCGCTCTGGATTGCCACATCTGTCACCACTGCCTTCTTCTGTTGTTTGTCCATCAACACAATGTCCAGTTGGTTAGCCATCAACGGTTTGTCAGTCTGGATCTGGAAGTCCCACAGGATTTTAGCTCGGTCATTCTCCACCACGTTAGGAGGTGTCTTCCATCCTGACCTTGGGACTTCCAGCCTATACTCAGCCACTTGGTTACAGCGTTCCATGTACACTCTGCCTGCATCTTACACCCTGCTATTATGTTATGAACTGCCTCTGGAGGATCTTTGCACAGCCTGCACCTGGAGTCCTGTCTGGTGTGGTAGACTCCTGCTTCTGTTGATCTTGTACCAAGTGTCTGTTCTTCTCCTGCCATAATTAGTGCGCCTGTACCTTTTCCAGTCACTGGTAGGATTTCTTGATGTCGGCCACTTCTTCAATCTGTCGGTGGTACATGCCGTGCAGGTGCTTGTCCTTCCATGATAGTTCATCCTCTTCTTCTGCACTATTAGGTTTTTGCTGCCTGAGGTATTCACTTGCTGGCTTATCTTTGGGGCCATCGAAGTCAAAGGACACACCACCTCTCCAAATATTCTCATAATCAATTATTTTCAAGGTTCTTTGCATTTGTGGGCTCATTTCCTTGTTTCTAGTAAACTTCAGCTTTTGTGTTAGTCCCACAGAATCCAAACAAGGGCTCCTGTCCAGACTCATCTTACAGCATTGGCATTCAACAGTCATACAGGGAGAAATCTATCACCAAAGGTCACATATTTATTCCTCCATTGACAGTAGCTTTAATAATGCAACAACACAACGGAGCCTCGAGACACCAAGCATCCAGTGAAAGACACTCATGGCTGTCATTTTTTTTCCTCAACTGGCGTCCAGTTCAGAGAAGCAAACACAGCTGAAGGCAACAAGATCATACCTGTTCTCAGAGGACTGTCAAAAGGCATTCTGGGAAATATAGGATGAAGCAGAAACAGAGGAGGCAGTTTGAGGGGAAAGTGGGTATACTGCAAAATAACACCAAAGAAATTGCAGCACTTCATCATAACTTCTGAAACTTCTGAATGCGTTAAACATCATAAAGTGATGATATAAAACCATGCGAGAGCATCTGAGGGAGGATTTTCTGACACTTAGTGGCCAGAAGGATGAACGGATAATGTAAGCTGGCAATTTCACTGAAGTCCCAGAAGAAATATCTGCCTCTCGGTCTTGGACCCACTCTCAGATCTGTTGAGTCATTAGTTTCAGTTAGATGGAAAAATGCACTTGAGGAAGAGAGAAACATTTCAGATGGCTTGACAATTAGATTGATGGTATTGGCCTTTTGTCAGCCTGTTTGGATTGAAAATTAATGTTGTTGTTATTACTATTATTATTAGCAGTAGCATTTCCATCATAAAAAAACTGAACCTTGTGAAAATTGCTACTTTAAAGATATTACATATTGGCACAAAATATTGCTTATTCGCAGCTCTCCATCCAAACAAATTGATCTTGGCATCAACCTTGATGCTAACGTCAATCTCAATTGATCTTTGCATCAACAACTTAAGAACTTGATATGGGATTTTAATTGTAAAATGTTGATTCTGCACTCTGGAAGTGATATAAACAACAACCCCCAAGATGCTGTCAAGTGTAAAAAAATATTGACTTTCTTTCATTTGATCTGCAATAACAA
This sequence comes from Epinephelus moara, assembly GCF_006386435.1. Lineage (NCBI taxonomy): Eukaryota > Metazoa > Chordata > Actinopteri > Perciformes > Serranidae > Epinephelus > Epinephelus moara. Next base: position 9,484,104 of record NC_065508.1, on the reverse strand, counting down.
AATACCGCAGCACTGACCCACTGGGCCAGAGCTAATTGAAGTCCAGCATGACATATCTTGAAGTGAATAAAATCAGTATGTCCAAACCTTGTAACAAAAAGTTAAGGGAAGTGAAACTTGGCAGAGTGTCTGTTAGGGTGGGAAGAAGAAGGAGAGCCAAGGCCATGCTACTGTTTATAATATGAGACTTATTTTAGAAGCCTCTAAATCTGTTTTGACATGTAGAACACTCGTGGGTTGACTGGTGCTGTCCCTGTTGCCAACCAGAGGCAGATGGAAAAAAAATGGATGGCAAAACTCCACAGTACATTCCATCATAAAGCATAAAGCATCAGTCCTGTATCAGGGCTTACCTACCATTCCAGGTTTAAATGAAATGACATGTATTTAATGGTGCATGTGTTCATTCTGGATAAAATATAGACTGTGGAATACATTCTATATTTTGTGCTTCATAGTGCATTTGAACACAGTTTTTGTGTCTTTTGAGTCCAGCACACATTGCTTAAAATAATTTGGTTCCTGAAAGGAGAACGCCACCATATTCATTTTGATGGTCTCCTGATTTCTGTCCAAAATAGTTTAACATAAGAGGAATAGAGTGGTGCAGGAGTGAGTCCTAAAACCTGGAAATGAGTTAAAATTTTAGCACTTCTGGTGCCCTTGTCTCAAAGTCAATGGGTTTTTTTGAATGGGTTTTGGGTTAAACGCCTGAAATCCGTGTCCATGTCCGTGGTTAACACAAGCTTAAGAGACTTTTAGGTTTTGATCTACAACATAAAATACACCAGTGAATAACCAACTCATAAAGTTTGAAGCTGTTATATGTCTCTAAAAATGTGGTTGCTAACAAGTGGCTAAATGAGACTACAGTGCTCCATCATGCAGAACACAGCTTCACAGCCTCGTTGTGGTGGGGACAATGAAGCCATGCAACTGTGGTGTTCATTTATAGCCTAATCTTGGCTTTTACTTCTGGGGTTTGCATTTATGATTAATAATCATAAAAATGGTGTTCTTCTGTGAAGATTATCATGCTAAAAAAATGTGTAAGTATCATAACCTTCACGACAGAGCTTATTTTCTGCAGTAATCCAAAATCAAATGGAAAAAAAAATCCCATTTTCTTTTTGTCGAGGGAACCAGGGCGACGCTAACTTCCCTGTTGGCCTACAAATTAACATCAGCCCTGCAGCACTCTGTTCAATTTAATTCAATTTAATTCAATAAGCTTTATTGGCATGACTTTTCTTATGTTCTGCTATAGCACAATTACAATTTAAGACGCTAAAAGTTCAAAAACAATCATTCATTCATTTTCCATAACTGCTTACTCTTTTATGGGTCGTGGGGGGGCTGGAGCCTATCCCAGCTGACATTGGGGTACACCCTGGACAGGTCACCAGACTATCACAGGGCTGACACATAGAGACAGACACACAGCTCACATTCACACCTACGGACAATTTAGAGTCACCAATTATCCTGCATGTGTTTGGACTGTGGGAGGAAGCCGGAGCACCTGGAGAAAACCCATGCTGACACAGGGAGAACGTGCAAACTCCACACTGAAGGGCCCCCCCACCCTAGGTTCGAGGAACCCTTTTGGTAGTGATGGGCAAAGCAGTTCTTTAGATGTTACTGAATCACTAGAATCAGTTCATTAAAAAGATTCATTCAAAAGATCACCAAATCGTTCAGTGCTTGGCGGGAGGAGCCCTGACTGTGTACTGCATAGTCCAACTCAGTCTCTCTCCGTTGCTGCTGCTGCGTCTGCCCTGCACTGGTGAGTCTCATTACTGGCCAGCCTAACGTTTTAAGTTTGTTTATCTGGAAACTAAGTCTGTTAAAACAATGGGGAGGTGTGTGATTATGTTCATGTGGCTTGACTCCTGGCTACATTCGCCGTTAGCTTGGAGAAAACAGTCCCTATGAAAGTGTATCGCTGAGAAGAAATTATTTGAATCACTCAGGAATCGAGCTTACGTCATTCACTGAGTGATTCGTTCACCGAGTAATTCATTCACCAAGTGATTCGTCATGTGGTAAGCAGTTCCTCCCTGCACCCTGGCTGCCTCGCGACTCGCGAGTGATTCATCGTATGCACGGACCGAATCGGCAGTTCCACCTCTGGCCTGCATGCTCGCTGCTGAGCTCAACTGAACTGAGAAATGAACGAATCAGTTCCAGAAGTGATTCAGTTCATTACGTTCAGATTCGTTCTTTTGAACGATTTGTTCGCGAACGACACAACAGTATTTTGCTGTGAGGTGACAATGCTAACCACTGTACCACCATGTCGCCTCAAAAACAATTAGCAACAATGTATTATTACAAATGCATAGACATACATTTAGTTGTGTTGGTTGTCTCTTAGGTCAGAGAGTGAATCAAAATCTTGGGGTTTACATTTAATTTTTGTAAAGAACCTTGTTCTGATGTCTTCATATGTGCTACATCCTAGCAGGAAATGTTGCTATGTCTCCACCTGTCTCTGAGGACAGAGCTGACACAGCCTGTCTTCTTTAGGCCAGGTCTGCCTGTGTCTGTCAGTCTTTATAGCCAGGCTGTTTGCACCCTAATAATATATATTTAGATGCTTTGAAATCAGCGGTATCATCACTACTTTCCAGAAGGAGATGTATTTTCGTGTTGACTATCATTTTGTCAGAGACTGTTAAATCTCAAGTGGGTGGAAATCTCCATTTTGGAACAAACAAACTTCCCCAAACTCTTCAGCTGCTGATTGTTATTTTAGTTCTCATGTAGCTCACTCACAGAGAAATGAAAGCTGCTTCAGAGAAAGGACCCTGCAAGCACCAGATGCCTACTAATTTCATGATCTGTGCAGCAGCCATATCAGCGGGGTGGCAGGAAATTGAATTAGATGAATTAAAGGAATTTATTTAATCTCGTAAATGTTCAGAGAAAATGTGCTCATCCATTTCTGCTAAAAATAGACCTGTGTGTGTGTGTGTGTTTTGTGCTCATTCACATGTTCAATATGTTGTGTGCAGAAGGAGGAAAATTATCTCCCATCTGCATTTTTTTTTGGTCCCGGAGAACATATAATAAGATAGCTTCATCCCCTGCTTTTTCCTCTCTCCTTGAGAGGCGGAAAAAAAAATCTTAATTGAGGGTACAGTAGGTGGTTTGAGATGAGGGGTTGCGGCAGTAGAGGAAATTTAGTAGTTTTAATCCACTCATCCACCCAGGCAGTGACAGCAGGATTACAGTAGAGACTTTATAAAAGAAGCCAATTATGACAGCATATGGCAATACACTGCCCTAAATTCAATTACCCTCTCTGGCACTTTTCAATTTTCTTTCATTAAGTGGATTAAGAAGAAAGACATGTTCTTCAAGTTTAGAAACGATTAAAAGTCTAAAGGAAGATGAGAGGCAATGGAGGGGAGGAGACTCATTTCTGCTTATGATTAGTCATGGGTGTTTGCTGTAGGAATTCATGTTTCCAGCATCAAATTGATTTTGTTCATCATGAGGCAGAGAAATGATCCATGTCAGGCCTGCACAGCTGAGAGGTTTCTTAATGACATTTTTTTTTTTTTTTTTTTTTTTTTGTTTATTGGGTTTGTTTGTTTAGTTGTTTTTTTTTCCCTCACCCACCAAAACTTTTCACACGTCATGACTTGCCTGTCCTTCAGCATAAAAAGAGACCTGCAGTAGAAGTGTCTCGGGGCTAGCTTGGAACAAGTGGTTTAACATGAAAGGCTTGAATCTAGTTGCCAGCATTGCCTTCACAGGAAACTACATTTGACAGATGGTCACAGAGTTTCCTGGCAAGAAAATTTCCTCCAAACTCGTGCAACCTTGCTGAGACGACTGCTTTGTGCAGCGCTGACCAAAAGGCTTCTCTACGTATTGTGGCCCTGAGACCCATAACTCAATCAGAGTTTCTCTGTTTAAGACAGAAGAGGCTCAATACGTCTCCTCTGAATAATGACAAAGTTTTCCTCCATGCCTTTTTCCGCTGTATTTATTTTCCCATTTCTCATTCTGTAAAGAATTCTGTAACTCCAGGCCAGGAGCAGAGCCAAGTCTGTATAATTTACTTCCTTTTCACACTGCACCAGTTAATCTATGGCTAAAAGTCAGACGTTTTATTGTTATGGATGCCAGAGGTGTTTTTGTTTCAGCACTGGTGTGGAAATAATCTCGTTTTAATAACCCCTGGGTAGGATGCCAGCATAGTAGTTTTCATAGATGTGACAGAAGGACATTGGTATGAATTTCCTAGTTTTGCAGTATCACAAAAAGTCAATTTGATCATTTTATATTTACCATATGTCTTTGTCATCTGAATTCATATGTATTTTGTTGTTCCTGTCGGCCTTTTCTCTTGTATCCTCTTGACTATAATATAAAGCATTAGTGAGGATCAGCATGATTCTTCCTGCTTCTCATCTGTTCTTTTCATTTAAGGTCAAGCCTACATCAGTGATGCTGTGCGCCTCCCATTCCCTCCCGTCCCTCAGCAGAGGTCGTCAGCCTATTATTTTACATTATCTGTCATCACCAAAGAGGATGGATCCACCTGCAGTATTTGGTAGCCGTGCAGTTCTCCTGCACCGGCAGAGTGATTGATCTGCTCCTTTGCATCCTGATGAAAGGGTACACCTTTGTTCTTGCAGGTGCCCAGCGCTTGTCCTATTAAATCATCTTCTACCCTCTGCCTGTATTTCTTACCAGTACCAGACACAGGTTTTCTCAAGCTATAGGTCAGAACCCAGTAGGGCCTCATACCTACCTGTGGTGTGCAGAAAAGGAGGTAGTTTGTGATGTTTAACCATATCTCTCTCTGTTTTTAACACAACTCTTGGATGTGGTTATTAATCATTGTTAAAAGAAAGACTGAATATTATAATAGGGGGTTATTATGTATCTGCACACAGTAGCAAGTGGCCTTTTAGTTTTTTATTGGTACTTTGGACTACTGTGTAAATGCATCAAAACCATTTAATAGCCTATTAATGTGATATTTGCAAAGCATCCATGACCTCGTAAAATGTAGGCTGCAGATGTTCATTTTTCATGAGGACAATCCATAACACTAGAGAGTCTAAGAACTAAAAATGGTTTGACCTTTACAATAAAAATATTTCTGCTTCCATAATGTCTCCCCATTCTCTGTATTAAAACACCATTTCAAAGGTGAGCAGGAGGACTTCATAAGGATTTTTAGCACAGGTCTGTAACATTCAGAAGTGCACTATTTTACCCAGAAAACCCCCCACTATGAGGCATAAAAATAATTGTATTTACTATACTATGTAGTATATTCATACAATATTCCAGCCTGTAGTTGGCAGCTATAGTTGTAATACCGACAGCCGCCTGTAGATCGCGCCATATTTTCTGCAGAGGGCAATTTGCCAATGTCCCTAACGACTTCCCGTCGGCTATGTTTTCACCCCGGAAGCTTTACCTTTCTCCTGACACGTAGCAACCGCAACCAAGTTGGCAGGACTCTGGGTAGATTTGTCAAACAACACAGGTAAGTTTTAGCATTTGCAATGCTTTATAGCTTAAGTATAATGCTTATGTAAGGAGAGTTGAACGGCATATTAAAGCCGCCGCTGACATTATGCACGAAACACGCAAGCTAGGTCTCCGCAACTGATTTAGCTAGCATTAGCTAGCCTGCTAGCAGCAGAGTTAACGGTACGTTAGCCACCCCGAGATTAATATTAGCGTTTGTTTACTTAACAAGATAAGTTACTTCTTCTTTTAGGTGGTTGACAGTTTATACAGTTAAATATTTAAAAGTCAAGTAGACTGTCAAGATATAATTTTATCTTTGTTTTGTTTGTGTGTGAAGCTGACTACGTTAGCTAGCTACTTTAGCTCTCAGTTGTTTTAAATTGTTACGAAGGAACCTTTAATGCTCTCTTAACCTAACAGCAGCTAGACAGAGCAGTGAATAACAGTTCAAATGTATTAAAGACAACGACGTGTATCACGTAACGTAGGGAATATTGGTTAAGCTAACGAGATACAGAACGTCCGTCAGTTAACGGTCCCTGACGTTAACGTCGTTATTTTATTGCGCTAGCGTGATTTAACGCTCGGTAGAGATGCTAATAGGTAGACGTGGTTGTTTAAGTCCTTGTCTCGGTTTTACCAACAGCAGTATTGACGCCTCAAACATTCTCAGCCCTGGTAGTGGTGGCAAGTTGTCTTTTCCAGGTTATGTACATGTTGTTGTTCAGGCCAACTGGACTTTATATTACAAAGCTTAGTCATTCAGTGAAACAGCTCTTAACAGTTTTATAACGTTTGTAACGTATTGTATCACCTCACTGTAGACCAAAGTACCTAGCTGATAAGTTGTGCTTCTGTTTCTTCTCCTGTGTGTCCAACAGACTGAAAGATGTCAGGGTTTGACAGTTTTAACACAGACTTTTACCAGTCCAGCTACAGTGTAGATGACCAAAACCAGGCAGCCTATGGCTACAGCAACACTGAAAACCCCTACAACAAGTAAGTAAAGACAGCCTTATGCTCCTCAGCTGTTAACACCTCCAAGAGCAGCATTATTATTCTTGTATGTGCCAATTCAGCTGCTGAAACTAACCTATCTAGCATTTTGTTCCCTGGCTGCATACTATGTGAAATAGGCAGCTTTAGAAATCATCTAATATCCTTTCAGTCAGTGAATACTGTTGAGTGTTATTCTGTGTTTCCCAGGCAATACGCTGGTCAGTATGACTACTCCCAGCCCATGGCTTACTCCTCCCCAGGGATGATGCCGCCCCAGCAGCCATACACAGGACAGATCTTTCAGCCCACACAGACCTACACCCCATCACCAGCACAATCCATGTATAGCAGCAGCTTCGATGACGAGCCGCCACTGTTAGAAGGTAGGCAGACCACAACCTGGAAGCTATGACTGCTACCTGCCTCCTTGGTTCTCATGCAGCTCCTCTCACTTCTCTTAAAATGTTTTACATTTGCAAGAGCAGGAATTTTGTGAGTGATTCTGAGTGATATTCTGTCAGATGATTGCTATTTCTATACTTAAAATTGATAAAAACCACTGAGTCAGAGTTGGTTACAGCTTCTCAACAATGAAAATTTGCTTTAGTTACTCTGTTTCATATTAGTAGTTAGTACTTATAGTTGAATACCTTTATTGGACTTTGTAATTTGGGGTAAACTGGAGAATAATCAGTTAGTGAACATAATCTTAAGTTTCACTGTCAACCATTTTTTGGAATAATTGCATGTGAGTTGTAGAGCACCAGCTGAATTCCTAAAATATAAAATTATAGTGGTCCTGTTGAAATCAGTCTGCAATCTCACTTCTGGGATATGAACCTAAGATCTGTTATTAAGGCGTGAAATTAAAGTTTCATTTGCCAGGTGCAATCACTACCAGAGGCAGAGAATCTCATAGCTGCAGAGTTTTGATAGCATAGACAGGACTGATGGATCAAAGGCTGGCTACCTGGCAAAGTGACTGCAAAATTGGCAGACCCGACTTTTCCAAAAGTTTCGCACTAGTTTCCATCTAGTTACACGCATGAGAAAACTTAGCAGACATGCTGCCACTAAAAACTTTTTAATTACGTTGTGTTGTTGACTCTTTGGACCGAGCCATCCGGGCTTCAATGTGCAATAGTTGCACTTTTTGCCTCTCACACTTACAGAAATTGAAGATTTTTTAAAATTATTTTTTATTAAACGGCAGACTAAATCAGTTTAATACATCTGACCCCACCTAGACCTAGAGGTCAGTCTTTATTGTTCTCATTGCGTCCATTCCTGTGCTTGAATATACGTGTGGTATCACACAGCTATGTATCAATGTCAGATTGACTGCTGAGCTTTGTTAAATGCACTGAAACCATGAAAATGTTGATGATCGTTTTAATTTAATTCACACTTTAAACTAAAATGAGTGTGTCCTGGATAGGGGAAGACAAACCTTCAGGCTATTCTGAGGAGAAATCCTTCCTTGCTCCTCATGCAAAGCTCTGAGGGAGAAGTTAAATTATTCCAGGAGGCGAGACCTTTCTTTGTAACTGTGAAGGCGTAGTGTTTATATAGTAAACCAGTTGTGCACACTGTATGCTGTTGCATCTCTTCCACGCTTTATTCTGTCACCACTATTCTTTCCAAAGTTGTTATGCAACTCTTATTAGTTTATTTTTTTTCCTACCGGCTATGTTTGATCATAGATCATGTTCTAATATCCAACATTTCTGATGTGTGTTTTCTCTGCCTTAGAATTAGGGATCAACTTCGACCACATCTGGCAGAAGACTCTGACGGTGCTCCATCCATTGAAGGCAGCAGACGGCAGTATCATGAATGAGACAGACCTGGCTGGCCCCATGGTCTTCTGTTTGGCATTCGGAGCGACACTTCTCCTGGTAAATAATTTGGTTATCATTGGTAAATAATAATTTGTAGGAATTTGTGTCAGTAAAACAGGCACTGACATCCCTGCAGCACCTTATGATACAAACTGTACACCTACCTGTACAGCTGTCATCATGTAGGTGTGTGTATATCTCTGTCTCACTGTGTGGATGTATGTATTGTTTGCCTTTCTGTTACCAGACAGGTAAGATCCAGTTTGGCTACGTGTACGGTATCAGTGCAATCGGCTGCCTCGGCATGTACTGCCTCCTCAACCTAATGAGTATGACGGGCGTCTCGTTTGGCTGTGTGGCCAGCGTGCTGGGATACTGTCTCCTCCCCATGATCCTCCTCTCCAGCTTTGGAGTCCTCCTCTCTTTACAGTGAGTACACAGGGAAACAGTAAAGTTTATGAATGTTATCATAACCTGTAAGTCAAACAAAGGCTTTTCTTTGTCTTTAGACCACACTGCTAGACACTGTTGAGTTCAGGTTCAGTTCACATAAGCAGGAGTTTAGTACAGCAGGGGAAAAAAACAAATGCCAAAAACTGACATAATTCTCTTACTGGGGACTTTGGTAACATTTTGCCCACTGGCAACTTTGGTATAGTTTAACTATTTTTATTAAAATATAAATAAGAAACATTTCAAACACTTCTATAATGCACTGTATAAACACTGATCAAACACTTTCCAAAAGGCAACAGGTCACAACAAGCTATTAAACTGAAAAGCATCTATGAAATTGAAAATACGAAATGTCGGTTGCTTTTCCTCGTCCCACTGATTGACACATCTGATGCCCTCTAATGTCAGCATGTTTCCATTCACATGTCCTTCAAGAGTGGAGCAATGCCAACACACCTTCCATGTGTTATGCACAACTCTCTCTCTGTTGCTGTTGTAGCTGCTTGGGAACTAGCACGCAGGTCTTCAAGCTCCAGCATTTCATTTGCAACCACCATAGTGTGGCTGACTAGCGTGCCATTCAACATGTCGTGCTAACCACAGCACATGTTGCTAATGGCATACAGTTAAACGTTTCCAGGCAGAACATCAATCAACACACTACATATTCTAAACGTTACACCCCCACTATAGACAACTTTGCGTAGTTTACACTTCTTAGGCAGGGGTTTGTTGTATTTGTACAATTTTGAAAATGATCACTGGTTGCTTAATGTGCTCAGTTTAAGTGCTATATTAATGTTACTTTAGTTGGATGTTTAGGAGTTTTAAAAATAGCTCTACATTTAATAAAACTATATAAATGTAGCCTTACTGCAGCTAACTGTTCAAACACTGAAAGGTAACCTCCTTCTACCTTCTTGTCCTTTTTAGGGGCATGATTGGAATTATACTAACGGCAACAATCATTGGCTGGTGCAGTTTCTCGGCCTCAAAGATCTTCATCTCGGCATTGGCCATGGATGGGCAGCAGCTGTTGGTTGCTTACCCGTGCGCTCTCTTGTATGGGGTCTTTGCACTCATTTCTGTATTCTAAACAAAGTCATTGTGTAAGAGTTTGAAATAACCACTCCCCAGTTTCTGTAATTTCAGTGTAATTAGTCGTCAGTGTAATTAGTGTAACTATTGGCCAATTACACTGTTACACTGCAGAAAAATGGGAGTTCCTGTCTAAAACAGCACCAAGGTATTTTTTTTTCTTTTATAAACAAGCCTCCGCCTCTCACTACATTCCGACTTGACCATCTGCAGGGTGGAGTGTATTGTCTCTCTCATGTCTTCTCTCCACTTTGTTCCCCTCACACATCTTAAAGGAGAGGACTGTCAAATAAACCTGGTGAAAAATAACTCTCCTGTGGACCACGTTGAGCCTCGAACGACCTGGTGCAGTCCTATGATTTTAAGGACATCAAGGGGGAAGGAAGTGAGCAATTAGTTCACACACTTGAAACCAGAGAAGACAATTTAATTTGGACACAGATGGGAAAAGGTTATCAATTTTCTCAAGATGGACTGATAACCAACCCTCCGCAAACCCTGCAGGCTAATTTGGAGCCAGTGGAAACATCATGATTTTCGCAAAAGCTGTTGTTGGTTCTGGCAAACCCAGTGATTCTACAGCTGCGAGACTAAGGGAAACGCCCATTTTCCTTCTGCACAAGACTACAGTAGCTCATTCTGTTTTTCCACCCTAGAAAAGGTGGAGAAAAATAGGGGATCTTCTTCTTTTCTCCGGGACTGAGGAGTCATGAATTTTATCATTTGCTCATCACAGCAGCGATCCGATCTTTGATGTAAAAACAGCTGCTCTGCTCTATCTTATGTATTGTTTCATTATATTCTCTTGAGATTCGTTTGAGTTTTGATGAAAACACAGTTTGCACAAAAGCATTGTTTTAATTTTCAAAACCAAACAAATCTGATTGGATATTGAGAATTAAGAGTGTGAGAGATACTGTATATTTCTAGGTACAGACACGTCTCCATAGGTTGTTGATACAGTTTGCATCCTTACATCTTTATTTTAGAGTCAGCTCACTTTGTATGCTCTGATGTGTCATCTGTTGTTCATGTCTTCTCATGCACATTAAAGTTGTCTTTGAAAGTTACCTGCCTTGTGATATTAAAAGGTGCATTATACAGTAAAGCAGATAATTGGAAGAAGTCATGTAACCTCTTTAAAGAGAGACTGAAACTTCGATTTTGTTTGGCCCGTGGAGCTATAGCTATTAGCTGTGTGGCAGAAGGAAGGCAGGTCTGCACTGGAGGAAGTGGGTGTGTGATGCATATTGACAGTTACCAACAAGCTGGGCTGATATATCACAGCTGGTGGGTAGATCAAAGGAAATAATCTGCATGCTTTGATGATCATCATTGTCATTTTTACTGCGTCTTCAGTCTGGAAGGCCTTCAAGATTTGAAATGAGGTCTATAATTGTATGAAAAGTGAGTGCAGACATTTCTCTGTGGACATGTTCACACCTCCGGCACTTGACACATCACCTCTTAGAACATTTCCAGTTCTTTAGTCATCAGTTTCAAAAACTCTTCAAGCCATTATTTTTTTTCTGTTTATTTTAATCAAGTAGGCAGTAGGTATTGACAAGTGCAGTAAAACACCCTCTTCCTTATACCCTGCCACATAGGAACTACATATTCTCAAAATACTCAAACTTAACACCAAACAGATGACAGGATTCCTCCCTGATGATGTGCTCATGATACAACACCACTGTATGTGATGTCTGCCACTTAAGTATTGCCTTTTGACCATTGCACCAGAGGATCAACTTTAAAGGAGCAATAAGCGAAATTCATCATTTCTAGATTGAAGGAATTAAAAAATTGCAATGTGAAGAACTAGAGGTGTAATTTCATCTGGAGTATAGCATGACCTCACACACCCTCTCTCTGTGTTGATCTCCAGCCCATTGTTTACAAGCCGGTCTGGCTGCGTTCATGTACGTTCCCAACTAGCCTCGGCTCTCTGTTTGGATCCAACCGGAGCACCGAGCCCTGGTTTGTTATTCAGGTTAAAGTGGGAAGAAGCAGCGGGTTTATCGGGCAGCTGAGTGAAGCTGGGTGAAGTGGAGGCTGCGGAGGAAACACCGGGATGGGTTAATGTATTAGCGGCTCGGTCCCAGCAATGGGTCAGGCTTCACGGTTGTGTTAAGTGAGTAAGTTAGCCCGGCAGCCCAGCTAACATTTTCAATTAGCATTGTAAAATGTAGCCTACCCGCGAAGCTACTTTTTTGTAATATATTTGCTGAGATGGAGGCGAGGCTCAGTGACTAGAAGAGCTGATAGAAGCGCTCCATAGCTGTAAGTTACTCCAGTAGCTGAGAGCGATGTTTTAGCCTAGTGGGCAGCTGGCTCGCGGGCTGCCCACTAGGCTAAAACATCGCTTCAGGTTAAAGTGGGAAGAAGCAGTGGGTTTATCGGGCAGCTGAGTGAAGCTGGGTGAAGGGTGGAGAGCAGAGATAGAGGGAGGAGTGGCTCATGACACACTTTGTTTTGGTCTACAGGCAGTGCACAACAGCAAACCTAGCGGTGAAACGATTTCGCTTTTTGCCCCTTTAAAACAAAACACAGAAGCTTCTGCAGAGATTATTGTTGGATGTTTTTCTAATTTTGTCACCCTGATCAGTGAAGCTACATGCTCCAAAGCAGGGTGTATTGCATTTTATACACATCAGGTTTAAAAGTTATAGTTGTCTTATATTGAAATTTGTCAGTTCTGAATTGCTACAAACATTTTGTCCAATTTAATTTACCCATCTTCTTGTCAAAAAGAGTCGAGCAGTTCTGCAAAAAGGTCCGTATTTCTGATATTCCTAAAATTCCTTTTTACCTTATACTTGCACTTACTGGCAAAATGTAGATTAACTTAGCTCAATTTTAAAACCATATTCTCAAATGAAACCTACCTCTACACAGGACCACATAAGTTAAGCAAGTAAAAGATGACCTGATTTCAAAAAACATAAAGTTAAAGATGACACATTTCTTGAATAATTTATGCAAGATTACTTTTTTATTGGAATCTTTAACAGTTTCAAAATAACAAAAACAGGAAAAGGGCCTGAAGCAAAAATCTGGGCACCCTGCATGGTCAGTTCTTAGTAGTGCCCCCCTTCGGCAAGTATCACAGCTTCTAAACGCTATTGTATCCAGCTAAGAGTCTTTCAGTCCTTGTCTGGGGGATTTTCGTCGATTCTAACAGCAAAAGGCTTCTAGCTCTGTGAGATTCTTGGTCTTTTGAGGTCCATCCACAGATTTCCAAAGATGTTTAGTTCGGGGGATTGTGAGGTCCATGGCAAAACCTTCAGCTTGCGCCTCTTGAGGTAGTCTATTGTGGATTTTGAGGTGTGTTTAAGATTATCCCGTTGTAGAAGCCACCCTCCCTTCATCTTCAGCTTTTTTACAGATGCTGTGATGTTTGCCTCCAGATTTTGCTTGAATTTAAGTGAATCCATTCTTCCTTTACCTGTAAAATATTCCCCATACCACTGCCTGCAACACAAGCCCAAAGCATGATCGATCCACTTCCGTGTTTAAGAGCTGGACAGATGTGCTTTCTATGAAATTCTGCATCCTTGCTTCTCCAAACATACCTTTGCTCATTGTGTCCAGAAAGTTCTATTTTATCTTCATCAGTCCACAGGACCTGTTTCCAAGAAGCATCACACTTGTTTAGATGTTCCTTTGCAAACTTCTGACACTGAATTTTGTGGAATATAAAGGTCATATTTGTACAGGAGTCAGTGCACAGTAGAACAGAGTCTGATAAATCTTCCTGCAGGTCTTTTGCTGTCAAACAGGGGTTATGATTTGTTTGTTTTTTTGGTCTCTTGTTAACTGCCATTTCTTTATTACATTACAAACTGAGGAAACAGCTACCTGAAAACACTGTGCTATCTTCTTATAACCTCCTGCTCTGTGGGGATCAATTATTTTAGTTTAAGGTCGAAGAGCTCAGATGTCTCTGCCCAAACTTTTTCATGGTGCTCCTTTCCTTTTTTTCACAAATTGTACCAAACAAAATTAAAAAGCATTTCCCGTTGTTAACTTCATGCCTTTTAAAGATCCCTTTAACTTCTACTCACTTAAAGGGACATTGTGTAACATTTTCAGTTGTTTATTTGCAAAAATTGATGTCTGCATTCATAAATATGTCATCACTGGCATACTATTACCTCCACCAATAATCTGACTTATTCTCGTAAAAGGAGAATTTCGGATTTGTTTGTACATTGTGCGGGTAAGTCGTCTATGGGGTTCCATTACGTTTCGGCATCTTGAGAATACACCCGCCAGCAAGGGACATACAGCACCACCTTCTGCGTTTTCGTTGAGAGCCAGGCCAGCACTGCGTGACTGAGGAGCCGAAGGAGAGGAGCAAGAGGCGCTTCGCTACTACCCTGGCAAATTTGAAACAAAGTCCCACTTTTTGAGCATAATGCAGGATCATGCATATGCAGCATCATGGGAGACGGAATCCTTGTCGCCAAGAAAGCGCAAAAGGGAATAGAAAAGGCAGCGTGACCGGCGAATTAAAAAAACGAAGGCCCACATCGGGGTAGCCTTTCCCAGGTAGAGAGAGCTGCTGAGGGAGAATGGTAATACAATCACAGGCCAGCGCTGCTGTTGGCTGTTAGCCGCTGTTAGCGGCCAGTCGCTAACAGCCTCATCCCTCTCCTCGCATCACTGCGCCGCTGTTAGCTGTTAGCCGCTGTTAGCCGCTGTTAGCGCTGGCCTGTGATTGTATTACCTTTCTCCTTCAGCAGCTCTCTCCACCTGGGAAAGGCAACCCCAATGCTGACCCTTGTTTTTTTAATTCGCCGGTCACGCTGCCTTTTTGATTCCCTTTTGCACTTTCTTGGCGACGAGGATTCCGTCTCCCGTGATGCTGCATAATACATGATCCTGCATTATGCTCAAAGAGTGGGACTTTGTTATGCGGCAGTAGTGCCGCTGGCCACTAACAGCTGTTAGCGGCGCAGTAATGCGAGGAGAGGGATGAGGTGTGTGAGGTTGAGCCACTTGTCAGTTGTCAAAGGACAAGACGTGATTGGTTTGTTTCAATTTACATCCGCCCCAACAGTCCTACGTTGTAAACACAGCCAGCATGGTGAGGAGGGGGTTTGTCAACTCGCGTCGCGTGTGTCTGTGTAGGAGCCTGAATGAATACTCCATGTAGTATCGGATGACATGGTTTCATCAGTGTTATCATAGCTTTTTGGTACACAGCGGCTACAGTTGTTGCAATACGTGTTTGAAACAGTGAGGCGCTAGAATGCGCCATCTGTTTGAATGCAATATATGATTTCAACGTTAGATGGGAAAAATTCCTACACACTGTGGCTTTAACTATTCAGAGTAAATGAAATTTTGACCAAGGGTGCCCTAACTTTTGCATGCCACCGTACATACTACCTACCTTTATACTAACAGAAGAATTATCTAAAAATCTGTCTTAAGTTTGGTTAGAAAAATGATCTTGAAAAGGGCTTAAAAGAAACCACCCTGACTTATTTTAAGTAAAGCTTCAGAATGCAAGAACTCGCATAATGCAAACAGAAGGTTGACAAGAAGAAATATTGAACTTTGTGGTTAGAACACAACCCTCTATTTCTTTTTCTCCCTTCTGGGTTTTCCTTGTACTAACATACACTAAACGTATACACAGTGGGGCCCCTTAAATGGACGATAACCCACTTAGGAGGAATGAATAATTCAGAAATGAAAATGGAGTGCTTTTTCTATTCCAACAAACTCAACATCAAGGAGATACTTTGCATTTCAAGCAAACCTAACAGGCGCAGTCTGCTCTCACAGGCTGCTCTCTCATATGGCCGAGTGTTTATATATGCATCTTCTGTATGTGCGATCTGTTTTGTGTGTTGATTTAAAAAGGAGGTAAAACCAACCTGTACTTTAGTGCCAGTTAGATTGTTGATGTATGAAAAGGTTCAGTGTCACATTTTCACAAGGATTTTTTTGGTTACACTCTAAATACAACGTTGCTTGTGTATGTCATGAATTGTTTTTTCAACTCATTTTATGCACACACACTGTGGCGAGTGTCTCGAGTGCGTCAAATTATTCTGCAGCTCTGCGTCTTCTCAGCTCTGGGGATCTCAGAAGCGGCTGAAAGGCGTTGTGGGTACGACAGAAGTGAGCAGGATGTTGACATTCACGCACTCTTCGTGTGTATGTACAGTGTCTGGTTTCAGCCAGTTTGCAGTGGGGTTTCAATATCTTGCATCTGGATTCACTCAGGGGGTATCTCACATTCTCACATTTTCCCTCTTGGGCCTAGAGGAGGAATTCATTCCATACTTCTGTATTTTCCTTTAAACAAGACCTCCGCACCATCTGACTGTCCTCACCCTGGGGTTCCCGAATTTTTCACTGGGTGCTTGAGTGACCATTTAAGATCATTTGCTGTGTGCATTCCTGTGGTGTGTTCAAGGACAGATGATATGTGACTCATATCCTGTGTGTAAAATGTTTCATGTAAAAATTGGATCACAATCAAAGTTTGATCAGCCGTTTCTATTTTCAGACAAACAGCTGATGATGTTCAGCATGACTAAAGCCCACATTTTGCATAAACCTGCTGCATATTACTGATTATCGTCAGCTTCTCATGTGACCAGAAAAAACATTTAGATTACAGTTTACAGTTGCATTCTTTTATGTACATTTGATTGCTTGCTCAAATAATACAATACCGTGTACAAGCAGCAAACTGGTTTGACAGTCACATGATCTCTGTAAATATACAGGCAGTGGCAAGTGTATAGCGCAGAACAGGAAATGCCTCACGCTAAGTGTGCGTGGAGACCTGATTTAAACCCTGTGTAGCTGCCACGCACTGGTTTTCAGTCACACATAGGATGCATTTAAAAAGTACTTGACTATTGTTGATGCACTGACTTGATCTAAGCTCAGTTTACAGAAATCCCTACAGTATATACAGAAGTGTAGTGCTTCATCTGCTTATGATTAACAAATCTTATTGTCAATAGAGTACTCTGATTACTCCTTTTTGCACCTACTGCTGTATTTCAAGAGTTTATCATTCCATAGGGCAAATATAGTTTCAGAATTTGCTGAATGTGCTGCTGTGCGCCGGCTTGTGCAGCTGCAGTACATCCTATTCCTTTCCACTATGTTTTGATGATACCACCGCTGAAACATAGCTTATTTATGTTCTCCATAGCTGGATTTAGTGGAGTTGACAGTGCATATCCATCCATATATAACAGGTGATGAGTCACTGATTCTGCAGATGTGTTCACAACACAGTGGATGCAATAATAGAAGCTTGAAGCCAGAAAAGTTCACCTCACACTAATTGACTGTTTTGGATATTCGTTCCGTCTCCCATGTGGACTATTTGCTATACTAGAAAGTTATGGAAATCTTGATAGGAGCCAGATGGCTGTTGAAACGACAAAATTGGCACCAATACAAGTCTGAGAGAGGAGTTGTGTCTTCCTGTGTCTTCGCCCCCTGAAACATTTGCACCCAAGCGCCTCCAGATGACAGTGTTGAGTTAGTTATCGTCCGTCCTCTTGGCTGATTGAATATTGTTGTGTTCATTGGCCACAGTCTGACATTTCCCCCAGAGCAATGACTAAATCCCTGCATCTTTTTCTAAACTTCCCTACAGTCATCATCAGGAAATTTATGGCTCTCTCTGGATCAGAGCAGCATCTATGTGGAGCTCCAGTCTAACCCACCCAGTTCACGACTCAGACTGTTTTATGGCTTTTTTGTCTACACATTTGTTTAGTTGGCTCCTTGTTTGGTTGCTTAGTTTGCAGGATAATCGCATCTTACATAATGTAGCGGAAAATGCCATTTGGTGGCCACTTTTTTTTTTTTTTTAAGTGCCTCAAGTATCCTGAATGCACATACTGTACTTTAACCATGGGTGGGCCCTGAGAAATCCGTGGCAGTCCCTAATTTTGTCCCTGTAAACACCTATTGCACAATATAACACCATTACTGTTACTAAACTTAAATGGTTGTGGGTGGAACATTTAAGTATGGTTAATGACCCGACTGCAGTAAGAAACAATATCGCTGAATGGTATAAATGTTCCAATTTAAAGTCCTGGAAACAAAATGACAATATTAGTCATCACTGGAATAAATATAATGCCTAATTAACCTGCAATAATGCTCCTCCTGCTGCCACCTCCCGTCGCTACTTTGTCGTACTTTTAACAATGCAAATAATCATAAAAATCAGCATCCTCATCATCAGGAGCTGTTGTAGGAATGACTGGCTAGTGGACCGGTCTGCTTGTCTGCAGGGAAAAAGGGCCACCGTACCATTATGTTATCTAATGGAGGATAATCTCACCTCCATCTGGCCAGCCTGAGCCGCAGTCTGTTCTGCCCAGCAAGCTGGCCCGGCTGACTGGTGAGAAGCAGCTAATGATGAAAGCGTCTCCTGCTCTGCTAGAGAGAAATGCATGGAGCGCGACAAGCTGTAGGGATGGAAGAGGAGAGTAGGAGGAGAAGGAAACGCATGGGAGTTGTACTGAATACTAAAGAAAAAACGCAAGCTAAATTCTTACTTACAAAGCAGCATAAAATGAGTAGCAAAATTAATTGTGAATCTGGCATGGGCTGGTTATAGGGCTGTGTGTCATTCAGAGCGTCTGGATAAGTCACAATATCATCTGATGCCCAGGGGATTTTGTATACATGCAGCTGCTACTGTTACACCTTCACAACTGGAAGCTGTAGAATTAAACTTAAACGTGACATTTTCTGTCTTTTTTTTTAATGTAAACTCATTCTGTTGTCCTGATCTTAATATATACGGTTCCAAAAAGTGACCTCAGTCTCTGAAAGACAACAATATGCATCTGTATTTACTGAAACATGACATGACTTTGCAGCACGGCGGTTTCCTCTTCTTGTTTTGCTTTGCCATCTTAACTTCCCTATAATTATATTGCTTAAAGGGATAGTTTGGATTATTTGAAGTGGGGCTGTGTGAGTTCCTTGTTTATAGTCAGTGTATTACCTACAGTACATGGCAGTCGGCACGCTCCCTGTTTGGAGAAGCAGACAGGAGTACCACTAGGGAAGCCCAGCAATGAACTGCTGTTGATGGGGGTGTTCAGCAAAACGTATATTAGCCACTTAAAAAAAGGCCTATCTGAAATGTTACGATCAGTCTGCAGCCCTTTCCGCTGGCACTACATTTTCTAAACTGTATAACTTTGCTATGTCTGTGCATACGCACAACTGGGCTGCAGACTGCATGGTCAGCTGTTTGGGTCAGGCTTGCAGCAGTTTATGGAAGAGACAAAAAATACAAGAACATTTTTAAAAAATTATGACAGGGATGATGAAATGCCGTTCACTCAACAAACAAACAAAAGGATAACTTTGTGAACTAAAGAATACATGGGGTAAAGCTTTTGCAAAGGGAGACTGAACAGGAGGAGGAAACGCACTGGAAGCTAGAGGCAAAGAAAGACCACAAGCTAACTGTGTAAACTGTAAACGCATACTCATGGACCCAGAGAGCTACTGTTCCCATGAGTAGAACAATACAACTTCAGGCTATTTCTGAATTGGACGATGCCAGTGCTTCACACTCAGCTCGCTGTTTGGCAAGTTGTTTCATTTATTTGTAGGTATTAAGTGTGATTTTAACCTGATGGCTGGGTGCAGCAGAGCTCTTCAGCAAGTGTCTCTCTGGCTTATTTGGCAGTGGCGTTACATGATCCTCTTGATGAGAATATTTATTGCCATTGCCAAGTTTCCTCGGTCTTGCAGGTGGAGCGTTGATGTCTATATTTAGTTTAACAAGCCACAGCTGTTTTCATTTCTTTGTCTGCACAGCCCCGAAAAACACAAGCACGAACCATCTTTCAAATCTTTAGAAAAGTAAAGTTTTATTTCAGTCTGGTGGCACAACAGCACTTTCTGACCCATAACAGCAGATCTGCAGCCCAGTGGTGCTTATGCGTAGGAATACCAAAGCTCTACGGTTGAGAAAAATAGTGCCAGAGGAAAGTGCTGTCAAATGGCAAGGTGAGGGGGTGAAATCTTCTCAACACATCGTCCACTTAGACTGATACTGTTGTAGTTGTTGTTTTTAGTTGGGACTTTTTAAGTGGCTAAAATACGCTCGCTTGTTTTGGTGGTTCTCCTGTCTCTTTCTCCAATCAGGGAGTGCGCCGACTACCATCTGCTGAAGGCAGTACGCTGACTATAAGTAAGTACCTTAAACAGCCCCACTTCAAAAAATCCGAACTATCCCTTTAAAGCAAAATTACATTAGCCAAGCCCTGGCTCGTTTTACCTCCACTATCAGTTTCAGAATACATAAATTAGGCAATATTTTCTGCAAAAGGTCTGTTTTAAAATGTACCGATTGCATGCAATTGCTCAACGCATCCCTCATAATAACTGTGTCCAACCATGGGAACATTCTCTCTGGCTGCATCCTAATGGCAGATTAAAACACTATGGGTCTAATTGATGCTAATCAACACGACTAATTACTCCTCCTAGATAAACAGGCTTCACGCCTCTTTTCAAAATGTATTGAATGCATGCATATAACATTAGTGGTGAGGGCTTGAATATCTTAAAGCTGCCCTAATCAATATTTGTTATATGACGATTATTATGTATAATGCAAAGATGTTGCTAGTATTGACAAACGCTCAACCTCTGCACTGTCCCACAGCTATACGAAGCTTTTTAGTCCGGTTTAGCGCATTGTTTTGGTTTCCTGGCCTTTCAAACTCAGCTTTTATTGATCTTGTTTCCAGCCTGATATTGTGTTTTTAAGCTCTGCCCCCAAAAACACTAGTGCAGCACTTTGCTGAGAATAAAAAGAACAGTTGTCTGGTTAGCACAAGCAGCGATGGTCTTCATGGATAGAAATTCATACATTACAGTTTTGCCGAATGAGTTCTGAGAATGCACTGACTCGTTAAAGCCCACTATGTACAAGATGTATAATATTTGTGAGAATTATTCATTCATTCATTCATCTTCTAACCGCTTCATCCTCTTGAGGGTTGCGGGGGGTTGGAGCCTATCCCAGCTGACATTGGGCGAGAGTGAGAATTATTAGTGATAATATTTTTTAAAAAAAGTGTCAAGATTCTCATGCAAAATAAGAAACCTTTATTTTTGAATCTGAATCATTTTAAAGATGGTAGAAAAACACTTAAAGATATAATCTCAACCGGACTAAAGCATAAAATCACTTTAAATAAAATTCTCTGGTCCACGTCGTGGTCTGACACCATCTGCCCTGTCCTTGAAAAATCCTGTTATGTGTCTTCATTATTTTGTAAAAGGTGAGAAGGTGTCACTGGTTTTTAAATGGCGGACGGCAGCAGCTGTAGCTGGATAGCATAATAAATATGGCCTGTGTACAGGATGCGCTCCAAAAAGCCTCACAGCAATGAGGCTGATTAGGGTGTTATCTTCACTGAGGGAGCAGACGAGCGACAGGTGGAAATGTAACGATTGGTATTCAGCAACGCAGCGCCGCCTTTTAATGCATCTGCAAAGCCAACAGCACATGAATATTCACTGAGCAACTGTTAGCACAGCACTGAGTGTGATTTGCTCCTGCACTTCATTAGGCTAATTGTCCCCCCTCATTGCACTGCGGCCTCTTCTAACAGTTGATTCAGAACTCAATGAACCAACACAAACACTGCAAGGGATGATCAGCAGAGTCCAGCTGAGGGAACCTGTGTTTTTTATGTGTATGTGAATGCATGCTCATGTGTATTCATGGGTGGGTGCGTATGTACTGAGTGTGCATGTACTGTTGCACAAGCATTACATTTATGTACATGCCTCTGTGTATACAGTTAGCTTGTGTGTTTCTGGGGGTGGGGGGATGCACAGAGGAAATAACAATACTTAGCTTGACGGGTTATTTAAAAGATGTGGATTTTATTGCAGTGTGCAAAAACACAGACGTGCACAAACTAAACATGTTGGAAGACATAAATACACAGAGAGACAGGAAAATGCATGTATATGACACGTAAGCTCTCAGTGCTGTTCCACATGCATACACACAGAAACAGACAAATGTACACAGGCATGTGCTGGCACACACACACACACACGCAAAACACACAAAGGATCTATAAAAAGTGCAGGAATTGTGGTCAAGCCACACTGATTTCAGAACATTATTGTGCAGTTGCCTGCATACTGCCACTTACTGTAGCACTCCACAGTATTTCCACATATGACGATTTAACAAAATCCTCCACATGTGAAATGTGAAAAGAAAAAATGTCATCACAATTCTATTTCTTAAGAAAAGGCTCAGATTGTTTTCAGATTTTTTTCTATGTAGATGAACTCATTACCCTTTAGAAGATATCAGACCACAAAGTAGATGTTGCCTGCAGGCCCTTTTCATAGCAGACAGTGTGACATGTCATAACAGGAAAAACAGAGGTGTAGCTGATAATTTTATTAATGGCTGCACTGGGTTTAGGCGTTCCCGGTCTGTTGTTAAAAAAGGCAAAGGCAAGGTTTCAGCAGCTCGGTACTTTGCTCTTCTTTCAGCATCATGGAGAAAAAGTCAGAGACACATTTGATCAATCAAACCACAACATCAACATACTAAAACTGGGAAAAGAAAATCTAACTTTTACTAGACAACTTTACAATGTTGCAGGTAGCTCAAAGGTTCCTAATTCTTTTGAGTGCAATGTTTAACAGATTTTAAGGGTTTATTTGGGACAAACTGGGGAGAAATTTGAGTAACTGGTGAGTTTGTGCAGTTTTTTTTATCTTAACAAAATCAAAACTCTCAAGAGAAAATCTTAATTAAAATGCTTTTTGTAACTAGGCCAGAGCTGTCAAACTCATTTTGGTTAATGGGCCACATACAGCCCAATTTGATTTAGAGAGGGCTGGACCAGCAAAACCATTGCATAATAATCTGCATATAACAACACCACCAAATTTTCCTTGTCTTTGAATGCAAAGAAGTATAAGAACAGCCTGAGTAATTTTACGATAAATTAGGGCAGTTTCAACAGTACGTCTCAGTTTTCCCACATTCTGTCAGTCTGTTACTCGGTGTCATTACATGTGCATTTTTCCATACAAGTTTCCACCATGCTGGCATCACCACACCAAACTAAAGTGGGAGCTATTTAGGAAGTAGGTTAAAGGAAAACTTCGGTATTTTTCAACCTGGGCCCTATTTCCCCATGTGTATGTGTGCGTATGATTCAAAGGTACAACTCGTTTTAAAATTGGTTCAGTATTGAGGGAGGCGGATGCAGCCGGCAGCCGCGAAACGAGCTAAAACGGTAGATATGGAGGCAAATGTGTCCCGTATAAGTTTGCGCATTAAAAGTGCTTTTTTTCGCCACTGACTGGTTCAGATCGCCAGTGCTATCTCTGTAAATAGCATACTAAGCGTTTCCCTTACCCTTCACTTCCTCTGGGCTGTGTGTGACGTCATCTCGCGAGAGCTTTGCTTGTTGCCGGAAGAAAACAGAGGAGCCATGCTGAGCGCCGCTCAGAGTGGCGCTGGTTGTCCCGGAGTACAGTTGAGAGTTTTACTGCATCGATTGAAAACAATGGTTCGTGTTTGTGCTTATCCGAATTGCAAGAACAGGATGTCGCGCAACACCCCGTACAGCTTTCATAGGCTGCCTTTGTCGGACGGCGAGATGCTGAAGTTGTGGCTAGTTGTGCTACAAATGGATGCTAACACTCCTGTCCAGACACTGCGCCTGGCAGACCATCGGGTCTGCAGTGCTCACTTCTCCCAAGATGACTACTGCCAGCCGAAGAAGAGAAGACATCCAATCCCGAAACACCTCTTCCTCAAGAAAACGGCTGTCCCACGAGTAGAGAGGGCTACAGACACAGTGGAGGTAATGTTATATAAACAATGTTCGATTATTTTCCTTTTCAGCAGTAGAAATTCATAATTATACGATATAATCGATAGAGGAAGATGCAGTAATGCGCAAACTTATACGGGACGCATTTGCCCCCATATCTACCGTTTTAGCTCGTTTCGCGGCTCCCGGCTGCATCCGCCTCCCTCAATACCGAACCAATTTTAAAACAAGTTGTACCTATGACTCATACGCACACATACACATGGGGAAATAGGGCCCAGGTTGAAAAATACCGAAGTTATCCTTTAAGTTATTCCCTGCCTTAGAAGCCATTTACACATCAAACGTTTTGGCAGTGCCTTTGCAGCAGGGTTCAAGATAGAAGTCTAATACAGAATCTTTTGTACTGAAGCTGCTGATTGACAATATTTTGCACAAAGTTCAGTACCGTAGAATGTGACTATATTGAGTATTCAGTGTTTTATCAGAGAACTGTAATCTGGTCAGGGTGGAAAGCCTCTAAAGATGGGTTGCCGACCAGCTCACCTGGTAGAGCAGGCGCCCCACACTGTAAATCATAAAAAAAAAAAACGGTAAAATGTCTGGCAGCAAAAGTTGCCAAACACTTACTGTAAAATTACAGTACCGTAAAAAAAAAAATCTTACTGTAAAATTACAGTAAATAAAATTACGTGGAAAAACAGTTAATTTAAAGACAAGATAAGCTGTTATTTTACAGATTTTTCCTAAATTATTAATAGTACGGCTGTGTCCTTGCCGCTGTGGCTGTGGGCTCAATTCCAACCCATGGCCCCCTGCTCCCCCCTCACACTATAGCTGTCCTATCAAATAAAGGCAAAAAGGCCCAAAAAGTATCTTAAAAAAAAAAGCCTCTAAAGGAGCATTTTACATGAAGTAGTTTACTCACTGTTTAACTTGCTCCTGAAACCTGGCACCTCTTAGCCTTTACAAGTGCATCAATATTAGGAGTGCAAAGGCATCCAGTGGGCTGATTTGGAGCCTTTGGCAGGTCAGTTCCAGCCCACAGGTTGTATGTTTAACACCTCTGAAATAGGCAAACAAATTAAAACATCATTGTAGCCATGATTAATTCACCCACACAGATTTTCAGGTGTTTATTCACACTGTCCAAGGGTGAAAATCTCTGAGAATTCACTCGTGAGACACCATTCCCCGTCTTGAAAGAAAAAGTACTTTCTCTTTCAATTCACTGTGCTGCCTAGAGCCTTCTCCTTCAGTAAAGGAGAGGAGATACTTCACTCCTTCAGCCGATTCCCTAACCAACATCTCCACTGCCCACTCTTGATTCCTTCACAGAGTGTGTGTTTGTAGATTCTAGCTTGTACCTCTGGGTTAGTGTGTGGGAAACTTGCTCTCCTCTCCACCAAAGAAGGGTTTCACTGTGGTAAAATATAGAGTTATGAAGGGATCATGGTAGATTTTGGTAAGATTCCTCCTTAGACAGAAATAAAACCCAAACAGAGGAATAAAAAACAGAGCACCTAAAGCTGAGTGAGCCAAGCAGTGTCTGGTGGATGACAAAGGAATCATTTAAGAACAGTATTACATTATAATTTGTATAATATGGCTGTATTATGTAATGTTTTCACCCGTAACAATTTAGCTTTGACATACATAATGCTAAGTATTCAGTATGAATGATAATAATTCTCCCGTCATTACAGGCCTTTTGTCAGCATTCTCTGTTTCGCCTTTCATTAATCTGCCTGAATGAAAGGATTTTACCATTCACTTTGGGCAGTGAAATTGTGTGCGGCTCCAGATTAGAGCAGCTACAAAGACCGGAAACCCATCTGGTCGTGCTGGGGGCGTTCTTATTCAATATGCATGACATAAGCATAATAATTCAGAACATCAGCATACCACAGCAACTCAGCTGACATCATTCCGTATTTGTGCTTTCATTAAATGTGACTCATCATTCATATTCCATTCTTGTGTTGTTTTTTTCCCCTAACTTTTATGATACCTCAACTGATTTGTATGAGAATTAGCTGCACATAAAAATGCATCTAACTCCCTAGGCTATATTTTATGCATAATAAACTTCCATCAAAAAAAAAAAAGAATCCTAGCGTGGCTCATCCATATTTTAAGTTTATAAACCACAAATGTTGGCATTATTTATGTCTGCGTCTCTTTTTACTTGCAGTACCCGACATGATAAAATATACATTTACCTAATCATCTTGCCTATTTATTTATTAATGAAAGCCATTGCACCCTATTTATAGGCATGCCTGTGTTTTTCTGTAACTTATGTAACAGCCCCTTACCATTACAGCTGAACGATCAGAATATGCCCAAAGAGAAGAATGTATAGGCTGAATAAGTGTCCGTGCTGAAGTGACACACCCCTGGTGCATAATCACTGCATCCACTGGTATCTCAATGTAGTTTTAAAATCAGTCCTTACATGCTATAATATATTTTCAACATGCAATGCATCACAATATAGTAGTATATATAGTAAAGCAGTCCTGTGGTTGCAATGCTGTACCTCATCTATGTGTAATATGTAAACATGCACATCTCATGTTGCTCTGCAGTAGAGAGCACAGCACTTATGTATTCTCTCGGTGAATAACTGTTGTCCCAAAGGATTATATTTTACTGTAATGCTTTTTTTCTACCAATATTTTTTTTTATCACAGCCTGCCCAACATATAGCAGTCAGACGTATTCTATACTGCTCAGTGGCGTAAGATTAATATCATGATTATTTCAGGAGTCATCAGCTCAGCAGTTTGAAGTAGCACTTGCAATGGCAGCAGCAGTAGTTTGAACCGCCCCCTCCTTCCCTTCAGGATCCTGGAAGTAATTGGCAGCATGTTGGCGAGCTGCAGAGAGATCTATGGACCTTATTGCAACTCTAAAGGATGAGCTCAAACTGAAGAAATAGATCCTGACAGAGCCTTGTGTAACCCTGTGACTTTAAGTATTTATAAGATGGCTGGCAAAAAAACATAATGCTGGGGTTGAAATGCTAGACAGAGACACCCAGTAAGACAAAGATAAACCAGAGGAAAAAGAGACAGAGATTGACAAATCAAGTCTGTGCATTGTCTGCATAGAACAGCAGCGAGAATATTTTCTACATGTTACCTTTGTTGACGTCAAACATTCATTTAGGGCATCAGCGGGGAGTAGATACAGGGTGTCTCAGGGCCAGCTTAAAGGGCCAGTGTGTAATATTTGGCATGGTTTATTGTCAAATCTGAATCTGAATATTCTACCTATTAATATGTTTATATAAGTGTATAATCGCTATAAAATAAAATTTGTTTGGTTTTCGTAGCCTTATAATTATGCTTTTATATAGCAAGGGCCTTGCTTTAGAGAGGTCGCCATCTTGCGCCGCCATGTATGTATGGCAGACCGAGCGGACAATCCAGCCAGCCAGAGAACACGTTTCACGTGTATAAATAAACCAACGAAGACAGCAGAAGGAAGGAAGGAGGAGGAGGAAAACAGCAGAGAGTGTTAGTAGTTCGTCGATAGAGAGTAGTGAAAAGTTTTTTTAGTTATAAAGTTTGCGAATGGACCACACTTACCACGCAACAGGAGA
>NC_065508.1:9452383-9456544 GCF_006386435.1 Epinephelus moara | reverse complement strand
AGTGCTCAAATAAATGGGCCTTTTTCCCGAACACTACTCTGGTCTCCTGCTCGTGAGTGATTCATTACAATATCGTAACATGGTTTAGATTTCTAAATAAATATTCACCTCGTCGCTAGATAGACCTACTCCTGAAAAACTTGTGTCTGCGCAAGGCTTTTTGTACCTACGAGGCCACCGTCATTTACCCGACGGGAGGGGTGAGCGAGTGAGCCCTGCAATCTAGAATTTGACCACTGATGTCACTGTTTTCAACGGTTTTCAACCCATTTTACACAGTGGCCCTTTAAGGTGTCTGGTGGGTGCTGGGAAAAAAAAGAAAAAAAAAAGTAATAATAATAAAAATTCGCCAGTGTGCGCCCATCCTGTTTTTTTTCCAGAGGTAACAAATGAACAGATACAGAAAAAAAGAGAGAAAGCAAGCAAGCAAGAAAGAAAGAAATACACTTTGCACCCCTGTTCCTCAAAATTTTTCATTTGCCCTGCCCCTGCACCTGTACTGTGCGCACTGAGAGTGGGGTCTGTGTAAAAATCTGGTCAAGATAGGCAGATATTTACGTTTTACCTGCATTTCATAATAATGAAAAGGTCCAAGCCTTCAGGTGCGGGAGGAGGAGGAAAAGGAAGTCCGATATAGAGGTATGTCGTCTGTCTTATGTTATCTTTAAAATGCCATTCTGTGTGTAACGTCGTTAGATGTTTCATTTGTTGCAGCTAGCTAGCTAAGTAGCAATAAAGCTAATGCTACATAATAATGCTATGATAGCTGTTGGACTCAGATAATGTTACAGATTGAAGGATACGAGACTGAATGGCAAGCCAATAGCTAGCTATCTGGATAACTGCTCCTTCTTGTGCTGAAATTTCGCTGACAAATATCAGTGATAATGGCTAACACGAACTTGTCCACAAAATCAGATTTCTGCACTGGCTTGCACCAGAGATGTGAGCGCCACTTTGCATCGTAGCACATTGTAGTAAGCTCGATTGATATTGAAATATATCAATGAATTAGGTCTATACTGGATTACTGGGTTGCAAATTGGCTAATAGCCTATTAGCAATTAGGCTAAATAAAAAATGCTGTTTTACTACTATTAGTGAGTTCTGTGACATTTTATGATTTACACCTACCCCAGCAGCACTTTTTGTCTTGAAACCATTGTGGTCCCTGATGTTTGTGTCCCCAGTACCGTCGGGGTAATGTCTCAATCTCGCCAAGGGCACCAAAATGGCTAGGGCCGGCCCTGGGGTGTCTTGAGGGGAGGTGGTGCAATTTGATTTGCTGCAACTCCATTTTGTTATTTAGCCGGATTATATACTTGTACACTAATTCTATAAAGCTTTATCTTATTTGTCATTGCGCTCTGGTTCTCAGTCCAGAGCCTGCTAGGTCTTGTTGGCATATCATGCAGATAGGACCCCTTTACACCTGTCATTAACATGTTCCCCATTTCCAGATTGTTGTAGATATAATAAAACCCCTGCACACCTACAGTGGTTGCATATCTCAGTTATCTAACAAACCACCATTTCCTTTTCTTTTCTCATTCAGGAAACCTCACAGGGAAATGTATTTATGGCAATGGGCATAAGACATTTAAAGATGACAGCCGATCAAAGTATGTGCTCTGTGGCTCAGCAGATACCGCACAATGAATGGAGAGTTTCCAGACTTTAGTGGAAACAGCTCACTGTGCCAGGAAGTTGGCATACACCAGACTGCTGGGCACCTCGGTTCAGATAAAGAGTTTGTGAATGAGCTCGCTTTATTTAATCAGTTGATTCTCATGACAAGACATTTTTAAAAAAGTAAGATATAGTGCACAGTATGTACGATATCATTCATGTACACAGAGATCTGCTCCCTGTTGTGTACGTGTGTGTTTGAATATAGACTCATGAAGACTCAGTGGTTAGCTTAATGATACAAATTTATGAAACAAATTGCACTGCTTTCACCTTGCAATGAGTTTGTCCTCCCTGTACCACATTCAGTCCGTCAGAGATTTTGCAAGGTCACTAATTACTGTGGAGAGACGGCACTGAATAAATCACTGATATTTAGTGAGTACTATAATGTACTAAAATGCAAACTAATTATTCTTTCAGTGCAGCGGGTTACATGCTTGTCAGGGTCTTGGCAAGTAATGTACTAATCGTTTTGTTTGTTTGTTACACAGATACAACCAACACATTTCATCTTTTACACCTTTTGTTAATATGACAAATACCTAATCTGTCAAATGATGTTGTTTACCATACATTTTAGGAAACAGGAGATAGGACAACACAGTTAAATGCTTATAAAGACAACACGGTCGAATGTTTATATAACCTGATAGTCAAGCAAATGGTTTTATCCAACTTTATCCAACACATACTTCACTTACTTCTTGACAGCATTACACCAGTGCTAGCTTCTAAACTGGCTACCCATCAAATCCAGGATTGGTTTTAAGGCTCTTTTATTTGTTTTTAAAGCCATACATGGGCAAGCACCTTGGTATATTGCTGAACCTCTCTGCCCTTACTCCAACTCCCGACCCCTTAGATCCTCAGAACAATGCCTTTTAACTATCCTACGATTAATTCCGGTGGGTAAGGGAGATCATGTCTTTGCGGTAGCTGCTCCAAAGCTTTGGAATAGCCTTCCACTCTCAGTCAAATCCTCCCCCTCCACTGACACTTGTGAGACAAATCTTAAAACGTACATGTTTTCTTTGGCCTTCGGTTGTTTGTAGTGGTTTTAATAGTTTAGTATTTTATTATCTTTATTACGTATGCAATTGTTCCTACCGGTGTTATCCTGTTCTATATTTGTGTGCATATTATATTGCTATATATTTGTGTGTCATTCTTTAAATTTGTACAGAACTTTGGTCAACTGTTGTTTGATTCTACTACCACAGTCACAACCTTCAAAATAATACTTGCATTTCCAGATGGAATCCAACATTGTTATACCTCCATCTAAAAAAGTAAATTGGTCTATCTAGCTTTCTTAAAAAGATTCAGAGTGCAGGGATGACATTTATTTATTTATTTATTTATAGGTCAGCCCTGACGTTAGTATTGCCCTGGTTCCCTTGACAAAAAGCTAATGGGATTTTTCAATCATTCTACTTTTATCTTAGATTATTGCAAATAAAAAAAAGCCCTGTGGCAAACAAAAGTGTGCAATAATGTTAGGCACTAAAGGCAATAAAGCCCCGTTTCCACTGAGCAGTACGGTACGGTACAGTTCACTTCGGTACGCTGTTTTTCCCGTTTCCACTGTGAAAAGTTGTGGATGGTACCAATGGAACCGTTCTGTACCGTACCCATTTTTGGTCACCCCTCTGTTGGGGTACCTAGCACACAGTTCCGGTACTAAAAGGTGGAGCTGTGAACACTGCAGTCTGTTGATTGGTCAATAGTGAGCGGTCACTCTGCTCAGGGCTGAGTTGTGTCTGGTTTTGAAGCTCATGTAACCACTGTTACATGAGTTTTATTAGTAGACTGTTACCATAATATGAAAGGATGTTTTGCTGCCTCTCACAGCAGCTGGAGTCTGAGTTAAACATAACTTAATTCACTGGGCCGACTGCCGGCGACTTTGAAGGTGGAATGTTAACTTGTAACATTACTCAATGCATTAGGTGACAGCGTGAATCCATTAACACACCTTAAATTTCACTGTGACAACTTTGACCATTACTCTGCTTTTACTAGATAAACCAGGTGCAGCCTTCCCTCTGTTTCACCGGTAATGAGGAAATACAGTGACTGCTGGACCAGTGAGTCACGGCAACCCCGCCCCCCACCCACAACAAACTACACCACAGTCAAGAGTTCAAGGTCATTACCACAGCGAGGCTGTAAAGCCATGTTTGGCCCGTTTCGGCATGATGACGTAGTCTCATTTAGCCACTTGTCAGCCGCCACCTTTTTTTAAGACAATAAAGCCTCAAAATTCACAAGTGGCATAAAACTGGCATGTTTTATGTCATCGAATAAAAAGTGAAAATCTCTTAAGCTTGTGTTAACCACAGACCTTACTGCAGGCATATGTCCAAAAACACCTTAAGAAAACCCAATAACTTCAAGACAAGGAAACCAGAGGTGCAGAAATGCGAACTCATTTACGGGTTTTAGGACTCATTCCTGCCTCACTCTACT
>NC_065508.1:9450257-9451883 GCF_006386435.1 Epinephelus moara | reverse complement strand
TGGCACTCATTTAGGTCGTCTCTCTGCTATTTCACGGTGGCGTGTGACCGGCTTGCAAGTATGAAAGCTGAGAGCTGCTGCACTGTTTTGGCGAAACAAAGCAAAACAAAACAATGAGCCAAAAGCGACTGAGCGCTTGTTCAGTGCAGCTTTAAGTCTCCAATGTGCTTAAGGGTTGAGTTCATCAAAGCTGCCACATTAGATGTTTTATCCACTTACTGACAGGCAGCGGTGTGCTTGTAACTGAAGTAGCGGGTATGCCAGTGGCGTGGTTAGGGTAATTTTTTTCAGTCATTTAGCCCTGGATGTTTTGGTTAGAGTATGTGCAGGCAGGGGCCACAGAAGATGGAGGACGGATATAAAGGAGCCAGCACAAGGAAAGGTTTATTGATCAGCACCGGCAACTATTTTGACTACTGCTAATGTGTTAAAAATGTGTTAAGCTCCGGAGAACGGCTGATCCATTGTAGCCAGACTAGCCGTTTTGCCCCATTTTAAAATAGCGTTTCCATCCACGAGTGTTCTAGCATTGTTTGCTATGGAGGAGAACAGCATTGACAACAAATAAGACTAATATTTGATTATAAAGCAGTCACATAGATTGGGAGTCGGTGCAAATATGGCGACATATTAGAGTGGTACTGGGAGCATTAGTTAAGAGCAGGGTGAGCTGGACCAGTTTTATTTGAGACATCTTTAAAGTGAGGGCATGACAGTAATGTTTCCAACTAAAATATATACATATATCAGGATGTGGTGCATCATTCAGAATAATCACTTTAGATCTAAAATAAACAGCTCATAACGTATGACTTCCAAAAAAGAAGTGGTCTCTTGGCTCAGCTTACCTCCGGTGAGGGGTAAGTTGAGCCCAGGGAGAGGATAAGTTAAGCCACATGGGGATACTCCTACTTGCTTCATATCCATGTATCACTTTAAAGCCGTTCTGTCGACTCTGCGACCTGATGTACGGACTTCCCCTCTGTACCTCTCATACTCCTCCAAAAAGAGGAGTTGAAGTCCTGTCCGTTTTCTGTTTATAGAAGCGTGACATGATGGTTTTGGTCTAAATTTTAAAATGTCACATCATGTATGTGATAAAAAGAATACAATATAGAATGACAGTAAAATAAGATGTTGATAATCACCCTCAGTAGGCCACTGGTTCAACTTTCCTCAGACCTTTTGGCTCATTTAAATGATCCCACTCCCACCTTTTTAATAAAACTGTATCATCCAGCAGTTAAGCACTAGCATCATGCTAACAGTATAGCCTAATATTGTAACTTCGTTTACACGACAGCGGCATTTTGGGTGCCTGAAAACGTAACGTTTTGAAAACGGGTTCCAGAGTGCAACTTTTTGGAAATAGCAGAGTCTCCGTTGTCATGTAAACTTGCAATATGCAGTTCCTCTGAAAATGGACTTTTCGCACATGCGCATTATGGTTCCAGTCACTAGGCATGCCGACCGTCACAACAACAATGCCGAGCTCTGTTTGTGCTGCTCACCCTGTTGATTTGAAGTGAAGTGTAGATCTGTTACTGTAGCAACTCCACCTCGTCGTCCATCCGGACAAAGTTATCTGTGCATGCTTTTGCCATTGTCTCTTCTTTGTTTTGGTTT
>NC_065508.1:9432565-9449406 GCF_006386435.1 Epinephelus moara | reverse complement strand
TTCAAAAGTTGTGTAAAAAGAGTTAACTGCTGTGGTGGTATGTTTTAATAAGGTTACCAATAAGTAAAAGATATTTAATAGTTGTCTATTTTTTTCATTACTGTACCGAAAAAAAACCGAACCGTGACTTGTGTACCGAGGTACGTACCGAACCGAGATTTTTGTGTACCGTTACACCTCTGGTGGCTAAGCTTCGCCACAGGCTCAAATCATTCCGCCCTTCCCTATCCATCCAAGCTCAGGCAAAGGAAAAGGAGGACCCACATAAGAGGGATGAAATCTCAAAAGGTATAGGCCTAACTATAATGTTTTGGCTTGTTTTGTCTTACCAATAAAAAAAAGTTATGTTTTTAATTTTTATTTTAAAACAAAAATGGATAGTCTTGCTAAGATATGCTAACGGGCTGCTGGCCCTTACTTCATATTTATTATCAAGATATAAGAGTGGTATCAATCCTCACAACTAACTTGGCAAGGAAGTAAATAAGTATATTTCCAAAATTAACTTTTTAAATTTGAAAACTTGGATGTTAGGAAGTGATCTGTTCATACATGAAAATGTTTCCAGTGGTGGTGTCACTGTTGTCAGTCAGATTAGTGAAGTTTTTACTGTTTTGTTTTTAACCCTTGGAAGAAAACAGTTACCCATGAAAAATATTTTAATTTAGACCCAGGGGGTAAAACTAAAAGCTTTTTGCCAGACTTTTTTTTTTACCAGTGACTGGAACCATTTCATTTGTCGTCTCATGACCCAAGTAGAGAACTGAATTCACATGATAACATGTGGCTGTATCATGTAGCTTCTGGCTAACGGGCTTTCCCACCAGGCCATCATTAGCAATAAATGGCACTCGTTGTGATTTTGAACATATTGGTTAATGAGTAAAATTACTCACAACTGAGTGCTGAATTTGTGACTGCTCCTATTAAGCTTATCTTTTTCTCATTGTGGAAATGATATTAATCTTTGGCATTGTGTAAATTTCGGATTTGAAACTTCTTGATATCTTGCATCTTGCACTATATGGAGAGCATCGGGTGGGAAAATTCGGTGATTCATGTGGAACAGACCAGTGTTATTTCTGTATCGTATGCTTCTGCACCTCAGGATTTAATCCCACTGGCAAAATTTAGTGCCAAACAGGAAGTAATGTGCCCTAAATGTAGGAGTTAAGTGTTGCAGAATAAACCAAAGTGTCCCAAGATAGACTTTAATCATCAAACTCTTCAAGGACTTCGGAAGGATCTTACAAATGTCCTAAAAACTGTGAGAGATGGATAATTGATGTGGTGATTGTTTCCCCTGTCACACTTCCACTCTGTACCATTTGCACACACACACACACACACACACACACACAGTCCCACACACACACGGTCTTCACCCCAGTGTCTCACACGTTTTGAGTGTGACTCTCTAAATCACTGCTTGTGCTTCTGCAAATATGGAAGAACTGTCATCCATTGTTTTAGTTGAGTAGGCACAAACACACACGCACATACACACACCTTGTTGAGACCGGAAGCTGGCCTGTCTTCTCAGCTGTGATGTCTCACATACACAAATACACTCTAACACACAGGGACCAACTGCAGCGATGACGCCTGTGATGGTCAAAAATACCCTGAATGGAATATTTAGCAGTGAAGTCATACCTCTCTCTGCTCCTTTTATCTCTTTTGACATCCTGTGGAATTTACACTACTGACACGCTGCAGCCTGACACCAGAAATGATTTGAACACACACTCATTTAAAGGGAAATTTTGGTTTATTTCAACCCGTCTCCTATCGTCCTAAATTTGTTTCAAGTGACTAGTGACATAAAAATAATAGTTAGCATGTTAGCCGTTAGCCTAGATACAGCCGGGGCGCATAGTAGCGTCAGACCTGTTAAAACGTAAGTGAACGGGCATACTTCAAGTGCAAAATTAGTCCACTAAACAAGCTTTTTCTCCACAAAGACCGCCTCATATCGTTAGGATAAATGTCAGAGAACATATAGAAAACGACATGTAAACGTGTTGTCTTACCTTACCGGTGTGCTGCCATGTTTGTATGCTATGCTGTATCTAGGCTAACGGCTAACATGCTAACTATTATTTTTATGTCACTATTCACTTGAAACAAATTTAGGACAATAGGAGACAGGTTGAACACTTGAAACAAATTTAGGACAATAGGAGACAGGTTGAAATAAACCGAAATTTCCCTTTAAGCACATGGAGACACATTACAGTATAAGATTAAAGTCAGGACATTAGTTTGCATGACTCTTTGTGGACACTGTGTTTGTCTTGACATTCCATAATACTCAGCATCCTATGGGAAACTGAGCTCTGGATTCTTCTGCTGAAAACACCTTTTCGTTGTGCGTCTTTCAAACTACCTGTGACGTTTTTGACTTCCTGATGATATTCAGATTGACGGAAAGGGTCTACTGTTCCATTGTACTGTATTGTTCAAAAGTATTATTCACTTCTTTCCCATTTAAACATCAAAATAGGAACCAAAACGTCAGGCAGGACATCATGACGTCCACTGAAAGGAAGCCATTTATTTTCCAGGCAATGAAGTAAAAGACATTGTTGTCAACGATGAACCGAATATTACTACATACACCTAAAGCGTGGGACTGGGATTTTAGCAAAAAAAAGGACAATAAAACCGACATTTTGGTGGGTGGAATTCATATTCCTGTTTGTTATCTGTGTTGATTGATTATGAATGTGATACTTCTTCATGACCTAATTGGACTGCTATTTGTCATTGAGGGAAATCACAATGAATCTCTCTTGCATCATATCATTTATTTTTACAATCCGTCTTACGCTCTTTGAATAAATCAGTCTTAAAACAAGTGGTGTGAAACACAAAGCAATTATGCGCAAACAGCAGCAAAAAGCCCACTCCCCCTCCAACAGAAATAAAGACATGACTGCACTTGGGTCAAGGACATGATGCAAAAGACATTACGATATCCTCTTTTCATTTCCCTGGAAGTCGTCATGGAATTATTCTTATTCTGGCAGTGAATGCGTAAGCAAAGCCATTACACCCACTCCTCTCTGCGTCGCTGCCCAGTCTCCTTTCTGGGAAAGAAACGTCCAAGTTTAACCTCTTATCTCTTCCTCTTCCCTTTCCCCTTCCTGTCATTCAGAACATGAAAATAAAAAGAAGTCCAACTGAAGGAAAAATAGATCCCTAAACAAACGTTGAGGCCCATTTATGGCAAATGCTTGACATTCCACATATCCCAGATATCTCAGACTGTTTGGTTGTGGCCGTGGCCGTGTCACTGCAGGATACTGTGGCTTCCTCTCTCTTTCTTTCTGTCTTACTCACTCCCCCGTTTTATTCTGTCCCCGCTTCCTTTCCTTTCTGTTTTTAGGCAACATCCTTTTTGTGTGTGTGTGTCCAGACCAGAGGAGTAGCTATAATTGTTCTCTCCTACTCCAGAAAGAATGTCTAAAGCAAACCAGCCTTTTGAAGTGGCCCATTGTCTGCTGACCTCAGAAGGTGAGGAGGTGGAGGAGGAGGAAGAGCAGGGACTAATGGAAAGGTGAGCAAACAGGACAGAGGAGGGAGGGAACGGACAGAGACATGACGATAGATGAGAGAAAGGTGTGATAGGAAAGAAAAGGAATATTACTGCCACATTGCTGATTAACACTAAGGTCGTCAGAGCATTGACTTCCAACTAAGTGCCCGCATTATAAGGGCCCAAACAATTGCTGGTCCAACCCTGTCTCCTAAGAATTCCATTTATAGCCTACTAAATGGGTTAGCCTAACATTGTGAGGAGGAAACGTAATTGCTCCGTGGATTACGTTCACTGGCGACTGTTTTACCAGTCCAGGAAGTGCTATGTACCACGGAAAACTCACAGGGCGGTGGTCGGAATGGATGGATGGATGGAGGGTGTATGAAGCATTTTGACTCAAGAGGCCGGGGGTCATGTCCCAGCGTGTCGTTAGGTTTAAGCTACAAGAACAATTTGGTTAGGTGGTGTTCAACAAAGCTACTAAGTGCTTTGATCCTGCTTCAGTTGCCACAGGCGCAAAACAAATGAAATAGGCTGACAATGTATGTTGCAACTTTGCTCATGATCATAAAAATGTTTCCTTGTTACTTTGCTAAGAACATCTGGTGGTTTTGTTTTGAAACATAATGTTGTTGAATATTTCTTAGAATATAAATGTATTTTTTAAGTGACAAGGTTGGATGGCCGTACACAGCGCCTTCATGCTTTCTGCCAGGCAGCATTCAGTTGTCAGACATCACATGGCTCAGGCTGTTCTCATGCACTGTTCATACGTATAACCACGAGTAGTAATACACCAAGAGCTGTATATTACCTACGTAATCATGAGCCAGTAATTCATGTATAACCCACGCATTAAGGAAGGCTGCGATCACGCGACCAATGCACTGATGGGAGCAAAGAAGGAAGCAGTCCTCATAAGAAGGCAGGTTGGGGTGACGAATGGGTCACAAAACACAGGACATTCCCCTCAGGAGACCGGTGCTCTGTCTGTCCTAAACCTAACCAAAGTAACGTTACGTGTCTAATCCTAACCTTCTCAACTTTACGTCAAGTATGTGATGTCATTCATGGGGTGCTAATTCATAAGACACCATACAAACTGTTGTATGAGGATACCATAAAACATCAATTATAGCTTAAATCACTGATATCAATGGGCCTATATTTGGGACAGGCATCTATATGCGACAGGCCTTTAATTCCTTTCATACAAAACTGTTGCTCAGCAAAGATCAGGAAATACAATCAATAGTATTACTAGGGGTGTAACGATACATTGATCCACATCAATACATCGATTCATTGATTAACGAT
Source organism: Epinephelus moara (assembly GCF_006386435.1). NCBI lineage: Eukaryota > Metazoa > Chordata > Actinopteri > Perciformes > Serranidae > Epinephelus > Epinephelus moara. The sequence goes on along the minus strand of NC_065508.1, from coordinate 9,444,545 downwards.
CCGATTACATCGATGCAAAATGAAAACATCGTTCCATATCGTCCACTTAAAGATGCACCTTTATTTTGAAATTCACTTAAACATGAGAAATGTGAGACTTTAGTGAACAGGTCCATTTTTATTATTTTTTGTTACAGAAGAATACTGTTTTTCATTTAAATGCCTGATACCTGGAAGAGCTCAGAAAGAAAATGGTCAAATCATATTCTAGTTGTTTTTGTGAGTTGATGTAAATGATTGTGTTAGATGGGCATATGATATCACGTCATATTGATCGCAGGCTCCTGAATTGAATCGAATTGAAATCATATTGTGACAGACTTTGTGATATCGGCAAACATCATATCGTCATCCAAACAAATCGTTATAATATCGTATCGTGTTGAAGCTGGTGATTTACACCCCTAAGTATTACTTGTTTAAAAATTAGGCTTCAGGTCAGAAATCAGTTATAAATCATTAATTTGATCGTGCAGTGCTTCATCAGAAAGCAAGAGTTACGTCACTCGAGGATTACGGCATCCAGCATACTGACACAGCACCACTTTATCCTGTTAAAACAATACTCACAAATTTTTAAGAAAAACCCTTTTGATTATTCTGATCTGAGGACCCTTACAGACTAAAGGAGTATAAATAACTTACAGGGTAATTGAGGAATGGACACATAATTTGAGGTAGCCACAAACTGGTTTTATATATCCAATGAAAGTCTACTGGCAAAAAATGATGCTTTACAACCAGCTCAGGAATCTAATTGAGACAAGCATTTATTTGTCAAAATGTGTAGCCACACTGAGCTAGTAAAAGGGACTGGGCTTTTAATTGAGTTTTATGGTACATTGCGTTACTATCCTATGTACACATGTTAGTGATTTTAAAAGGCTTTGGAAATAGTGTTCAAAATCAAGAATCTCCTAAATAAAATGTTCAAAATAATCTGAGTTAGTGTGGACCACATCATGTTTTTGCAGAGTTTGTGGTTAACAGGTAATTTACAATAAACTGTGACTGCAGAAGATATCAGTGATTGGTGATGTGTTTTGTCAACATTCAACTGTGTCCGATACCTTACTCAGCCAATCCAAAATGTTCAAAAGTAGTCACAATAAAAGCTACTGATTAAAGAGAGATTACACAACTAGAAAAGGACCCACCAAAAAAAGTCTGCATGAGCAATTTCCAAATCATAAGAATCAAGTGATAAATGACAGCAAATAGCTTCTTCAACTCTTCCCAACATGTTAGAGCAGTATAGAAGTCCAGTACAAGTTTTAAACAACATGGTGTTATCCTTTAAAATGCACCATCGAAGCTTAATGCAACTCTGCTCTCATCCGAGGTAAAAGCTTCACATGATCACAGTTCGAAGTGCTGCTCCTGGGCCCAGATGGACTGCAGCGCCAGCATGGTTTTATGTTTGATTTATAAGGGAACAGCTTCAAGCACACCCTCAACATTGTTTTACAGCATCATGCTGCCGTCCAGCGTACCTGCCACGGGTTCAGGGCGCAGACAGGTCTTAAAGGGACAACAGGAGGTGGGAATCTCTCTTTTTCCAGTCCTTAAGTTATTTTCAGACTCCCTCTGTTCCGGCCCGTTCTCGCCGCTCCCCTCCCAGAGAATTCGTCTGTATAATTTTGCTAAAAATGTATGCCAAGAGCTTCTGGCTCAAAATAACTCATCCGTTACTGTAACATAATAGTGGGCGGGTTAGTCAGCTGTCGACAACAAGTGGTGAACAGGACTGAGCTGTATTTCATGTGAAGCTGTTGAGAACACACAGCTGCTTATATATTATTTTCAAAAGTGGCTGTACATTGCATACATCGTTTCCTGACTGCATTTTAGTGTTGCTGGTCAAGTGCTGCATGCTACTAAAAGTATTTGTAGTGATGCATCAAATAAACAAGTAAAAAATATCTCAGTTTGATTTGCATGTGTGTAATCTGAAAGCATAATAATAATAATAGCTCAGAAAACTTTTTTTTTTTTTTTGATTGATCTACCATTAGAAGCCATTCAAACGTTGGAAACATGCTTTCCATTCATGTCATGTCAGTATGAAAATCAATTTACACAGACTTGAAAATAGCACACAATAAGAAATTTTTTGTGGTCAACCATTTTTTGTCCTTACTTTTTTAGGATCAAAAATGCTTATAGGAAACTCAATTTATTTCACACAAAAAATATATATTTCACATTCTGCATGTTTGTCTTCTAGGTTTGTTTTTCTAGGATCACAGCCTGTGAACATTTTTTGATAGGTGGTTCTAGAATCTTGCAGCATCTACTTAAGCGAAATAAGCTCGACTACAAAACTACGATTTTAAAAAAGCAAGCTAACTTTAATCAAGCAAGTTTTAAGTCTCCTTTAATTTCTTGAAAATTTCTTAGAATGTCGTAAATAATTTGATAAACTTGAGGTATGCTTTAAGAAACGGCTGTGAGTAACATAAGGTGTGTGCAACCCTAACCAAGTGGTTTTTGTGCCTAAACCTAACCAGACCTTAACCACAGGGCATGATGATTTCTGAGCAACGGGACTTCGGAACAATGGGTTTAATATGGTCGGAACAATGGGATGTCAGACCAACGGGCTGTCAGACCAGTGGGCAGTTCCCTCTGGCCCCGACGAGCAGAGCCCGGTGAATCGCCATCGGACCAGTCAGATCGGTCTATCTGACAGAGGTGGGCTCTGGGCGGGCGTAACATGATGACAACAGCGCTGCGTCGTTAGAGTCTAAAAGTAAACAGCCAAGATGGCAGCTGCTGAAGGACCGCGTCCATTCAATTTAGCTTTGAAAGAAACGCTAAGCCAACTACATTTATCTTTTTCCTTGAGAGAGGAACAGAAGACTGCCCTAGAAGCCTTCGCTTCCAGGAAGGACGTTTTTGCCGTTTTGCCGACGGGATACGGCAAAAGCATAATATATCAGTTAGCCCCACTGGTTGGCAAACAAATGGGGCTTAGTGCAATGAATACGTCACCTTGTTTTTTGCTCTGATTGGCTATCGTGCTATCCAATTGCGTGCAGCGGCATTTAATATGCCTCAGTTAGTGCCGCTGCTTGGGTAGGAAGGGTGTATCGATGAGGGCCGGACTCAAAATCTTTCTAGATTTGAGTCTGGATTTCCAGGCTAACTGGGAACTGCATTTAAAGTAAAATAGTACTTTTTTTTTTTTCACATTCACCACTATCCCTAAGGTCATTGGCAGTCTTAGCTATGCTTTACCCATTTCAATTGAAATGGCCCCGCCCTCCTGAGGGCCCCCAGAAACTCACAAAGTTGTGGCTGATTGGAAATTTACAAGATCGAAAAATCTGATGACCGAGTGCAATTGAATGCAGCAAGAGATGATGCTAGGTGTCCCTGCAGCACGCAGCTCGGTTTTCTCCCAGTCTCCACAGCTTCCTGCGCAGTCCCCTCCAGTCAAGGAGTGTGGATAGCTTTCAACTTCAAGAAAAACAAAAACAACAACAACAAGATGGCAACAAAATAAATTCTGAACCTGAGGCTTCGAAAGGGCAGTCCACAAACCAGTGGGTGATGTGTAGGCAGTTCCTGATCAGGTGAAAGATCTTTTGTGACCTCCTTTTGTTGATCAGTCATGTGGTGTACAAAGCGCAACAACTTCAAGATTCACAATTTTTTATAGCCCAAGTCACAAGCAAACGTGGTTGAAGAGAGCGCCTTGGATAGCTTACATGCAGTAGCTAATGAGTCTGTTGGCTTGACTGGTATCATCGTGATACAGCAGCATTTTGTAGCACACCTAGTTATCTGCATTATTTTATACAGTCTATGGTTTTGTTTAGTAGCTAATAGAGCAGTAAATAGAAACGTGTGTTTATGGAAGCATAATGCATTTATACACAAAAAAAGTATTCATGAATAAAAATGTGTTTGACTGAATTAACAATAAAATAATCTTGTCTATTCTGAAAAAATTGAATTTATATTATTTTTTTATATTATTATCATCAATACTAAAAATAGACTTAAAAAAAAATTAGAGGTAGTGGTATGTATGGATGGTATGCATTTGAAATTATTGTGTGCACTGATCTTGATATGCTTACGAAAGTTACACCAGGGTATCAGAATTAAGGTGATACTGGAAATGAGACTCTACAAATTTCAACTACAGTAGATCTCACAGTAGATTTCAGTGTAATGTTGACATTAATGTGAAACGTTAAGCATTCACTCAATTCTGAGATCGATAGGTAACCTGAGTTTATTTGGATGGACTGAATTCACCGTTCAGTAATGAGAGTACTCAAAGCACACAAATAAAAGCACACAAGGCCACAGATAAGAGATAAAGTCTGGTTCACACAGGTTCCAGTTTAAAGGGAAACACCACACAGGACAGGAGTTTGTAAAACTGTTTTTGACAGTGGTCTCCAAAAACAGTTAGGGCATTATTTAGGAAATTGAAAACTTTCAATCCAAAGCCTACAAAAATACTTTTTGAGCTGATTGACTGAATATAGGTCAAATTCCCTCTGGTTTTAGCTCTCTGCCAACTCCTGAGGGAAATCTGGTTCTTTAGCTGCTAAATGCTCCACAGTTCATCAGCCAGTTGCCAACTTTGTATCCTTTCTATGTGTTGTTTACTGGGTAAGTAGCATACTGTCATTATTTTAAGCTTTTTTAGTTGAAAGTAAATGTAGATGACACTGAACCAAAAAAGTAAAGGTGAGGACCCAAAAACCAAAACAATAAGCTGAAAGACATTAAAATGCTTCATAGAGTTAAGGGGAACTGCAGATTCGGATGACAATTATCCACTACGAGCAACCCCTATTACATACTCTGAAGTCGTTAGAATTTTGGCACTTGGGCAGCGACTTGTAGCGTCAGACACTGACGGAAAAGCTGTCCTTTAATGTCAGCGTGATATGCGGCCGGTTGCCGTTATACTTTAACAGTGCTCAGCAGTGTCAGGGGGAAGTGTGGCAGGACAAGAATGACAGTTAAGGCGATGAAAGTTCGAGTAGGCTGGGTGGAAGGGGAGATGGACGGGTCCAACAAACTCCAAAGTTTACCCGGGAGAGCAGTATTCACATCCAGTGAGATTCTAAAGCCAAACCCTGTTCTTTTTTGCTAAACCTAACCACATGCTTTTGGTGCCTAAACCCAACCACGTGTGTTGGTTGTTGGAGGAAAAAAAATGTCAATGTGTGGTGTTGTACCAACGTAGTGCATCTGTTTTGAAAGAAACGGTAAATTTCCTGTGAAAACAGAAGTGTATTTTGAAAGAAGACAATGCATGTAACAAGCAGAATTTGACACAGCGTCCCAGACCGTCAACAACCAACACGCACAAGTCATCTGATCCATTGTTAAAATAAAAATATTGATTGTAGCAGATGAAAGATAGTTTCTGATCCCATCTTTTGCTTTAAGTAAACTCTGACCATGATCCTTCCCAGATTTAAACCTCGTGCTTTGACACTTGCCTTGACATAACCACAAATATTTTAATCATGCTTTAGGAGAAAATATGGGGAAACAAATTCTGCATTGGCTGTAAACAGTTTGCACAATATATAACTTTCCTTGTGATGTACAAACACATACTGATTGTGCACGTAGTCCCAAACACACAAACAACTTTGCAGTTATGTCAAAATATTAGTGCTTGAGAGCGTTTAATACGTAGTGTGTGTTACAGACATGGGAAAGAAGGCTTTACACAATCATTTAAACATTTTGTCTGAGCCACTTTTGCAGTCAGTCCACCACTGACTCTCTCCTCCTCTTCTCTCCATTTGTCTCTCTCACACTCAAAACACAAACTACGTGCTACTCACACTCACACAAACACACTCCTTGCCATGGCCCAAGGCACACAGTGTACAGTTACTCACATCCCCAGGAAGCGGAGGTATGACATCACCTTATCATCTCCTGTGGGCCCATGGGAAGACCGGAGGGGGGAGAGACTGAGAGGGAGAAAGGGAGGGAGAGAAAGAGGGAAGAGCAAACAGAACGACAGAGTCAAAGAAGAGAAGAGATAAGAGGAAAGAAAAAGGCAAAAAGGTGTTTGAGAATGTGTCAAAAGTGATTCTCATGTCGCAGCAAAATATGATGAATGGGCTGTTTTGCTCTTACACAATCGCTGCATTAAAGCTGCGAGTGTCAATCACGCACACACAGAAAGAGTTACTTTATATGGCATGTGTTAAAAACAGAGACCTCTGAAAACAATCACTGTGGTCGGTGTAATAATCCTAGTTATGCGTGCTCTGAAAAGAGGTCAGGTTGAGGAAATAAACAGTGTGCTGGGTTTTATTACTCACACATGACCAAGAATCACTCATTATCAGCACTGACAGTGCTCTGGGATCCAGAGCTTTCCTCTTGGATAAGAAATGTTACTCTTTTGGGAATACATTATCTTGAGTATTTTTGTTATTATACTGCAGGAAATGTTGTTTATTTTGTTTTAACCACAAAATAGTTTTATTTTGCATTTCCACTCATAGACAAAGAGAAATGTCAGTAAATGTAAACCAAAGACAAAACATTTCATGTTACTTGGCAACTTACAGTAGATTGACTTTGTTTATTTTGCCCTCTTTTCTCTCCCTAACTTGGACTGGCCAGTTCCTTAAAGGAGATGTACTGTATTTGTTCTCATTTTCTGTCATATATGTGATGTTAACATGTCGGATATTTATATTAGACGTGGCTAAAGTTTCAAATAATGAGGTAAACACATGTAAAAGTACTCCCTGAGCAGAAACCTCAGCTTTTAGACATTTCTGCATACTCAGTTTCCAACAAGCTGACATGAGCTCAAGGCGGATTTCTTTATATGGTCATCTGCCTCGGCCACACTACTGCAAGTGTTTGCATTATGTAGTCTACGCTGCTACATGTAGCTTCATGCCAATGTCAGAGAAACATGTATTCTTGGTTGCTGATGTTCTCCCCAGTTTTCGATCATATTCCTGCTGCAACATGGTCGTTTTTCTTTGGAAGTTTGAACTGATAATTTTTCACACTGCAGCTATACTCTGTTACAGTCATTCCCATTGCTGTAATCATGATGCAGAGAAGCCAAAAGAGCACATACAGAACACCTACTGTAGAAACGCTGTTCAATCAGAGCAGACTGGGCTTTTTCGGGAGGAAAGCATAAAGAGACAGGTGCTAAAACAGGGTGTCTCAGGCCCTGTTTAGACGACAACGGTTTCTCTACAAATGGAAAAGTCTGTCCTTTGCGTTTTAAAAAACTTCTGCGTTTATATGACGACATCATTGAAACGATCTCTGTTCACACGGAGCTGCAAAATCTACTGGAAACGCTGTAGTATGCATGCCAGGTCAATGGGTGGCAGTGTAAATTTGCAAAGCAACACCACGGCATGACGCATGCGCCTGCGCTGAAGCGCCTTCCTCTACAATGCAGTGATTACAAACCAAAACAAAGAAGAGACAATGGCGAAAGCATGCACAGATAACTTTGTCTGGATGGACGACGAGGTGGAGTTGCTACAGTAACAGATCTACACTTCACTGTTTGTGAGCAGCGCAAACAGAGCTCGACATTGTTGTTGTGACGGTTGGCTTGCCTAGTGACTGGAACCGTAATGCGCATGTGCGAAAAGTCTCCGTTTTCAGAGGAACTGCATATTGCACGTTTACATGACAACGGAGATGCTGCCGTTTCCAAAAAATTGCACTCTGGAACCCGTTTTCAAAATGTTACGTTTTCAGGCACCCAAAACGCTGCTGTCGTGTAAACGATCAGCCAAAACGCAACTAAAGTTTACCATTTTCAGTTGAAATCGTCGTATAAACGGGACCTCAGACAGAAGGTGAATACAGGTGTTCCAGCACAGACAGTATGAGGAGCGCTACAGTTTTCCTTCTGCTACTATACTGAACAGTACACTATTTAGTAGAGGTGTAACAAAACATGCATTCATACTGAAGCATCCAGTACAAGGCTTTTGGTTTGGTACATGGTACACCTTACAATGAATGATATGTTAAACTATCCTGTTAACATCTGGGAAAAAATAAATACAGCTTAAACACTGCGCTCAACAAGGCAGCCCATACGACGGAACAGACAACATGCTGTCTGCCACACCCATCCTAAACCAAAACAATCTACTCTGGTGAGACATGCTGTGAGGCACGCTACGCTAAGCTGGCCCGTTGCAAGATGGTTACTAACACTATTACCGAACCAGGGACAGAAGATAGCGGTGCCTTTTCCTACAATTTGCCAAATCTCAGTAGTGATGGCTTGTCTTGAATGAGGCCTTAGTGAGGCTAGCTATTGATTCCACATCCAAAAAAGAAAACGTCTCGGAGGAAAACAGAGAATCTCATAGTGAGCGGACAGATGTGTTTGCTTTCATTAGAAACGCTGCAAAGTTTAAGTACCAAATAATTATATATAGCTCACTGCAGAGTAACTACTTTGTTGTAAAACATATTCAATGAATGCTCATTTAGACCTTAAAGGATTTTTATAGGCTAATTTAGATAAAATAGGCTGTGCTGCCATCACTGTAAGGCACAAATATGTATTGCAGCCCCAGACAGATTTAAAAAAAAAAATTGAGGGGCCAAAAATGGCTCTTTCGATAGTAAAGGTAGCTGACCCTGCGCTATACTCACAGACCCCTGACTCTATGCCAACAGCCTTATCCTGCTTTAGAGAAGTATGCAGTTAAGCCAGGCAAAGAGCTGAAGCAAATACTGAATTTGTCAACAAAAAAAAGTCTATTAAGTCGGTCTATGTATGATTGCTAAAAATAAAAATTAAAAAAACACACAAAAACATTACAGAGACAAAAAACTGAGTAAAAAGCTAAAAAAAACAACAACAGAAAAACTAATCTCTGATGCCATATTTATAGGAAATAATCCGCTGAAAACCTTCCTGCAGTTACTTACTTCAATATTTAGGTTAATTTTACAGTTTATCAGTTGTTCTACACTGTTATTGTTATGCATGGAATATATTAATATGCTACATCTATGTCACGTTGTCAGGGGTTGTCAGTTTACCTGCTGATAGATTGAGGACAAAGTCTGAGAACCACTACTTTTGTTTACTTGGCTCCTTGTCCCTGATCCAACTGCTCATATTTACTGAGGCTATTTCAAGATGTTCCCTCGATATAACAAAGTATCATCAAGTTGCAATTTAATATGTAACCAATATGAAAATGACAAACTACTCCTGAGCAGTCTGAGTAAGATTGAGATGAAGCACAATACACTGTAAGAATGTTTCATTAGATGTAGCGTATCCAGTGACTCAACATGATACGACGTCAACAAACACTGCATTAAATTTCCCGCTGCTGCTCTACACCAAAAGACAGATTGCTAGCACTTCCCTTCGCCTCAAGTGAACCTGAAAATGACTTCTTTCAGACAGGTCAAAATTTCTCAAAGCTGAGAAATTGCAATTTTTTTTTTGTTTAAAAGAACTTTCTTCATTTTCTCATTGCTGTGAACCTCCAAGCAAATCTTTAAAAAGGGATCTTTGAGACAGAGATGAGAAAAAATAAATACTGAAGGACTTTTTTTTTTAAATGGAGGAAATGCAAAGAGAGTATGTCAACATAGTCACAGAGATAAACTGCTTGCTAACAGATTTAGTGATATGAATCTAAAGTGTCTATAATTAACCAACAGCTGACAATACATTAGCAGTATAAAAATATCTTTGATTAACGTCACTTGGGTAGAAATAGATAAAAACATTAGTTCACTGGAACATTCATCACCTATAGTCAATTGTTTATGAGTGTGCGTGTCTGAATCAGAGACAATGAGAGGAAATAACTGTTTCAGCATTGAGTCAGTCCAGCACTCTTATCAAACTGGGTGGGAAAGAGCTAAAGAGCAGGTTCCACATCATAATACCACTGAAGTCAAACAGCCACAACACACACCAGATTTATTTTTTCCCTCCACCACTTATCACAATCTTCATATTTTTAGCTGTCTGCTTTGCAAGTGGGTGCAGAAGAAATTCAACAAAATGGAAACACACCCTGTAGTTTTTGATGTCTCCATAGTTTGTGATTTAGATTAAAGCTATTTATGTAACTGCTGAGTAAATTAGCATCAGTGAATCAGCAAATCAACTGCAAGAAACTTGTCAGCATTGATAACAGCTCTGATGTTTCCATAAGATAAAAGTCATGTGGCTTGAGCATCGTCATGCAAGCTGAGCAAGCAGATCACTGGGTACACAAATTTATTTTTGAGGATTAACGCCTGTTGCTTGTCAATTATGCATGCATAAACACAGTTTACTTGTTCCTAATAGGAACGTGTCCAAGCAGGATGTGACATGAAACAAACTACATGAAAGACAGTTTTTTGTTTGTTTTGTTTCTCACACCACATGGCTGTTTATTTGGAGAAATGATTCAGGTAAGTTAGTCATTTGGTGTTGGATGGCTCACATTTGCAGCAGTCCTGTGTAATGGTAAATTGTTTTATGCTGGTAAATATCAGCATTAAGTAAACACTAACAGAAATCAAGTGATACATCTACAGAGCCGACGTATCATGGACAGAATAACACAGGGGAGCGAATGTAATAAAACAAAGGTTACCGTATTGTAACCCCAGTTCTATTTGCAGAGCCCTGTCCTGGACTCGTCGGGTAATACTCTCATTCAATCACAAGTACGCATTCGCCCACTGATGTATGATGGTCTCAGCATCCTACACTCTCTTCAACAAGCACCATGGGAGCGAGAGGGCCCCTAGGTAGAGGGCTTTGCCTTAGCTAATAGAACTAAGGTTACAATATCGTAACCTGCATTCTGTCTTATACAGGCTTTGTCCTCTATTAGACTATATGGATACAGTGAGTGGAGCCCAATGAATGGATGCCCTGTCACGACATAACATTGATCCAGTCACACTGACTGGCTAAAGGTTAGTCATCATAGACCGCCTACTTTTTAATATTGGGCGGAGCTTTGGCCTAACCTTGCAGGCGTCAAAAGACAAGAAGTAGACACCCTACACACACATTTCTGGGGTCATCAAGGAGCACAGAGACATGTTGGTGCATCATGCCTGGAGGGCAAACATGTGCAACACAGCTGACATACACTCAACCCTTTTCACAAGTTCTGTGTCATTCCAGCAAGCACAGAACCAACAAAGGCGCCCAACATGTCTAAGAGATAGTGGGCACATTGCCGATCACTTAAGGGTTAAAGGATGCTGAAGCTGTCATATGGCTAGAACTGTGCCCATATGGGGAGACAGGATTTGGGAACCAAGACAGTAACATAGCTCAACAAGTTGACATTAGCGCTTCTGTAGATTTTTAGTCCCAGTCACATTATATCCAGTGACGTGATATCCATTGTTATCCCGAGGAAGCTTTTGTTGTGGACAGACAATGTCTGTGGTGGCCGACAGACTCGACACCATCATGTAGCTCTTCAAATGTTCTCTTTAGCTCATTTTAGAAAAACTACACTGCAAAAAAGAAAAGCACCTAGTGTCCTGTAGCGTCCCCACTCAGTCATCTACAGCCAGGACGAGAGTCCTAAGTTGAGGTTTTTTTTTACTAACTGAGTTACTTTTTAATGAAGTAACTAGTACGGTAACTAGTTACTATTTTTCAGTAACTAGCACAACACTGGTTATCAGTAAGCTCTGCTGTTTTTTATTGAAAGTGGGGTTTTTTTTTGTCTTTGGGCGCAAGCAAGTCAGATTTTTTTAACACCAAAAGCTTCCAAACAGCAGACACAACTCCTCTCTTAGAGGCCGTTTACACGTACATGGTGATTTTGATAAACGGAGACATCTTCCTTCGTTTGTGCCCTTCGTTTACACGCAAACGGAGATTTCTCCTCTGAAAACGAGTCTTTCTAAAAACTCCGGCCAGAGTGGAGATTTTGGAAAACTCCGGTTGCGCGTTTGCATGTAAACTGAGATAAACGGAGATAAACGGAGT
>NC_065508.1:9429842-9432086 GCF_006386435.1 Epinephelus moara | reverse complement strand
TTTTGCGGCTCCGTGTGAACGGGGATCGTTTCAATAACGTTGTCATATAAACGCAGAAGTTTTTTAAAACGCAAAGGACAGACTTTTCCGTTTTTACTGAAATCGTTGTCGTATAAACGGCCCCTGAGCTTCTCCCGGCAAAGTTATGATTGTTATGCTAACTGGCTAATATTAGCTAGCGAGCTGTACCCAGCATGCTATTTAGTGGCGTTATTAATTGTTATTAATTGTTGTGTTATAAATTGACCAATAATAAATTAGAGAGAAGTTAATAGGACTATGTTTAATTTGCTGCTCTGTTGAGGAGTTGCAGTTGGTGTTTCAGCTATATGCGCCCATATGGCAGAACATGAAAACTCATATCATATGGGAATTTATGACTGGTATACTGGATGAACGGGTACATCGCCCTGCATGAATGGCAGACTCACATATAGAAAACAATGGATGTCGGTGTTATGACATGTGTTACATGTAAATCTTTCTATTATGTGTGCTGCCTTTGTTTGACTTTGACAATGGTCTCAGACAGACTTTTCTCCAGTGAGGGCACAAGTTAGAACATATGACATAAAAAGTATACTCTCCTTTGAAAATGCACCCTGGGATCAGGGTGACCTATGGCATACAGAGGCAAACCTATTAAACGGTCCTATTAGTGCTACTAAAAGGTCACAGGTTTGATTCTGCAACAGCCAGCACTGACAGCCGAGTGGCCTTTGAGAGTGACAGGATGTAGTTCCTGTGTACGGGCAGCAGTAAAAATACCCATGTAAACATGCCAAAATAAGCAGCAAAGATGAAGTGACTATTTTAGTTGTATTTTTATATTACTGTAATAGGTTTATGTAAATCCCAAAAAAAAAAGAATACACTGTCACTGTTGGACACTGTGAGGTGAGGCCATCACTGAGACATAATCCTATTGTCCATTTCTCATATTGACTGAGACATGTCATCCATTTAGTAAAAAGCAGCACTCAGGCGTCACAGCGTGGCTTTGGTCTATAAATGGCTCCAGGTCTATTTATAGATTAATGGATGGATGGATGGATGGCTGTAACTCCCTTCAATGTCACTGAAGCCCAGTGACATAACAAGAGCCAGCGTGCCACTGTCATTGTGCTATGTTAGCACTCAAGGATAACATCTTCCCAACAAATTAAGGCTGGCTGTTTGTAAAAGGGCAAATGGTAACATATTATGAGGATTTGCTCATAAATTATCACACAATCTGCACATTTCTTTGATCCAAAATTCTTCCTTACAGTAATGAAGTATTTTAGCAGCAAGCTTAGCCATCACTGGTGACTCCATTTTATCATGTTCATGAGCAGTCATTCACTCCTGACCATATTTAATATCAAAGTGTAACTTAAAGTCCCCCTCTAGCCACATTTTATAGTATGTAAAAATACCCTGCTATGATTAATAACGAATAATATTTTGTCTAATGTTGTTTTACCACATAACAAGTAAAACAAAAACTCTGCTCTTTCCCTGCATTCATGTAGTGTCACAATAATCTGAATAATCAGTTCCCCACTAGGAAAATTTACATGAATGCCCCCTGCAGTCGGAGCAAGAACTCAAAGAAAGATCACAAAAATATTGGCACACAACATGCCGAGTTGATGTCACCTTACGCAGAAACATGGTGGACAAAAGTAAATGTAGGCTGATTATTAATTCTCACATTATTGCATATTCATTTTTGCTCGCACACAATTTGTAAAATGATATTACGTTTGTAACTGTTAATTCTTTTATTCCTAGGATGACCTAGATTAGTTAGGAGAGTTATATGTTAGCATTAAACCAGACAATAAGGGTAAAGCACTATTATAATGGTTTTAGGGAATGTAGCGCACCAGCACAGTAACAAGTCTGGGACAAAATTACTTTGTAACATAAAGCTTCAAACTGCTTCAGCATACTTAGCAACATGAATCTTCACTGGGACGTTAAACAGTCTGGGAAATAAAAAGCTCATGAACACGTCAAAGTCGGAACAACAGCACCCAAACTCAGAAAAAGGGACCATCTGAGTAGCATCCCAGATAGCACACATACATCTGGCCGACGTCGGCCCGATGTATCAAGTTTACATCGTTAAGACGTAGCAGGGAGAGCGTTTGCTCATTGCCAAGACGTCGCTGAGACGTTGGCCTTTAATCGAAAATGACCACCACGCGACGTTCAAACGATCAATAAAAAGCTGCGCTCAGTAGGCGCTCCTTCATT
>NC_065508.1:9357079-9429018 GCF_006386435.1 Epinephelus moara | reverse complement strand
CACTGGGCCGACCCAAAGCCGACGTAACAGAGACGTTTGATGAGCTGGGACAAAAGAGTATTAAATTTAAAGATATCCGCCCATGCGGCCGACGCTTGTCAGACGTTATAAATTCAGGGCCGATGTGTAGTCCTCAGGCCGACGTCGGCCAGATGTATGTGTGCTATCTGGGATGTGAATGCAGCATTAAGCGGATTCATACTTGTGCATCAGCTCTATGCAGAGCCTATGCTTTAGCCTCTGCCGTTGCGAGCATTTATACTTGTGCGGTGGTGTGTCTGTGTCGCTCTGCACTTACACCTCCAAAACACTAGTCGGCAGTGGGGTTTCTGTGAAGTGCTGTAAAGTTTACTTGATTGAAAGAGGGATTGAGGGAAATGGTTTTCAGCTTACAAAAATATAGGAGGTGCACGTCAGGCTACGGCATAGGTTACGGCACAAAACCTACGCCATTGATTCGACGCATAAGTATAAATGCCACTTTACTCCCTCACTGTGAAATTCTGGGTCTGGCCTCCTCCACCACTGCTTGTGCTAACGTGAAGTGTGGAGATAGATGCCAGCAGTGCCTATCAAGATGAGTAACGTTAGCATAAAACAAAATGTCAGAGAGATTCGGCCATGTATGTTTGAGCTTCAGTCACACCCAGACTCAGATGAGGAGTTTATTGTGCACCAAAATTGGCAGCTGGCTTAAGTATCAGAAAGGTAAGTGTGGTTAGCATCTTTTATTTGTTTATGTTGTTTGTTAGCTCGTTAGCTTGTAACTGGCAGTGGTTGACACAATATTAGTGGTTTTGAAACATACAATATTATGCTATAATGTTAGTGTGTTCACACTGGTCGAGTTTACATCAAAACACTGCACACTCTACTATGTTTTGCTAACGTTCATTATGCTAATGCAAACTCTCCCTTGACAGTCTGTGCTGCTCTTGAGGTTTCATGTTTCTTTGCCGGTGTTATGTAGAAATCTGTTCTCCCATTGAGACAGTGAGTGTGTTTACAAGGTCTTCAGTATCCCGGTTTTGATTGGGTTTTTTAAGTATCCCATTTTTGTGTTTGTGCATGTAAACACCATATCCCAAATTCAGAAACCGGGTTATGCCCTTTTCCTGGTTTCAAGAAACCTGGTTTTGCCACCTGGAGTACTCCGATAGAAGCCGGGATACTGGAGCATGTATACGCCTTATGCTGGTCTCTGACGGCTGCCCGCCGTGGGCGCAGGTGCCAGAGTGACGCACAAGATATACAAGCAACATGGCGGCAATGAGAGCTTCCCATTTTTGGAGCGACGAAGAGACTGAATTTTGCCTGAAAATGATGAAAGAACTCAACATAACTACGTGTTTAGACGGCAGAAGACACAGAAATGCCGACCTATTCAAGTCTGTTGCGGACAAGCTACTAACGCTAAGCCCGCTAGAAGCAACAGAGGTCTCATTTTTGTCTTACTTCTAAATATAATAAATATATCACATTTCCCGCTCAATCTGTTGTAAACAAAAGACGTAAAAGACGTAACATACGCCTGCGCAGATAGGATGCAGTGATCAGAAAACGGGTTACTGGTATTTATCATGTATACAGGGATATGAATAACCAGGTTTCTCTCTGTTCCATGTAAACATCATATCCCGGATATGCTCAAAGCCGGGATAAGCCTCAAAACCGGGATACTAAAAACCTTGTAAACACAGTCAGTGATTAGCTTTACTATCAGGTGACGTACCTAATGAAGCTTGCGTGTTGTATTTGAATCTCAGATTTTTGGGGAAGTGCACAGACAGTGCCCCCTCTAGAGGAATGTAAAAACAGTTCTGTAGCGACAAACGTTGCACAGATACAAGTCAGTAAAGTCAAGGTCAGACATTTTAAATAATATAAACATAAGAAAAACACATTTTTGAATGGAGGGGTCTTTAAGCGAGCAGAGCAGTGCAGCATCTCATTCAGTAGGATGTAGTTCTTTTGTCATGTTTGTGTAGGAGTTTGTGTCCACACTTGTGCATGCATTTATGTGTGTGTGTGTGTGTGTGTGTGTGTGTGTGTGTTTTACTAAATATAGCTTTGTTTCCCTAGTAACACCTGAGGATCATACTAATACCTTTAGCACATCATTTCCCATGAACATTTTTGTCAATGAAAACGAACCCGTTCAGCAAATGCTCACCTGCATTTGGAAAGATTTACAGTCCTGCTCTTTTCTTGTGATCTCATTTTCTTATTCACACACTCAACAACAGGCACACACATAAACACACTCTTATAAACACACACAAAAACACACCTCTCCACCTCCCAACATGCATTTGTGATCACATAAAGTCAGATACGCTCTGGAGGGGGTGTGTGGAAAGGAGATCCATTATTTTAGCTTCTGCCTGATGCTTTTGTGTGCAGCTCAGCAGCTGAAAGGGAGCGATCAGCCAACCATAACAATCCATAATGGCTTTTCTGCCTCATCCACAAGTCTAGAAGCGTGCCTCCGGTCGGGGCTATCCCAATGCGCCCCCCCTCTCCCCGTCCCCCCGGCTCCAGCCTCTACCTCTCTTGATGTCTGTGAGTGTGTGTGCACGTGCGGGTGGATGGGTAGGGACTGTGTATGTGTGTGTGAGTGTGTGTGTGTATATGAGAATTCAGACCCATGGCTGTGACTGTGACAGCGGAAGACCCCATTGAAAAGAAGTGGAGTCAGCCAGCGCGACCGGGGGCCCCTGAGCCTGTCTGATCACGCAACAACAGGGGCACCAGGCCCCAGGATTGGTGCAGAGCTGGCTGGTTGGATGTTCTGAGGATCAGCATGGAGTTTGGAGCAAAATGCTAGCTTCATCAACAAAAAAACACAGAAGCAAAGGGCGGGAGCTTCATTCTTGACTCATCATGTTGTACTGGCTGGCACATACTTTGCAGGAAGACAGTGGCACATACGTAATTTCTCCATCAACAGAAGCCTGAATAGACCAGGCTTTCAACCACTAGACATGTTGTGCTTTGAGTAACAAGCTAAATGCCATCTGTTTTTCCCAAATGGAAAACTTTAAGGAATGCAAGGAATCACAAAGACTATGCTGGTACCGGCTGAACCTAAAAACACTGAATGGACACCAGCAAGCTTGGACTGACCATCAAGCAATTCTGGCAAATGTCAGATGGGCCTCCCCACCTTGTGGGCCGCAAGGCCACCACCAGCAATGTTGGAAAAGTAATTGTAGGGGGGAAAGAAGGAAAGACCTGCTAGCTGCAGCCCACTTCATGTTGGAACAGCCCATCTGATTAGGGGTTACATGGTCCCAAAACTGTCAATGGCCTACCTATACGGTGTAGTGGAACCAACTGTTGTCACCTCCCCCAACCCATTCAAGTGGATTGGTCCCTCACCTAATATCAGAGGTCAAGCAGGAGAGGTCAAGCAGGATATAAATGAAATCAAGACAGAAAAAGTGGAGCAAGTGGAATAAAAATACAAATTAGATGGATTAAGAAGCTTAAAAGCAAAAAGATGGAACAGAAAAGGTCAGAGACAAAAAGAAAAAAAGACTCAAGGTTGATGCTGCAAGCCATGGGTAGCGACGGGGCCTGTCCAGAGGAAAATTGCCTGGGATGAATTTTGTTCCCAGTCTGACTCTGCATACCAGCATTTTCAGACCATTTGCAATAATCTGTCCACACTGAAACATTATTTCTCTATTTTTCAGCAAAATTGATGACGAAGATGATAACAATAATAATAATAATGAATAATGATAATAATAAGCTCCATTCTGTTGCCTCTTTTTTTCTATAATCACTTACGATGTGTTTGAAAGCAAAAGTCATAGTTCAGTTTTTCTTATAGACAATATTTTCACTGTTACTCCTAACCAAGGTGTAGAGTCAGTTACAGTGGGTGTGTAGACACCATAATGGACATAGCTACCGTCACGTCACCCATTGGTTTGCGGACTCCCATTTTGAATCCTCAAGTTTGGCATTTTGGCCAACACCTTGTTTTTTTTGGAGCCAGGGTTGACCATATTTGGACGATAAGCTAGAGCTGTGGAGGAGTAAGGAGTGGATCTGACTGAGAAGCTGGGGGCACTATGTGCAGATAGCCTGTCACTCAAAGTGGCCTGCCCTTAATTATGCATAACTTTAAGCTTTAATAAAAATGTAAATGGTTGAGTTATATAAAAATCCATCTCCTCTTACATTGTCATGAAGAGGAAGATTAGCTGTATAGACCAAAACTGTTTTTCGTAGCAGTCTATCAACATGTTTATTTTTGCTGCAAAGTTGGGCACTTTAACTCAAGCGTCTATGGTGGCACGAATGGAGCTCGCCCCAATTAAGTGGCCATTCAAAGAACTGCAGTATTTTGGCATTGGCTTTATTCTTCAGTAGACACCCAACATAGTCTAATGAACCAGATATACTCCCAAAACACACAGCCTTGTAGTTTTGTCTACATTGGGTGTTTGCTACATAGATGTGCACATCATCAGTTGCAGAAAAAGTAATTCATGCATAAGCAGAGCTGCGTGCACATCCACTGTCCAAGTCCAAGCTGCTATAGACGCACAAAAAATATACAACATTACAAAACTTCATTCTGAATATTTCACTCTAACAGCTTGAGGATACAGAGTGATGTACAACTAACAGATGGCAGATCTCAATTTCACGTCAGAAAGCTCACAAGTGTGGGCATTAGAAACTTTTTACTTTTTAAGTTTGGAACATAAATTATGGAAGGTGCACTTCCTTCCACAAACCGCTGCCTGAGTGCTGGCAAAAACCACAAACCGGCTTCCATAAAAGATTTACCTGATGAGAGCAAATGCCAAAATTCCTGCACTCTTTTCAACTGGACCAATCACAGACACAGGCCTGTGGCTTTTCTAGGTGGTAACTTGGTAGTTTTATAGGGCACAAGGTATGCTGGGATAGGTTCCAGCTCCAATGACCCAGCATGAGATGGATGCTTGGGTTATTGGTTTTAGGACGTTTATGAAGTACCTCTCGCACACAGACTGAAATTATGAAAACCTGGACTTTAAATGGTCAATGCCATCAATTTTGTAATTTTTAACACATTAGACATAAACATAACAAAGGAAAGTTGAAGTGACAAAAAAGAAAAAAATAAGAAGAATGACAAATTGGTAAAGCTGTTTTTTCTATGGACATGTTAATAAATTAATAAAAAGTGTGATGACTCAGACACCGTACAGTTGATTACAACAAACTGTGTTTATCAGTTTTAATTAAGAGACAGGAAATAGCTCCAGCACCTCTCTCATCATCCTTAACTGCCAACACCTAATACCTCCGTGAATTAACAGCCTTCCTTTACAGAAGCATCAGTGTTAAGGCACCAGCGCTGGCTCCTCCAGTAAGTGCCTCCTCCTTCCTCTGTGCTCTGCTGACCACTCCCAGGGGAACAGCATCCATTTTAGGGAGGAAAAGAGCAACGGAAGAAAGGCAAAATGATGGAGGAGGAGAAAAGGAGAGGAAGGACTGAGAAAATTAAGGTTATACGTCGGGTTGGGTGAGCTGGAGAGTAGTAAAGGGGTCGAGAAAGTGAAAATAAGGAGGAGATGAGAGGAAGGGGGGGAAAGGAGAGTAGACAGAGGAAAAGAGAGGGAAATCAAGTAGCCATCCGGTGATCATTTTACAGGCTGAGGGGAAGTGTTCCTGGAGAGGGGATGGAGCCAGACAAATGACTGAATGAGAGCTAAGTGGGTGGCACCACCGGCCTATAACAGAGCTACTCGCCTTCATCAGTCCTACAGGTAGACAACAGGGATCACGGAGGTGGACTCTGACTTTACAAGCAAAGATACAACCGGAAATATCACAGAATAGCTTAACATGCAATCCACTTTTAAAGTTGAAGAGAGGAGTTAAACACAGAGAGCTTGTGTAAGAGAGGTCTGCAATGGGTTATAATGATTTTTATCAAGGTTGCAAACCATTTTGAGATACTATGAGGAAAACATTTTGGGGAAGAGCGGGAGATGAATGTCTAATTTCATAGCCGTTGTTGTGTGCTTTTATTTCTATGTTTTCAATTCGATTTTTAATATATTCGTCCACTGTCATCCTCTTTCCCTTCAGTCTTTGTTTCTCCATTGTCACAGAGACGTTCCCCCTTTCGGTCTCTGTAATAACCAGGCCACTGCATAACACATTATAAATTAATAGCCCCATGTGTTGACATGAAGTATCGAGCATGTGGTGCACTTTGAGCACAAGACAAATCTCGAGGTTTGTTGGAGAATTGAACGTTGTAAAACAAAACAGCCCGTGCAGCCGTTACTGTGAGCAAAAAGGCAGATGGCAAAGGAGGTGAGTTTACATATGCAGGGCGAGAAGAATATGAGACAGATGGTCATTTGTTGATTAATCTCTCACTGAGCACCTTTTGCACATTTACACCCTGGCCAGACGTGGCTGGCTGAAGACCCGACTATCTTTTCTTCCTCTTTTAGCATGACTGTACTTCTCCACATCCTTTCTTATATTCTTTTTTTTTTTTAAATTCCATGTCACCATACATGACCGTATTTCTTTACGGCATCAACAGGTTTCATGCTCCCATGGGTATTATAAATGTCAGGTTCTCCCGAATGTAGTCGATATCCTATACAGCTCTCGCCAAAGTTCTGAATCGGATGAAACCAAATGAGGTGTGATGATGATGAGAAAACTGAGCACCAGGTGTCCCTGTCTCTCCTCTGTCTGCCCCCACTTAAAAACAGACACACTCACCTCTCTTTCCTCTCTCCTCGCTCTCTTTCTCTGTTCCTCTCCCCCCCACCTGGTCTGCTTGGCAGCCTCATAGTCCTGGGAAGTGAGTGAGATGCGAGACAGCATTTGGTTTCAATGCTAACAGATACCATAAACTTCTGGTGAGAATCTAATAAGGAAAAGTGCTCTCTTCCTGTGGCTCAGGAAGGCAGAATTATGCAGGAACATATCAGAAATTATTATTGCTGGTGTACCTGTCTGTGTTTGTGGAAACTTTTGGGTTATGACTGAAGTTAGGAGGGTTGTTAGCGCGCAACACGGCCATGAAACTTCTTAATGAAAACAAGGAAAAGTCCAAAAATCAGATTTACAAGCTTAACAAGTGTATCCGCTTGTATCTCTGCATGTTGGGGTGCCAATTCTTGTTTGTATCTGTGGCTTTGCTCGTGCATGCATGTGTGTGCGCGTGTGTGTGTGTGTGTGTGTGTGTTCAGGAGTCCTGTAAGGCCCCTGGTATCCAGCAGAGGAATGCAGCAGTCTCTTGAAAAGTAGTTATCAGCTAATGAGAATTCCACTCGGAGCAGGAAGGAAGGGCTTAGAATGCGTGTCCCTCAGCGAATTGGGGCGAATGTTAATCATGATGCCTTTAAGAGCACGCGCGCACACACACACACACACATGCTTGCATTCATGCACACACAGGAGTCTAGACCGAGTGGAGAGCTGCAGAGCCTGACACATGAATGGACGGGAGGGAGGGAGGGGGGGAAGATGGGGAGAGGGGAAAAGAGGATGTTTTTAAAAACTAGGCTTGGTGTTGTCTTCGTGGTTTGGAACTAATTGGTTTCAGATGAAAATCAGCGCGCACGAACTCAAGAAGGCCTTAATGTTCTTTGCCTTGCACTCCATCTCCCTTTCACAATACACCCTCCACCGCTCTGTCTTTCCTTCACTTTCTCTTCCCCCTGGCTTGTCGTCTTCCTGCCGTCCTGCCCAGGCAATTCATCAATCTTCATCTTGCTTTAATGCAAAGGTTGCAGTGTCATGGAGGTCATAGCTTAAGACAGCTGCAGTAAAGTAAAAAACCATACAAATTACAAATGAGTCGACTATAACATGAGGTCTTTCTGGTTCTCCAGACAACGCACTGACCACTTCACTTGCTTGCAGCCTGTATTTCGTCCTTCTCTGTCTCTCTCTCCTTCAATCTCTCCTTCAATCCATCTCTCTCTTTCTCTCTCCCTCCGTCTCGCCTTCGCCCCGTTTTGCTGTGAAGGACACCAGGCCTCTGGAGATCCCGTCCCTCAGGAAGAAAGCAAGCGTCCCCCTCCCTCCTACTGTTTTTTCATAACCTATTATTTATGTCTGTTAGACCACCTCCAGACAAATGGCTGCCATATGGAGAAAGAAAGGAAAGAGAAGGGAGGAAAAACTCTGCGTCCTCTTTCTCTATCTGGACCTGCAAGTTTTATCTTATAGGGTTTTCAAATTTTGATCAGATTATTGACAAAGTGTCATGTGCTGCGTTAAGATTTCCTGTTGAATGGCTTCATGTCATGTGCAACACATATGGCAGTGCGTACGTCTGAGCTGCCTGATGTCCCAACGAGCTGATGGAGATATCAATCCTGTCTTATTGTAATGATATGTACAGCTTCTGTGGGCTGTAAACCACGGCCACACTCACACCATCTCTGGTCCACAGGGACACATATCTCTGCCATATACATGTGAGGCCTTTAGCACAACTAAATGATTTGTGCAAACAAAGTTTAAAGGGATATTAAAATATTTGAGATATGGTGGTTTTATAGTTACTCATAGTAACAGATTGTGGAAAGCAAGAGTTTTAAAAATGTTGGTGTTGGACATTAAAAGAGCCCAATATCTAGATATGGGTTTCTAGTAACAGTTCATCATGAACAGTGTACATTTTTTAAGAGCCCTACCCAAACCTGAAAGGCACAACTTTGTTTAATGTGCAAGGAGGGCATTTTACCAAAACTCTGCCTCTCCGGGACCGTTTGGATATCTTGTTCTGGGCTAAGAGAGAAAAAAAAAATCATTTAAATTAAAAGAAAATGCTGTGAATTTGAACACCTTATATTTACAATAACACTTGATCATATATGTCTTTGAAAGAAAAACATTTGTAAAAGTATTATGTCTTTATAAATGATCGAGATAAGGAATTTGAATGTCTTCCGAATGGTTATTTCAGTGGCACCTATCATAGGCAACATGTACCCTATAGGTCTACGTAAGCTACTGAGTTTACTTCATTTTCCAAATTAAAAGAAATTACAATGAACAAAAAGTTAAGAGTTTAAAGACAATGTTAAATAGTTGTACTGTGGACATTGAAAATATGCTCAGAGGTTGAAATGTAGGCCTCTATGAACTTGCATTTCACAGGTCAGGGTGGTGGATGGGTCAACAATCACCGGACTTTCATTCAGGAGATTGCTGTCTGTGTCCTGTGTGAAACTAAAGTCAGTCAGTACGTTTACATGACACTTGAAAAAAACGAATTATTGCCTTAATCCGACTATAACTGGACAACTGAAGTGCATGTAAAATGTATATGTGTAAAATACGCCGTAATCGGAGTTAAACTAGACAATGCATGTGCGCATGCTCCACACCCCCCGCACTGGCGTATGACCCCAGAACAGACAAGACATGCTATTGTTGTAGCCCTCCAACAGCATACGGCATTCTTGTCTGCCTCTCGAAATCACCATGACCACGAGGGATAGCGTGCACCTTATCTGCACAATCAGTAACGTGTACATTACGTACAAGATGAACAAAGCTGTACGATTATCCATCTTGCTGTTGTTCGAAAATGCCGGTCTGCCGCCTGACTCCAGTTGTTTATTATTAAGTGACGTAATAGGTCAACCAGAAAGGGGACCGTATTAACCCGCTGAAACGACACATATCGCCACCTAGTGTTGAGGAGGAGGACATGTTCCCGTCAGTAATTTGATTTTCTCAGTTGCATGTAAACTGGGACAAGGACAGAAGTCCGATTAGATGCCAGAATCGAATTTTGAGCATAGCTCGATTAAGCTGTGCATGTAAACGTACTGACTGTTAACTTCAGCTTAATCTATTCACACCCCTTATGTAGTTACATCACATGATTTGACGTAGTTATGTCACTTTACAACCTACTTATATCCTGTATGTAACAAGCGTAATTATTTAAACTGAAAACACAATCTTTTTTTACACCTATTAAAGTAGTTATGGTGCCTAAACCCAACCGTGCTGCCACCATAATTTCAACACAGTACTTGCCACTGCAACGTAATAGGGCGTTCAGATGTCATGTTCATTTCATGTCATTCTGTAACATCACACTGTGCTGAAACTGTCCCAACTTCTCTCCTGTCCCATCAGACCCCCCTCTCCCCTACTTGCACCTTTAAAAAAATAAATAAATCACAGAAAGAGCAAGGGTGTCAAAGGGTAGGCGAACGTTCATCCCAAGACCATATGGGAGCCCTTGTTGCATGTCTATCGTGGTTGATAAAAACCACTGTGCCTACTAACAGAGTAGACACTTTTAATGACATCCTTTCTTTTTTTACTGTAGTTCCTTTATTCCTCTGCTTTTTCTTGTTTCTTTTTCTTTTCTTTTTTTTGCATTTGTCCTCCTCTCCTTGTTTTTTTAAGTTTGTCCTTCTGCGGTTATTCTTCCCATCTCTTCTTCACTGCTCTCTGGAGTCCCTCTTCCTGTCAGAATAAAAGTGTCTCTTATATCTGGTCCCTGAGGGAGCAGCTGGCTGGCTAATCCCCAATGGGACCCTCTCCTCCTCCTTCTCCTCCTCTTCCACCCGTCACCCCCCCTCCCTGAATCTCCCTTCCTTCCTTCCTTCCTTCCTCCCTCCATCTCTCGTGTAATAGCTCCCTTGTCCCTGTCGGACAAAACAGCACCTTTGTGGCCTCTCTCTCTCCATCTCTCTAACCCCCCCACTCCGCCTTTTTCTCTCTCGGAGCGAAGCAACATTTAAAGCGGGAATAGCAAAATTGTAAACAGCAGGTTTTTGGGCCTGGAGGCCGAGGCAGAGTCCAGCAGGGCTCAGAGTCCAGCAGAGCAGAGAAGCAGGCCTTTGTTACAGGGGGATTAGTTGGGGAGGTGAGGGTAGGGTTGCCACCTCCAACACCATACCCCCACACCTCCACCTCTAATCAGCGCCACCAGCACAACACACCACATTACACACACGCACACAGAAAATTAAGAAAATGTCCCCTGCCTGCGTAGATGTGAGCTGGGCTTGAAGTTTTATATGCTTTCCAGATCTTAAAAACAGAAATATGATCTGAGAAAGAACCACTTTCACTCTACATTCACAGATGTTTACTTGGTTGTGTTTGACCTAATATGTGCAAATCAGTATTAGTTGTTCCATTATGAGCCTGTGGTCACTGTTAGTATTACAGTCATCTGGGGAAAGTGACCATCTGCGTTTAACATTGTGATTCAATAAGGAAGGCAACATTTTTCTCCATAATGAATAATGAATGAGCCATTACCTGCCATCTGTCTCCAATCTCTCTTTGTCTTTGTTTCACTGCGTTGATTAGTTTCGCTTTCTACAGTTTCTCCTGGATAGATTCTGTCATTACGACCGTGTTATTCTACACGTCTTTCACCACCACATGACTGAGTACAAGTTTAACGACAGCTTGCTGAAACAAACTTGATTCAGGGTACAACAAGTTTTACAGAGAACAAATGCAAACGTGGAGGCTGTGGTTGGAGTGATAGTAGCTGGCCAACACTATGTAATACCTGGCTTGATGTCAAGAGAGGAAAACTTGGATGTTTGTAAGTAGAGACGCTAAATGTTGATGTACTGAAAAGAAATCAGGCGCATTTCTTGCGGTGAGACACAAGACATTTGTATTAAAGGCTTACCATCAACATATGATAGCATGGTTTGATTTATTAAGTGAATATTGGATGTATCAGCATGTCTTGTAACTCCAAGTAGGAAAGGAACCTTTGGGTGTATGACGATTGCATCAAAGTATTCATTTGTACTACAAATTGTCTGGGCAAGGTTTTAAATAAATTACTTAAAGAAGTATTTCAGTGCCAGAAAGATGATCTTTACATAAAACTAGGCTGTCTGTGCAGGAGAAAGACACATACACTTTTGAAATTGATGATATGACCAGATAAAACATAGAGAAAAAGGCTATGGCATTCGCATTTGCTCAAGAGGTATAAAACCTACAACTACCAGAATGCACTGCGGCACACCAGACCTATAAATGCTCCTGTGGGTGGGTAACGTAATGTGAGCTTGGCCATCTTTCCACAGGAAACAATATGGAGAGGGGTGGCTCTCTTTCTCTCTCTCTTGATCCGCTTCTACACTCTTTATGTCCATGGTGAAGGGCATACGAAAATGCAGAAATACAATCTGTAGTTCAAGCAACAGCCCTAGAGCTAGCAAAAATTTTGCATCCTCCAGCAGACTTGAGTTGAGAGATGAGCAGAAGGATCTGGCCACTTTACACATACTACCCACATTGTTATGATACAGAGCTGGTTGAAAATCTTCAAAGTATCCCTTTAAAGGAGCTGTATGCGACATTTAGAGCATAGCTATGATTTAGAGTCTAAGCTGGGATTGCCTGCGCACGGCTCTTAACATGTAGGTGGTTGAGCAAGGCAGCTAACAGTTCTAACAGGGCGAACAGTGCTAACAATGGCCACAATGGTTGCGGAGCTAACCTAGGGTGGAATCAGAGGGTGGGTGTTAGCTTCCGCAAAGACTCTGTTCTACCACCATAGGTCGAGATTGCATTATCAGCTGTAACCACCATATGAGCAAAGTGCAGAGCAGTCGGACTGGCTACCACAACAAAGAGCAGAGAAGCTCAAATCACAACATAGAGAGGGAGTGCAAGTTCGTTCTCTACTACAGTATATATTTGCATAGCTATATGAATGCTCTAAATGTCGTATACAGCTCCTTTGATAATGTTAATACAATAAGAAGTTTAGGCAGCGTATACTTTGTTGTACAGTGGTGTGGCTCCTAATCTGGAGCCTTTTAATTGCTGTAAGTGTTGAATCTCAAACAAATATCAAATCTATCCTAAACCCATTACTTTGCAGCACATTTACAGTGTGTTACAGTAAATATCTTCAATGCAATATTTCCCCAAACTACAGACAGCCTCTAGACAGAAAGACCAAACAAAACATAGACACACAAACATATCATGCAACAACTGCTTTTACAAAATGGCTGCTGGTGCAATAAAAACAAAATAAAACTCAACACTGAAGATAGCTGCAGGGATTTTTGATTTCTTGATGCTTACAAAGGAATCACATTGAATCTGAGCATGGAACATATTGGGGATTTTTGGTGGATTGAAAGAATTTTGGAAAGAAAATACAGATGGACAGCTTTGATTTGCAGCCATTAATTAAAAACACAGAAGGTGTCTTGCCTTCGTGCCAGACCATCCATCTGAGGCTTTAAATCTTTGCACTACAGCGGGTAGGTGTACAAAAGGGCAGTCCATCAGCATTGACCATTGTTCCTATTTTAGCCATCCATCAATACCTCCCTGTAAATCACAAAATGACATTTCCTGTCTTCTGAGGAAAATCCCCGGCATGTGGCTGGAAGGTGTGTGCCCTAAAAACACACGTGCAAACTGGTGAGATTGATCAAACACCACGTCTGCGCTTGATGTGCGTTTGCCGTGGAGAGAATGACAACCTCATGTTGAAGATTTAGCGCCGAGCTGGAAATGCAAAGTGAGGCAGGTTAGTATCGCTCTTTGATGAGAGATATCAAATGGCTTTTGAGGGTTTTCCTCTCTTTGCCTTTTATGTTCCCCTCTCTCTCCCTCTCTCTCTTCCATCCTCTCTGTCTCACTCTTGGTTTTGCGCTGAACTTTCCATCCACAGCCTGCCTCTCCCTGTGTGTGTGCTTTGAACTCCTCAAACTGTTCTTTTGAAGGGCAGAGTCATAAAACGTCCTTTTATGCAGGCCCGGTCTCTTTGATGGGGTTGTCACTTTGTACAATGCTTTGCTCTAAGCTTCAGAAACTTCAGACAGGCATGGCCACACCCACGCAGACGGACGGACAGACAGACAGATAGACCCTGTGAATGACAGGGAGACTGTCAGATTTGGTGCCTATATGTACACCTATACACTTTTTTGGCATAAACTAGTACCTTGGCAGTAACTAGGGATGAATCCAGGAAATTGTGATTCTGGCTAAAGATGTTCAGGCATTAAGAAAAGGGCGCTGACAAGACGTCCACAATCCAATATTTTACTGATTTAAGGCCATGCTCATAACACATTTAGACATATGTAAAAAATACAGTCTACTCATTCATTTGACTGCAGAAAGTCTGGATATGCAACAGAGGTGCCAACGTGGAGTGATTACAAGTGAGGTGCCTCGTGCGGTAATGGTGGCTTATGTACTTCTAGGCCTAAAGGCCCTGACACACCAAGCCAACATCAAAGAACTAGTGGTGACGAAGGCTAACTGTTGCATTGCCTCACGTTGCCTGTGTCTTGGCTGAAAAGTTGCACTTGAACACACCGCGAAGACAGCAAAGCATGTAATCATCGTTCAAAAAGGGAAACTGACTGTGCAGATTCAACCATTTCTGCTAATGAGCTTAATGGCAAAAACAGAAAAAAATCTCACGTCCTCTCACTTTTAGTTGCTTCCTAGCTTTCTTCACTTCCGTTTCTCTTCTCTTGCTCTGAGCTGAACTGCCAATCAGAGTGATTTCTCTCCATGACAGTCTCTACCAGCTCCAATACTGATTCAACATGCTGAATCAACTGAAAAACAGCCAACAAGGGCCAACATTGGCCGATGGTGTGGAACAAACCTCAAAAACTAGGACTACAGATCCTCACCTGTGGCTGACAGTTGGCTTCATGTGTCAACTGGATTTGTCTTTTGGTTTAAGGAAACTCTTAAATTTGAGATTCAATTGTCGCATATTTTATTAATTTTTTGAGGTTTTTGGCATCTCAACAAACTTGTGAAAGTAATAAAACAGCCAAGCCTCAAATATTTGATGATCGCGTGATGACGGATTGATCGAAACCATGTTTGCAGCTGCAAACAAACAACAACAACAACAAAGGCCAAATGCCTTATCTAGCAATTTTGATGAAATAATTTGTGTGTGCGCCCTGTGATTCAGATCCACTCCAACATTTAATGGGTTCTTCCTTGGCCCGTGCTTCACCCTTCCACCAAGTTCATGAAAAACAAGCCTGCAGTTTTTCAGTAATCCTGCTGAATAAACAGACAAACAAACCAACCAACAAACAAACCAAACAGCAAACATAACCTTCTTGGTGGAGGTAATAATAATGTAAGTCTGACGAAAGTTCACTGTGATGGATTAGGCAGCAGATTTTTTAAATGTATTGATATGAGCTGAAACCAGTGACAGCCTAAAAGGTACAAAATCTTAATAGGCATGGCGCACACTGGCACTCCTTTGGATTGTTAAGTACATTATAAATTGGCTAAAATGTCCAAATCCTTTAACGTGTCAGTTACACAGTACAGAGATAGTGGACAAGCCTAGCTTCCTACCAAAAGCCAGACAGCCTGTTTGGGAGTTGGGGCAGCCACTAGGCCCCAAACCACCACACATGTTTACTATTGGAGCCTCTGTTGTGGTGTCACACCCTGTGAATAATGCACACTCTGTCTTTCGTCACCTGTTTTTTTTTTTCTTTCACCCATGGCTCCTGTTCACTATTACCATCTGTTTTCTGCTGATTTACTTGATCTTTGATATTGGAGGGGTTTTGCTAAAAGAATACAATATTTACTGACTCCTTTCCTCTTCTCTCTTGATGTTTGACGATAGTCAAGAAGCAGAATGCTATATATTATGGTATGGCATGGTGTACCATGGTATACTCATACTGTTAGTGATACTCATGCCAAGTTAAGCCATTCAAGCTTTTTA
Organism: Epinephelus moara; assembly: GCF_006386435.1. Classification (NCBI taxonomy): domain Eukaryota; kingdom Metazoa; phylum Chordata; class Actinopteri; order Perciformes; family Serranidae; genus Epinephelus; species Epinephelus moara. The sequence goes on along the minus strand of NC_065508.1, from coordinate 9,413,279 downwards.
GCAGACCTACCAGGCTGCAACACCAGGTCTTATTCACAATGACTAGCCGCCTATCAGTGTCCCAAACAAATTCCAAACTACAGAAATTCAGGAAGAAGCTACAATAATACTAAAAGCTGAACACAGAGACACTCTCAGAAACAGAGCTTTTTTTCCACTCACCAGTGGATCTACATACATGTACCCATATGTTACATCTGGTATATCATAGCATGGTATGTGGTGTATAGTATCTATATCATACTGCAGACCATCCTTCAAACAGAAAGCCTACTCAGCACTCTGTGATAGCAAATGTCCTAAAGTGTCCTTTAGCAAGACATTGAATGCCCAACAATTAGTGTGCTGTTAAAGCTGATCCTGACCCTCAATGTTCTTTAGAAAGAAGGCAAAAGAAAACTTCTCTTTAGGTAGAACAGGGGTAACCCACACTGCACAAACTTTAATTCTAGTGGCTCCTACTAATTGGACACAATGCTTCTGTAGACGAGGATGGATCTGTAGGGGACACCCCAACCCTAACTTAAGCCCCTTTCACACATGCGATGCAACCCTGAACTTACCTAGTTATTACCTAGAGGAGCTAGGTAATGCCCGACTGAGGATATGTGTGAATAGAGCAGGTCACTGTCAATTCCCATCACGTGAGTGGGCATGTTAATGACATTTCAATCATGCAACTGTTGTGAAACCAGAAGAATACTCAACATCTTATGATAAAACAGACGGGTCATATAAACAAAGACGCCAATGAAAATGTCTAAGTAGAGGGGTGACAATATTCGTGAACTTCTGTCAGTAAGGGCCATTGCCGACAAATCTAAGCAACCCCAAGAGACTGTGTTGCTTATGGCTAAATTAGGGCTTTCGAAACAAAATTTGATTCTTGCAGTGTACTTTTGCATCAGGTTCTGCTTGCTGCATGCTCTGCCCAGACGCCAGCCCCTTGCCCAAAGCAAATAGAGTACTTCCAGTAGGTGAGAATGTGTCAGACATGGACAATCTCCTGTTGTTATGCTACATGTGTTAAAGGGCAACTCTGGACAATGTCCAGTAAATCAAGTCCAGACATTGTCCAGAGTTCATATGGGAAAACAGCTGTACTGTACTCCTACCTAATTTACACAGATCTATCCTTTGGGTGATCAAGCGAATTTCACAAAAAAAAAAAAAAAGTACCAGACTTTCTATTTCTGTATGTTTTCCAATCACAAGGGTGTATTAAAATCTCATCCCTCAGGCTTATACAGTAGATGTATCCTGTCCTCCATTCTCCTGTTGGTTCCCAGTTGTCAAACTGTGGCCATTACAGTCTGGGTTGGGTTTCCCATAAGCATCCCAACACACTGAGACAATCTTTGTTCCATTGTGAGCCGCGAGCACTGAGAGGCTTTTGGGAAGCTGGAACCTGGCTGTTCCCAGGATCCCTTTCACCTGAGCGAGAGAACAACAGGAGAAAGGGGGTAACAGAGAGAGTGGTTGTTGGAGACGCATACATTCACACAAGAATATGGACACACATGCACTCACACACATATGCATGCAATGAACAGCAATGGACAGTGCTACACTAGAATTTTTAGTGCAAATGTTGGTCAGTACAGAACAATTTTCAGAAATGGTTGGAGAAAGTCTTTGTGGGGTTATCTACTGTAGTTTAGTGACTCTTATGTGCTTCTACCTGAGTTTCTTCCTTAGTGATTTGCTTGGTTTACAGTCTATGCACTAACAGGACACATCCTCACATAATTTTTGGTCTGAAGTTGCAATCTAAAGCCCTTCTTAAACAGGAATTGTGCAAATTGGCATTGGCAGTATAAAAACTAAATCGGGGAGTGCAGCAAAATGCCGCCTGCCTACTTTTGTTCATACAGAATGTGCCTATTTCGGGGCAATGGTGTGTCTAAACGCTCGCAGCTTGCCGGCAAAACAGCCCAACATTTGCAGAAAATCTGTCAGTGTAAAAGGGGCTTAAGTGGCACCAAAGATGATCCTCTGGTCAGACCCAAGTGAACTCTAGATGGCTCAAATGCTCTGGTGTACTGCCACTTGATTGTGTTTAATAACCCCAACTCTGCAAGAAGTGTCACTTTTGTCCCTTGCATTTTATACAGATGTATGTAAAAGTCTTCATGGATNCCTCCCTGATCTTCATCTTCAGCTCCCCCTGTATTGTTCTCACCTCCTCCCTGTTACCAGCTCTGCAAGAAGTGTCACTTTTGTCCCTTGCATTTTATACAGATGTATGTAAAAGTCTTCATGGATCTATGCAGAGGCGTTACGAGTAACCCTAAATCGCACAAGCTTGCAAAGGAGATGACATGCAGAGCTCCCAAATTGCATCTAATAAGCCACATCTCCTGAATATCCCTGTATGTCAGAACGAGCTTGTTTGCCAAATACCAAAAGCTGTACAAGTATAAAATGTGTTTACTATTCTATTCCAAAATGCTTGTACCACGCAAAAGTATCTGAATAACACCAGAGCATATCTGCCTACATGCAGATGAAGATGCATGATCCAGACCCTGGAGTTTGTTCATGGCATTGTTACCCATACTGTAGATGAGCACGTTGATGGTTGAATCCCAAAATGAACTACTTTTTGTTAAAGATTAGAGACTATTCTAACTTAAGCATCGCCCACACAGTCAGAAACACAGCCTCTGATTGGCTGACAGACTCAATCCAAGGCATCATGAACAGCTAGTGGATAGCTAACAACAACAGTAACTTTTTTTTTGACACAGGAATATGGATAAATAATTAAAGAAGACATTCAGTGTTAGATTTGTCATTACGGATTAATTTTACAAAGTCTCCCAAAAGTCACCACAGTTCAAGGCTGGATTACAAAGCTTCTGAAAGGGAAACAATTGCATCGGAGTCCTTGTTGGAACATCATCCATCCATCAACACCCATCAGTTAGCATTAGCTACTAGGCCAAAAACAAAAAAGTCTCCCACATGCAGTGTTTCAGAGATATCTAACATAGTAACGTTCTATTACACTGTGACCCCAGAGTTAACTTCAGTAGTGTCCATGTCACATTTTTCACATCAGTCCTGTTCAACACTTGATGGGGAGAAAGACTCACACATGGAAAAGCATTACTTAGCAATACAGAACGCAGTTTATTTTTAGGTGACATTCCATTACAGTTAAACGTCACAGTTACATTTCGCTTGCCCAATCGGAAAACTGTCTGAGGTATTCCACTTGCCTGAACACAGAAAGTGTTAATGTTGAGCCCTGATGTCAGCTGGAATCTGTATCTGGTTTACTGTCAGATTTTGCGGTTTGTGCAAGTTCAGTTTATTTGGTAATTCTCACATTATTCCATCACTTGTTGGGCTTATTAGTAGGGATGCACCGAATATTCGGTAACCGAATATATTCGGCCGAATATTGCAAAAAAACACACATTCGGTATTCGGTGGGATAAGTTAAAAGCAAGGCCGAATAATAGCGGCATGTTTTGATAACGCAATCAAACAGCATGCTGTGACGGGCGGAGTAAAATGTCGGCAGTGTGGCAATCCGTCCGTCACCGCACTCGCATTTGCGACTAAAATAGTTTTGAGCGAGCAAAATAGGCTTAAATCATTCAGCACGCTGTGCGAGCAGCCTACAGATTTCAACCAGCAGCAGAAACGAAAGGCGAATCCCACCGATTGTGGGTTGAACGGGGGTCACAGACACAGACAGTAATGCATTCCTGTCAAATACAGGAAGTACCTGAACAGCCGACCCAGCCGAACACAGGTATGTGACGTGTCAGAGGAGAAACGAGCCGTTCACGGCTCACAAATCTCACCACACTTTAGGGACTGTTCTTTACTTATGAAGGGACTGTTCTTTACTTATGAAGGACTGTTCTTTACTTGTCAGAGGAGGAGGGTGGCTGGTTGATTCTTATTTTATTTATTTATTTTATTTTGATCCCCCCTATGTTAATCACTCATTGATGGTGTTTTTGAAGTATGAATAAGTCAATAAGTAATTTATTCCATTGAAATATCATTGATGTATTATAGAAAAGTGATTTATCTTTTTATAAATGACAAAAGGCACATCTGCCTCATTTTCGCTGTGGTATTGTGATACTACTCAGAACCATGATATTTTCATTGGTATTGTACAGTGGGATCCAATCTTGGTACCGTGACAACACTAATCTGGAGGGGGTTCATCTGCAAAAACTAATGAAAAACTAAACAACGATATTCGGTATTCGGTACTCGGTATTCAGCCAAGTGTTTAATATTATTCGGCTTCGGCTTCGGCCACAAATTTTCATTTCGGTGCATCCCTACTTATTAGTTGCGATATGAAAATGCACCTGCTGGCATCCTGGTGATTAATTTTCATGTTAACAAAGCTTGAGTTTTACACGTTACATTTTCTCAAAAACATTTTTTGTGAACACTCAACTTTAAAATTCAAATTGTGCCTATATTGTAAACACTCAGTCATAATCAGTTCTATAAAACACATTTAGGGCTCCCCTCATGTTCTTGAAAATGTAATACAGCAATTTTAAATTCACATCACCAGTCCCTACTTGTGAAAACATGTAAATGAGACAACAAGCCAGAGAGGGCTGAGATGCATATCAAACTATTGTATATGTAATTTTATAAACGCCTACTAGCTAATTAGCATCTGTATAGCTTATGCCCACAGTTTCCTATCAGCAATTATGAAATTGGAGGAGGAAATGAAAGTATATCACACTTCATCAGTGAGTAACACATGAAGCATTAACTAATTCAGCTCTTCCTATCACTGATGATGATTCATTCCTGAAACAACAAAACTCAGAAGCTCACAATATGTCAAGGTGAATGTACTGCTGTGCTATCAAAGCTAAATATTTCTGTGCCAGGAAGCCAGTCTTTAAAACAGCAGAATGTTTGTTTGACAGGACCCCGCTAACTTCTGAAATATCCATCACCCTCGCATTCAGAGTTCAGCGGAAGTGCTGTCAGGGTTGAGTATGTGAAACAGATTTCTAGGACAAGATCTCTATACAAACATCATAAGGCCTCTGTTAAACCGGTTTGATCATCAACCTGTTTTCTTGCTGAGCATGTCTTCCGCTCTTTGGTCTGTGGAGTGTGTGTCTGTGTGTGTGGCTTTTGTGTGTGCGTCTGCTCTATAAGAAGGTCTAAGAGGATGTAAATCACCCCGTCAAAAGTGAGCGCTGTGAAAACATCCTGAGTGCACACTGAGACACCCATACACACACACACACACACACACACACACACAGACACACTAAAATTGTCCATGTGAGATGAGTAATAATTCAGCTGGTGGAGCGAAGTGAAAGAAAGTATAAGAATCAAAATTAAAAAGAACACAAGTGCCTTTTTTTGTTTCTCGGAAAAGAATATTACGTTGTTAACATGTACATCTCATCACATCAGAGTCATTTGGGGGAAGCAAGTATGAGTCAAACGGGGCCTTTCATGTTTTTTCACAATGACATAAAGTATACTGACAAACCACAACCAGCACAATCTCTTGAAGATAACCTTTAAGATTTAACCACAAAACCTTTTTAAGACGTTTATCTTTGAGCATCGCATGTCATGACACCATATTACATGAGAAAATCTGTCCACAAAAATAGCATATCAGTGTTTTGTTTCCATTCGCCTCACCTCGGAAACTTTTTTTGGTTTCCTGTGTCAGCTGCAGATGACTGAAAGTGTTGCTACACCAGAGAGCTAAATATAACATGGAGACATCTGTGGTAAGAAGGTTTTGAAATCATGCAGATAAGCATTTTGCAGAGTTGTGGGCTGTGAAATTGTGAACCTCTCAGTTATTGTAAGACGGCTTCCAGACAGGATGGTGAGTAAGGTGAAGTATAATCAGGATGAGATGTGGCTTTATTTGAAGAAGCCATGTGATTCACTGGACCGAAGGCTCAGGAGTTTTAAACCTTAATATTAACTTTCTCCTCCTTATCATTATAGACCTGTAATTTGAGTCATGATGGGCTGAGAAAGTTTCCTAGCCGTATAACATAACAAACGCACGGCAAAGACTATAATGTGAGGAGCAACCCATTTAAGATGGTCAAATAAATTCTAGGTTATACCTTTAAACAGCAGCGGTGCCATATGACATCAGAACTCCCAGCTGCTCCTTGTTTTTAACTTACTTCCTTGTTCTATTTTAAACATATCTGGGTCATATATTGTCCTGTAGCTGTCATTGTGAAATGAGAAAGTGCTTTGATGGCTGTCAGAGACCAATCAAGTCATGGGTCAATGGGTCACATAGCAGTAGGCTGCAAAGGCCACAGAGGGAGAAGGAGACACACACAGAAGAGGAAAAAGCAGGAGGGCAAAGACAAATGCTTATCGCTTGAGCGCCCTCGTGTCGGCAGCGCCATCTCTGACTGTCACCACCTTGAGTGACACACATCGGGGTTGAGGGGTCAGCAGGGGTGAGGAGGTGTGATGTATGTGGGTGTGTGAGTGTGTGAGGGAGCTGGAAACTTCCTTGAGGAGGAACAATAAAAGCAGTGATTGCAGGACAGGTTTTGAGCGTGTTTGACAAAACAGGCTCAGGAAGTACGGTGGATGAAAAAAAATAAAGAATGTAGCACACTGAAAAGCCAGTGTGATTTTATCTTTCAAAGTAGAGATTTAGTTGGTCACAGTTGAGCATGTCAACTTAGCCAGAGTTTTAATGCAAAACTCAAGACACCATGGCAAAGGTGAATTAAAAAAAAAAGTCTGAGACAAAGCAGAGCAAATGTTTCAGTTTCATGCCTGTGGCTAAACGAACAGGAAATATTGCTTGGGTGACATCTGACAGGACACTGGGCCACTTTTTACATGGGTAAGATGAGTGGAGGACAGGAAGGAAGCAAACTAGTGTTAGAAGTTTTGTGCCACTGTATGTTTTTCATATATTGGTAGCAACAAAAACAATAATGGCAGAAGAAGAGGCTTTGTGACACTATTTTGATGAGCTTCACTGAAGGAAGAAGTGGAGATGAAGGTGAATGGGGGATGGTGAGTGAAGGTGGAAGTGTGTGTGTGACAGAATAGAGGATAGGTAGGGGGCAAGGCAGTAGGTGGGTGGTGTGGCCATTGTGAAAGGATAGGCTACTGTTAGTCGGGTGGGAGCTGCAGAGGAGATTGGAGGTGAAGAGAGGGTGTGACTGACACATGGATAGAGACGGCTAGTGGGGGGCGGTAGGAGGTGGCAGGCAGGGAATAATGGTGGCAGGATGCGGGTGTGCTGCAGGGTGCGTGTGTGTGTGTGTGTGTGTGTGTGTGTGTGTGTGTGTGTCACTGGAGGCTATGCATGGTCTGCATGTTGTTTCAGGTGTCCATCCACCCCCAGCCAACCAGCAGGCCCTGGAGGGAGGACTGGCAGCTCATTAGCCTGATCAAAGACTCCACTTCCCCCTCTGGTTTAACACACACACACACACACACATGCACACACACACACTTTGCTGTGTTTACCTGGCTAATCTGAGCCTAATCTGCCTGATATGCAGGATGTGGGGATCAATTAAGGAAATGAAGGTGTGGTGATGAAGGGAGGGGTGTAGGAGGGGGGAAGGGGAGAGGTGAAGTCCAGAATTAAATGTCACCTCTCCAGGTCAGTTATGCAGATTTCAGGATTTCACCTCTTACAGAACAGAGGGTGAAGTGAACATGTCGACATTTTGGTTAAAATGCCTCAGAAAACAATCTATGACATATACATTTCATATTTTATATCCAATATATTATTATAAAATGCATCAGTTAAAAATATTCCTTATAAAGCAAAGGCAACTGGCTGTAAAAGTTTGATAAACGCTGCAAATTAAAAGTTTAGTGTGTTTGATTTAGGGGGATACATTAGCAAAAATGGAACATTACATAATAAGTATGTTTTCTTCAAGGGATAGTGCACCCAAAAATGAAAATTCAGCCATTATCTACTCACCCATATGCCAAGGGAGGCTCAGGTGAAGTTTTACAGTCCTCTTGCGGAGATCCCAGGGGAGAGGGGGTAGCAACAAAACTCCACCTAATGGGCGCTGACGGCGCCCCATATTCAAACGTCCAAAAACACATAATTGAAACCACAAAATATCTCCGTACTGCTCGTCCGTAGTGATCCAAGTGTCCTGAAGCCCCGACATAAAAAGCTGTTTGGAAAAACGCCATTTGAACTCTGTTTTTAGAATCATTGTAGCCTGCAGCTTCAATCAATCGATCAATTTTATTTATAAAGCCCAATATCACAAATCACAGTTTGCCTCACAGGGCTCTACAGCATACGAAATCCCTCTGTCCTTAGGACCCTCACAGTGGATAAGGAAAAACTCCCCAAAAAAACCCTTTAACGGGGGGAAAAAAACGGTAGAAACCTCAGGAAGAGCAGCTGAGGAGGGATCCCTCTTCCAGGACGGACAGATGTGCAATAGATGTCGTACAGAACAGATCAACATGATAAATTAACAGTAATCCGTATGCTTGAATCTGGGGCGCCGTCAGCCTCCATTAGGTGGAGTTGTGTTGCTACCCCCTCTCCCCTTGGATCTCCGCAAGGGATGTGAGGACTCTAAAACTTCACCAGAGCCTCCCTCGGCATATGGGTGAGCAGATAATGGCTGAATTTTCATTTTTGGGTGCATTATCCCTTTAAATGTTAAATCACCTGAAACAAGAATCATCGTGTTTTGGTTACCTTAGAGTGAGACGTTTCTGTCTCCATAGGCACCAGGTCTTCGTCTATGGAGATCGCTATGTTGCAGTGCTGTGTTTCTACAGTAGCCCAGGATGGACAAACCAAACACTGACTCAAGATAGGGCTATTCACATTTCCGCATTTTTGCACTGTCGCTTAGGCCACTGTAGTTCCCAGCCACTCAATGACGAGAGCATTGCAAATACAGATTTTCTTTTAACATGATACTGTTTTATTCAGTGTTTTCAGTTTTAATCACCTGGCCCACTTGTTTTGGAGAAAAAGAGACCTCTGTGAATAATGTGGCCCTTGGTAAAAACCTCCTAAACAATGAACACTGAAGGAAATCGAACCGGGAGAAGTTTCAGCTGGTTGCAATCTGCAGTCCTCATCATGAAATGCTACTAAATCCCCCTAAATCTTTTACAATAGACTTTTAGAAAAGATAAATGACCAATTTAGGACATGCAAACATTGGACCTTTAGAGAAAAATGCATATCAATCCCTACATAACATCAGTTTGTTTGCCCAAAAATTATAAATATCATTCCCATATATCATTTATAAGCAGCATTTTAACCTGTGAAAAGTTGATTATAACACATTATAATGTAGTTAAAATGAAATGTAATGTGTTTATTCATGTACAGTATTTGTCAACATCTTTAGAAGACGTATTATACATACTATGGCTTCATTATAGTGTGACAAATAGGGGTTACACAAAGTATGACTATTATTATTTGTCATCACATAATTTGCATGCAACCAAGAAAACAGGTTTGTTGAATGTGTTTTCATATTGTATGTCGGTAATCAGACTGTAGGCAGAATTTTGAGCATTTGGTCTAACTCCAAAACGGACTTATTCAGATTTATTTTGGCTTCATTTGTTTGTTTGTTTTAATTCCCTGTCTCCCCTCCCCATTTCTGTTCCAGCCATATTTTGCCCATTTGTTATGCATATATGCTTTTGTAAAAACCTCACCATAAACCGTGTTACATGTATTTGTGACAAGAATTGATGCTGTTCTAATTCTGTTAACCAAGCTTGTCTTAATCCTTGATTTACTGCAGACGGCTGAATTTAACCAGGTACACAGGCACATGTGAACGCACTGAGTGACAGCTCATCTGATGCAGAAAAATATTCTTTGTAGTCTACAATGAGCCGACTGTCAGGATATAATCATTATCACTGAGTCAGCTCCTGACGCCGAGATGATTCATTTCAGTGAGAATTGTATCATGTAAAAATAGACCCTATAGTGAAGAGCTGCTGTTTATTTTCATTTCATATTGAATCGTATCCTGATTCATATCCTGTATTGACTGGGCCTTAGTTCGGAAATTGACCACCTCATCATCCATCACAATGAAAGAGCCCGTGAGTCAAAGCATCCTTCTTGAGCCACATCCTCTCAGCTCAGGAGGAGATCTTGTTATATTAATCAGAGGACTGTGAAGCACACTCACTCCGCTCACATCTGGACACAAATGCACACAAACACACAACTCTCAGGGGCTCAATCGGATTTACATACAGCCATTACAGATTGGTACACCTTTACAGATTACTCATGATTAATTATTTTTACTGATTTTAGAGGATGGTACAATGAGTCAGCAAGCCCTATTTGCTCAGCTTACTCGTTCCAGGGCCTTTGGTGTCTCAAAGGCACAACTGCTGATAAAGTCCAGCCTTTTTCCCATGGCTGCATATCTGGTGTTGAAAGCCCTCTGAACAAAATTTAAAGGCATAGTTTTATATTTTGCCTCAAGTTAGATCGATATCACTGTGTTTAGTATGAAGCCAGAGTTAGGAGTTGATCAGCTTAGTGAAGCATAAAAACTGGAAACCAGTGGAAATAGCTATTAACACATTAACAACTCGTTTTGTTTAATCACTACACAAACAGAAAAGAAAAAATGACAAGTTGTATTTTTTTGGGGAGTCATGTGCTGTACCTATTTCTTGTCCAGATGCAGTGACTCAAGACTTTAGAGCTTTAAAAACGCCTCATGTTGCTGTGTCTCGGCAAAAAAGTTGCACTTAAACACACCGCAAAGACAACAGCCAATGGCCAACTAGCATGTACATTCTGCGCCTGAGTGAGAGGAAATAACTCTCTATACCACCAGGTGACAGTAGTCTGTATTCATTGTTCAAAAAAGGAACCTGAAAGACACGATGGAAGACACTAGTTAGCTAATTAGCATATTAACAACATTATGCGAACAGAACAAGAAGACGCTAGTTAGTTAGATAGTGCATTTACAACATAATGTGGACAGGGTAAGAAAACGCTAGCCAGTTAGCACATTAAAAACATAAAGTGGACAGGGCATGAAGATGCTAGTTAGCCAGTTAGCATATTAACAACCTTATCCGGCCAGGGCAAGAAGATGCCAGTTAGCATATTAACAACCTTGTCCGGACAGGGCAAGAAGATGCCAGTTAGCCAGTTAGCATATTAACAACCTTATCCGGACAGGGCAAGAAGATTCTAGTTAGCCAGTTAGCATATTTACAACATAACCTGATGTTGAAAGAACAAATCATATTTACCATGCGCTAGCAAACAACAACACAATTGCAAATCATTTCTTCCAAAGAGCTCGATGGCTAAAAAATATAATCTTACCTAATATAACAATTTTTTTATTTTAAACTCTCTTGACTTTATTCATTTGTTTGCTTTTCTTATTAACATTTATCTTCTTGTACACTGAGCTTAACAATCAGAGTACTTTCATACACTGACAGTATAAATGCTGATTCGAAATGCTGAATCGGCCAAGAAGAAAAAAAAAAGTCCACAAAAGGTGACTGGTGCCAACAGTGCAAGACACACAGCAAAACCTACTAGGCTACTACTGCCCAACATTGACCAATAGCCTACCGTCAGCTTGGTGTGTCAGGGCCCTTAAGCGGTATGTATTTGTGCGTCAGCTCTATGCAGAGCCTATGCAGAGATCGGCAGCGGGGTTTCTCTGAAGTGCCGTAAAGTTTAGTTGATTCAAAACACACCCAAAACACACATTAAACATGGCTTCATGGACACAGTTTCAAACTCAAGTACACAAATCTGCTTCAATGTAACTCGCAGCATTCACAGACAAAATAATTGTCTTATGCTGGACACATTTTCCCCACAAATACAACCTGCTAATGTTTTTAGCACAAGCCTATGGTATTTCACATTGTATAAATTAGCCTAGCAGCTGGCGGACTTTTCCCCTACTCATATGAAGCCAGAGACAACAGCAACATTTAACAAAGGTAACGTTACAAAATTCGGCTCCATTACAACTCACAAGGTTCACTGACAAAACAACTGTCTTATTCATCAAGACCACATGATGTCACAGTGTTTTCACGCCGCCATATTTGTGTCCGCTCACAGCAGTCAGATCACAGGTCACAGCGTTGTCACGTTACCAAAACAAGTAGAGTAGGAGGAAAATCAGCGAGAGACCGAAAATGTATGTTACTTGAAGGATGCCAGGAATATGTTGTGCTGTTTGCTGTGATACCAGTCGACAAAGAAACCCCGGACTGCAGTTTTATTCCATCCCAAAGGATGTAGACCGGCGGAATAAATGGTTGGCTGCGATAAGAAGAGACCACTGGCAGCCAACAGCTAATGTTAACTCCAGGTTGTGCAGTCAACACTTCGTGTCCGGTAAGTCCTCAACTCTATCTAATTTTTATTTTAGTCTTTGAAAACCCCTTACAAAACACGCGAAACATGATTAACTTCAGATGCCATATGATTAACGCCGACAGCCCGACACTACGTTACCTGGGTCCATGTCATTGGTTCGACAGCCCATTGGTTCGACATGCCATTAGTCCGACTGTCCGCAGTGCTGAACGGCTCGCGGCGGGCGTATGGTGCGCCGCAACCGGCTTGAGGCAGAGCAGGCTCACGGCTTATGTGTTTGTCACTTTCTTTTTCATTTTAACCCACACCATGATCTTTTCCTGACCCTAACCAAGTGGTTTTTGTGCCTAAACCTAACCAGACCTTAACCACAGGGCATCATGATGATTTCGGAACGGACTTCGGAACAATGAGTTTAATATGGTCGGAACAATGGGATGTCGAACCAATGGGCTGTCGAACCAATGGGCAGTTCCAATACTGTTGAGGGTACTAAATATGGGTCGCAACCAATAATGGAAATTTTTAACAAATATCGTTGTCTCTTCGTCTCGTTTAAGTGTGAGGTGTGTACTGCCATAGCGAAACTGAGGGGTACAGTCAAATCGGACACAAATATGGCGACGGTCTCGTCGACGTGACGTCACTGGTACCCATGAATACTAAACATCCTTCCAAACAAATATAACATGCTAACGTTATTAGCACACGTCTATGGCATTTTACATTGTATAAATTAGCCTAGCAATGACCGGATATTTCCTCTGCTCATATGAAGCAAGGATAAATCACACACAAGACTTAAAATGCTATTTTTGTGGGGGCTTTATTGTGTTATTGTCAGGAGGTCTGCGTCACCGCAACGTGTAGGCTAGTTACAATTCTGGGGAGATGCTCTTTAGGCTACGGCGTAGGCTACGGCGTCGGCTCTATGTCGACTCAGACCCAATGCTGTAGGTATGTTGACAATTCATCACAGAAGTATAAATCCCACTTTAGAGGTGCTGGTTTAAAGAGCCAGGCTAGCTGTAGCTGTTTCTCCCTGCTTCAGGTCGTTATATTTAGCTAAGCTAACTGTGTCTCTCTTCAAGACAGTTTACTTCCCAAAAATACATTCCTTCAAAACAACATGGGATTGCTGAAAACAATGGAATAAAATTTGTTAAGAAAATAAAACTTCATTGCAGGTTTATAGTCTCTTACAGGTAACGGAAAGCAGTGACTGCTATGTCAGCAGCTGACATCAGTTATTTAATAAAAGCCCAGCGTTGGGCTTGAGTCAGTCTAACCCTGTTCCCAGACATTCCTTCATAAGCATGTGCTTCTTTATGTATGACCAGTTCACAGCTGACTACATTGGGAAATCTTTGCGGGTGTGTTCCCACCATGAAACTGATTTTCTTTGTCTGCCACCCACTTTATCCTCCTTGTATTCATCTCCAGACTGATGGCTCACAGGAAGTTGCTGTCTCACGCTCATCCCTCGCCATCTCCTGTCCTTTCCCCTGCCACATCTCCTCCCTCTGCTCCTCTTCTCTTCTCTTCCCCCCAAATCACTTTATACTCCTCTCATCTCCTCCTCGTCTTCCTCTCACCTCCTTCCTCCTCGCCTTTGATCTCCTCACCCCTCTCATCTACCCTCTTTTCTTCTTCCTCTTCCGTCCTCCTGCCCTCTCCTCTCATTTACCTCCTTTTTCCACTCACCTGATCCTCTTGTCTTTCCTCCTCTCCTCTGCTCCTTTCCTTTCCTCTTGTCCTCCCCTCCCTCCTCTGAAGGCTTAATTTAAGCTTGTCATCAGAGTGTCTGTGAGCTGAAGTTGGATACTGCTGATGCTGCAGCCATCACAACTTCTGGGGTGCCGATAACTCGCCTGCAATACTGCTGGTCTCTATTTGTGCCTGTTTCACATGACTAAATGATTATTTCTCACCTTTATCTAACGCTATTGAGAGCAGACACAAAGACGTAAAGAGCAGAGAAAACAGGCTGAAATACATTTGGTTCACAGACAATCTAAAAATAGGGAACATATTGTGGATTTGGTGTGGATTTCACCAATGTGTTATCTGGCTTTGAGACAGCGTGTATGGCTTTCATTCGACTTTAAAAGCAGCACTGGTGCTACATGTACCTCTTCTCCTAATGTAATTTCTTTTATTTTAATGACGGACATTTTGTACGGTGTCCATGGCAGATCAACTGCAACTGAAGAAAACACAAGCAAACAAACCAAACATAATGAAATCAAGGAAACATTTTCAGCAATGTGACAACACAAGTGCAGCATTCAAAAAAAGAAAATGCTGTTGAACGATAATGTATGACTGTCATAATTTGTATACTTCTTTAGTTTATTTGTCACTAGCTCTCACAAATTCAGATCATGTAATATAACATGGCTTTTCCAGTTATTGTGACAACAGATTGAAACTAGCTATGCAGCGATCAGAGATCAGAAGAGGTGCAGTTAGCTCTAAAATATATTGGTGTGATCTTTACACTGAATGAGTTTAACCTTGTAGGTACCTTTGTGTTATTAAATGACCATGCTTAAGTCCCAGGACAAAGTAAAAGATATGGATAAGCTAAAGATAACTTTTAATTTTTTGCATTGACAACCATCTTAGAAAAAAAATACTGTTTTATTTGAATAAGTCATTCCTTTAAATGATTATGTAACTTAAAAGGGACCTATTGTGCTCTTTTTCAGGTGCATACTTGTATTTCGGGTTTTTATTTCAACATGTTTATGCTCTTTTTCGGTTCTGTCTCGTTAAGTTTCCCTCCCGAAAAAGCCCAGTCTGCTGGTCAGCGTTTCCAGGTCTTACGTGTCACTGCATTTTCATTGCAGCTGGAGAATGACTGTAACAGAGCGGCACTCTCTACCCATGAGAAATTACCGACTATAGCTTCTGTATCAAAATCTTTACAACTGGAAGAAATTAACAACAACGACAAGCAAGATTACATGTTTCCCTCATGTTAGCATGTTGCTACATGTAGCAGTGTATGAAATGTCAACACCTACAGTAGCGTGCCTGGAAAAGATGACCAAATAAAGAAATATGTCACTAGCTAAAGAAGAAAAAAACACTGGAAAAGGTACTCACAACTGTCTGAAGTCTGAGGTTTTACATTTTAAGAACTGATAACTTTTACATACGTTTACCTCATTATTTAAAACTTAGTTTAACATGAATATTCGACACTGTAACATCATGGATATATATGGATCTAACTATAAAGCAGGGAATCTGTCTGTCTGTCTTTCTGTGTGTCCTTTGCATATCTCAAGAAATGCTCATCTTCACTCTGAGCGGGTGTATTGTTGGGATGTGCATTGTCGACTGGATTTGTGACACATTCAATATTAATAAACTTTGAATCTATGAAATGTGTATTTCACTGTGTTTTTGACCGTGAGTGGCTGAGATCTGTGGTGTATTTCTTTGCCATACTTACTTAAAACCGGGGGTGAAAGGAGGTCAGTACTGCCTAACAGGCAGCAGTTTGGCAAAGGTGGAAAGATATTAACATATTCGAACGTCCCAGATTAATGACTCACATGCGCAAAGCGGTGTTAAAACATAAATGACGCCTCTTTTCCACCAAGACAACCAGCTACATTTCATCCAAACAAGCTGTCTTCTTTATGTGCAGTGAGATAAGTGAGCAGGAAACGTCTACAAAGTGCAACACCAAAAAGAGATAGTCTACAACAACTTCATTCTTAGTAAGCGCTGTATCTCCAAAAACACTTCAAATATAAATGGTCTTATGTTGGTTATACAACATTTAGTTTGAGCAAAATTGTGCTTTGGCATAATTTAGGGGCATCTTTTTTGGGAAAAAATTAAATAAATTCACTCTCACACAATGAAGTGTCCAGAAATATTCAACAACTTAGCCCTTAGAAAATCATTTTATATGTGCCTAATGTTTTAAAAATTTAAAAGTAGACAAACTATTGTTGATTAAATTAGTTTCGATAAACTTTTAACTCATAACAAACTGTTATGATTTTGAAAGTTTTGTCAGCACTCAAATTATTCTGTGGCACTTACCAAATAGGTGTTAAAAAAATGTAATGCATGTGCTCAGGGATGCATGAAGCCCTGGGCAGGAGGAGAACAATATGAAGCAATGAAGACACACTCTACTTGAATTGATTTTAATATAATACTGGACAGATTTATGAATTATTATTAATGAATAATATCTATCATATTTTAACTATTAGATTTTGTAAGTGAAATCTGAATCTGAAGTCTGAGGTACTAGTAGAAATACACAGTAGGTAGTATACTGTTGAGTTGCATATTTTTTAAGCGCTTTGGGGCCCTTCTGTAAGTTATTTCGAGGTACAATGAGTAAGAATAGCAACATAATTCAATATTTTTCATATCTAAACACCATTATTAATCTATAGCTGTTTGGGGCCCCGGTGTATTGCAGGACCCAAAGACTTGCAGTTGTTCGTACGGCCCAGTCTGAACAGGCATGTTTTGAATGGACACGGCACTAGCGACAGAAAATAAGGAAAAGCATTATAGCCGCCCCTTTAACGAAAGGTAGACTGATCAGAAATAACCCCTGACAGTCTGTCATAACTGCTTGTGATTAAGCTGTACCAGAGTTTAAGTCCTTTTCTGTGAGGTGTTTATTGTGTCTCTGAGCTATAAATAGTTTGCTGTGGTCACATTATAATTTTCCACCATTCCTCAGCAGCATATAATCTTCATCTATCACCACCCTTTTGGAAAGTGACACGTTACTAAAACACCCACATCTGAGCAGATAGAGAATAATTAGATATTACAGTAATATTCAGTGTAGAAACCACTGGAACACAGTGGGTTTAAATGACTAATTCGAGAGAATATTAAGATTATACTTTAATGCTTCAAACTCAAACCACAGTAAGATATTTATCCTTAATGGCTCTAAGATTCTGTGTTATATTTGCAGACATGTAGTAAAAAATATAAAGTTAAGAGATTTTAGCAGTAAAGCTCTCTGTTCTGTTCTGTTCTGTTCTGCTGAAACATTCCTGAAGAAAATGGCTTAGTTTTGACTTTGTGGCTCTCGTCTAAGCTGGAAGAACCCCGCCGGGCGAGGGGAGGAAAGGAGAGCTCCGGAGGAAGTTGACCTTTGACCTTTCTTCAGAGGAGTGACAGGACCCCGACTGCACTCCGACCTCCAGGGACCAACCAATCACTGAAGCGTGACCTGCCGTCAGGGGCGTGGCTACAAAGGCCCTCACTTTTCCTCGCCACCTCTCACATTCTGGGCATTCCAAGTGTCGCTGCGAGCACATATCATCCAGGCACCCCAGGGATGAACACACACACGCACACACACACACACACACACACACACACACACACACACACACACACACACACACACACACACATACACACACATACCACAATTCTTCAAGTACTCATCTTAAGTTCAAATCTGAGGTAGGTACCCCTCTGCACTATACTCATACTTGCATTTTTCCCTCATGTCTCAGGGCTATAAAATCTGTACCAGATCTTTTCTTCTTAGACCTTTGATGTGGATGAGGACAGGTTTAAAACGGCATGAACAGGGAAAGTACTAGAAATAAAAAGTAACTTAACTACAGCATACATCAAAGAGCTGCAAAATGAAATTAGAATATACCACAAAGAGCTCATATATAAACAAAATGAAACATATAAAACCTCGTTCACAGATCCAACTCTGCATGAAAATGGTAAAAATATGGTGTTTTCCCTGAGACTCTGGGAATCTTTTCCCCCCTCTGTAATTTCCATGGATATTGGAAGATTTTTACTGATGTCAGAATTGGTTTCATACATGCGACGTGTTGCCCACATATGCTGTTTTTTCTTATATATATATATATATATATCCTATTTTGTCTTTGATGTACCCTGTTAATACTGGCTGGGACAGGGCGCATTAGCATTTCAACTAAATTTGAAAGTCAAAACTCTGCTTCTGTCTGTCTGAGTGCTTAGTTTGGCACATTCATGAGTTTTAATATGAGTGATGTGTATGTTTTGCGGCTGCCTGGTAAAAAGCATTGGGCCCATATTGGTTGTTCTTTGCTATTTATGTATTTGTGCATATGACTACTTACGTATCCTTGGCACAAGTGCACCAAGGATGGACCTACTCTCTCTCTTTCTGTGTGTGTGTGTGTGTGTGTGTGTGTTTGTGTGTGTGTGTGTGTGTGTGTGTGTGTGTGTGTGCTAGCATAGTAACGTGTTTTCTATTTGCCCTTCATGTGTGGTTCAGCTAAGAGTGGTGCAGTCCGCATCCCATCCTGTGGTGCTGGCTAACATCACACTCAACACACACACACACACCAATCACACACACACACACACAGTCTGACTGACCCAGACAGAACCAGACCAGGCTACACACTAATTACATGCCTGGAATTAGACATAATATCAACCAGCCGCTTGACTATGGAAACAGGGATGGATGGCCAAGTTAGTGATGTGTGTTCGTGTGTGTGTGTGTGTGTGTGTGTGTGTGTGTATGATTTCTGTATGCTCTGTATGTTCATGGATGTCTTTCTGTGCATGTATATATATATATATGTTATCGTGCATTGGGAGTCAAATATGAAATTAGACATCTTTTCATCTATACTTCAACATTAGTATCCGACACTGTCTGAATGATGCTCAGTTCCAAAGACGCAAAATGTTTTATCCCATGTGAACACTCAAATTTCAAATGCAATTTAAGAGCAGTAGTGGCATTTTCATTTTAAAGACAAGGTGCATCTGTGACATTGGGTGCGGTTACATGATGGCTTCTCATTCAGAATGAAATAAATCTGAATGAAATCTTTTGGAATTAAAGTCTTTCCAGGTAGTTTACATGGGAAATATTCATTCCGAATGAGGGTTTACACGGGGGATCAGTTTAATCGCCTTTATTCAGGTCTGCGCAAGGTTTGGGGCAGGGAAGGTTTCTGATTGGATAGGGGGCGGGGCGGATGTTACGTGTTTACGTTTACCGGAAGAAAACACTGTATAGTCCTCATTCCGGATAACAAGATGCTTGACGATGCCCTTCTTAGTGCCTTTTTCTTGCTTGTTTTGCTTATATTCTTGAAGCAGCAGTACAACAACAACCTTTTTCTGCTAATGCTTCATCTGTTGAGGAGGAGAAGGGAGGTAGAAGGTCGAAGAAGGGAGATAGAAGACCGTGCTTTGGCGAATAGAAACGAGTGCAACAAGTCACGTGCGCGCTATATACGTCATCGCGCCAGAAGGGCAAGGAAACGAGCATGCGCAGAAAGACCGGCATGAACTTAAAGAGGAATGAGTGTATACAAGTGCGAGAAATTCTTTCATTTGGAATTAGAAACGGAATATTCCAGCCCCTTACATCAGAATGAATTTTTAGTTGTATTGGCCATTTTCATTCCAAAAATGAATTTTTAGTTGTATTGGCCATTTTCATTCCAAATTAGGTTTTTACAAGATCACTTTTAATAGGAATGAACTTTCATTCCGAATGAAAAGGTAATTAAACTGTCCAACAGTTTGTAGAAACCACTGGCCAACATTAGACACAAAAAGTATCACCTTCACAGAGGTAAGATGCTCTTCAAAAACACAACTTCTTCAACTTCTGGAGGTACTTCTTCCTGATGTTCATCCATAACTACACACTTGGGATGGTATCTTATGAAAAGTTATGCACACAGTTCCTATGATATGTTACAAATAAACCCTGGTACCGGTTAGATTATGTAGAATTGTGGTTGGGTGTGGCGTGACGTTACGTACGTGTTTACTTCTGTTTTTTACACAGGACACAAACCTTATCTCCTGGATCAAAGCTGTTTGTTTGACCCACCCACCAACTCAAACTTCCTGCGTACATGGTATTTGTTGCTCTTTACACTACATCATCTGACTTCATCGTTTGCTACCACCATGACAGTCAACAGCCTGCAGTGCATAGGTCACATGATCGCAGGCCATCTGGTTCAGGATTACATGGCAAGTTATATTGCATTACTTTTACAAGAGGTAGAAGTATGAACAATGAATTAAAACATCCTGAAATAGAAGAAATCAGACATTTAGGCCCTCCAAAACCAAGGCATGTGACTCCCTCTAGGACCACCAGTGCTAAAAATGTATCACAGTGTTTTAATGAGATGGTTTTATTGATCCCTACAGGGAAATTCTTTCATCACTTTTCCACCAGCCCAGGAAGTTCAGAGGTCAGGGTCAGCTGACATGGATTCAGGGTCTCGCTCGAGAGCATTTCAGCAGGGCAGATGCTTGTCAACATGGGCACTGTGTCTGGGTCATCAAGTAAAAATATAGTCTACCTGACCTCGAGGTCAGAGGTTTCCAAACCAAAGATCCTCAGGGGTCTCTGAGAGTCAGCGGCAAAATGAAGCTGATGGAGTTTGATGTCACATTTAATTATTTCCAAGCATTTTTCTCATGTGTAAGCACTAATTACAGGATTGTTGTTTTATGCTTTTATGAAATAAAGTTCCTACTTGTCAAGAATAATCTTTTCAGCGAGCATTCCTTGAGACAAAATCTTCTTAATAGGGGTTGTGGGCTATTCAAAGTTACTTTGAGGTTGCTATTTTGAAGGCCTGTGCTCTATGTAACACTCTTGCCTGTAATAGCATAGAGAAAGGCTTCTGCTAAATGGCATATGCTACTTAAAGCTGTCTGAAGTATGACCAGCCCAGACCAGGTGAGGCCACATTTCCTGGGATGGCTGCCCAGAGCGAAAAAAACAACAGCGTCCTATGGTCTCACTGCTGATCTGGACAGACCGCTACTGACGGAACAGGACTTTTCTAACAATGGGTGTGACTATCTGGAGCCACAAACCCATTTCCTCGTGCGTAACCATGTCAAATTATTGGTCACAAGTTTTCCTTTCAAAATGTCAAATGCTCATGCAAAAGCTCTTTTAGACTAATGTGGACTGAAATTGTGTAAGAGCTGACTACACCAACAAAAGTCCTGCTTGTTTGAGGGGTAAAAGAAATAGTTTAAAGGTCCCATATTGTGCTCATTTTCAGGCTCATACTTGTATCTTGGGTTTCTACTAGAACATTTTTACATATTTTATTGTTCATAAAACTCGCCTTATACTGTCTGCCTGAATATACATATGTAAGTATCTCTTACACATGTATCTCTGTTTAAGCCCCTGTCTCTTTAAGCCCCCTCTCTGAAAAAGTCCAGACTGCTCTGATTAGTCAGTGTTTCTGATTCTTCCACACCTGCGCTCTCGACATCTTTACATCGTCACTGCAGCCGAGGGGATGACTGTGACAGCACTGTAGCGGCACTTTCTATCTCTATAGAAGAGCTGGAATTGCATTGCTAGGCAACAGCTTGGGTCCAGGTTTACTTCCTGTCAGCTGATATCATTCACACACACTGTAATACCAAAGATTGGCAACGAGACGAGTTGAAACAGGAGACTACTTGCAATGCAGTCTGCTGGTTCACACCAATGCAACTAGATGAGATGGTGTATCATCTCTATGCAACGACTCTTTGTACTTACGTTCTGATTTCCTGCTTATTTTGTGCATGAATATAATTTGTAGCTTCTTAAAACATGAATGAGGATAATAATAGTGAGATAGTGGCTACAGTTGCATTTGTAGTAGTGATGAAACGACAAAAAACATACAAAATGAGCATCAGATGGACTGTGTTGATAATAAATTCGGCACAATAATATAAATAGCCAGCGCCAATTAATCAATGAGAATGTGTGTCACGAATCATTGGTCTGAAGTGGGCTTTAAACATTCAAACAGGAAATACAAAGGGTCGCATTTAAAATCTTTATTTTTCAAGTTTGAAATGGTCTACATAGTATAGTTGTGACATCACAACTTCACGGAAGTCCTGACAGCTCAATTAAAGGCACAGTCTCTAGATACGGACTGTGTACACTTCTCTATGTACTGAGTGTTTTGATTCCTTCACAGTATTTATACAGCACCTATACCTGCTTTATATAAAAAAAATACATTGAAATCTGACGTTTTAAAATCAGGGACCTTTAATTTTGACGATAACATTGATTTGTTTGACGATATTCTTTGTGTATATTTGAAGGAAACACCGTAAATTAATGATTAAAATTTTTAAAAAATGACATTGCAGACTAAAAAGTTAGACATGCCTTCAAAACATATAGCCTACATAAAAAAATTTAGCATAACAAAATCTACTCAAGCATTTAGAAGGAGCAAAACAAGTGAAGACATAATAGGTGCAGATGGGAGGTTATTTTTGCACATACTTAAAGTTTCTGTATCTATCTGTACAACATACTGTTTCACCAGCGTTTTATTTACTGTAACTTTACTTTAAAGCTGATTTAAAGTAACTTTTGATAGATTAATTATAGATACTGAAGGGAAACTGGTGTGATTGGTGTCAAGAATTTTACATAGTAATTAGATCTTCCAAAGTCTACAAACATATATTTGATTAAAAGTAATATAATAGTTATGATCTTGTTACAAAACAACCTGTTATACAATTCCTCAGGCAGCGGAGCCAGTGTAGTTGATTTGGCCTGTGTGATGTTATTCCTTTACAGGAATTTTCTAGCTCTCTAATGGCTCTAAGTGAATTAGGTCTAATGTATCCTATTATGGTGCAATGAGGGCAGGCCAAAGTCATCAAACTCTTTATTTTGATGGATGTGGACACACAGACTCATACAACCGCACGTACACGAGCCCCTACCCCCCTCTTCCTACCTCTTTCACCACACACCTCTCCTGACTCCAAAGCACACAAACACACCTCCTGACCAGGCGGGCAGTGAGGAAGGAAGTCAATATTTGAGGAGTTGAAGCTACCTGGCCTCGTGGTCGAGATCCGCCTCTTACTGTAGGCAAACTATAGAGTTTTCTACAATGCAGCTCTCAGCTTGCTCCATGTGAGTGTTACTGTAGGTTTAAACACGTCATTACATTTTCTAATTCTGTTACTCTTGGCCCAAAGTCTCCCCTACTGTTTAAAAGAAAAACCCACCCTTTCAGTAGCAGTTTACAAAAAACACAAGTACTGGTGATGTTCTCTGCTGCAGCAGTTCCCAACCCCCAGCGCCATTTCAGTTGAGCTCTACACCACCCATCACGCTAAATGAAAATTACGTTCTAATGAAGTGATTATAGATTGGATGAGATTGAATAATATTAATTCCATATATATTGATCATTTTTTCATACAACTGAATAGTTAATGTCTGGTGGTTTTGATCAAGTTTGCATTTGCACTGTATTTAGTTGGAGTGACAGAAACAGGATGTATAATTTCATTATTTTAAGCTTGCTAATTTTTATTCATTAGTCTACTTTTTGCTAACTGTTTCAACCATTTATCCATTACTTTTAACTAAATTTTGAACCATAGATGTATAAAGATAACTGGATACAGCATTGGAGTTGTGGCCCCATTTATTTAAAGTTGCTCAGTGGTGTATGAAACCAAAAAATTTTGATTGCCGGATACAGATCTTCCGAAACCATTGGCCCCAAGAGCAGGCACACTAGTATTTCCTTTAACCCTGCCTCCTAAGCACTCAGTCTCAGACTTGCTGTGCTGAATGACAGTTGGAAAATAACTCTGGATTTGGCTATTAATGAATTTTGCATCTTTTAAAATATAATGATTTCAAAAAGGACTATTTAAGTTTTTGCACGAGCCTGGTCTCAATCCGAAGTCGCAGAAATCCGGCGCTTGGACAGTGACTTGCAGTGTCAGAAAGCAACAACAAAGGTGGCCTATATCATTGGCATGATACGCGGCCGGTCACCGCTATAGTTTAATGGTGCCTGGTGGTGTCAGAGGGACACGCAGTGGGATGAGGATGAAAATTAAGGCGGTGAAAGTCCGACTGGGGCAGGCAGGATGGGTGGTGGATGGGTCCAACAAACACCAACTTTCATCCGAGAGAGTGTTTGTCCATAAGATTCTTAAGCTAAACCCTGTTCTTTTTCCCTAAACCTAACCACATGCTGCTGTTGCCTAAACCCAACCATGTGTTTTTGTTGTCAAAGAAAAAACAAGTCAATTCCCGGTGCTGTACCGACGTAATGTGTTTATTTTGAAAGAGACTGTATGTAAATGTTAAATTAATTAATGTTAAATGTTAAATTAACTAATAAAGGTCAGAGTGAGAATGTGTTGTTTGTACTGGGACATTGATGTACCTCAAAAAAATTATCCACAGACTGAGAAATATGACTTTCACGGTGTAAATCTATGGGAAAACGTGTTTTCCGGACCCAAAGCACCACGTCACAGACCTGAAGTTTTAACTGCTATCCAGTAGCTATTTCATTTGTCCAAAACTTTCAACTGTTTAGCTTGCTAACTATTTTAATTGTTAAACTATGTCAACTGCTTAGTTGCAACTATTTCTGCTGCTTATGTATTACAATTTCAACCATTTATTCATGACCTTTTACTGTCTGTATCAACCATTCATCCATTGGCTAACTATTTCAACTTCTTGCTTACTCGCAAACCAGTTTACATGCAACATACTTTCTCAATCCCCATGTGGTTTAAATGGTTTAGATTTAATAAAGATCAGCATCACACCAACTGAATCCTATTTGATGGTTTATTTTCCTCATTAACACAAATATGTGGATATATATTTTTAATAATAAATTCATTGGGGTTAGGGTTAGATTAAGTGCCACTGGTTGGAAATCAATGCTTTGCTTTGAAATAAACCAATCATACTCTGATGATACATAACGTTGTGGGGCTCCTCACTATTTTCCCTTGAATCCGTCTTTGGATCAACATCCTTTTGTAAGTTTGACTAACATTATGCTCCACAACAGGAATGAGTATCATCATGACTAGGCAGAGTTGTTTTGATATGTCACTCATCTGAATGCACCGGAGGACCAGTTCTCACAGTTAGAAGGTAGAATAGGATTGCTCAATGTTCCTTAACAACACAAATATTTACAGGAAGCAAGCAAAGCAGACTTGCCAGCTCAGGAACAGAACTCTGGAGTGTTTGAGTTTTCTGTGTGCCTGTAACTGTCTCTCAACCGACTGTATTTAATCTTAAACACAGCCATTTTACTGCTAATATTGTGTCAGATACTTTAAAGTTTTGATGGGGAATTCTTTAGAAACTGAAGTTGGAGATATGAAGATTTAAACAACTTTTTTCCCAGCATATTTGCTCCTCATCTGCTCCTGAAACATGACTCAAAATCAAGCAGTGAGCTTCTCTTTACTACATGTTGTATATGTTTATCAGATCCTATAAACAAGCATTTTATCATCCTCTGTAATGAGTCACTTTTTGTGTGATTATCAGTTCTAAATTTTTCTCTTCACGGTTTTGTTTCATGCCTGTGAGGAAAGCTGTGCAGACATGGTGACCTGGTGTGAAATGCACTTTGAAGGCATTCAGAAAGTTGGAGCTGTAGCACTGCAGCCAGAGCCCCACACAACTGTTAATTGGTGAGAGGTGCGTATTGGGAAGTGTCGAGGGGGGATGGTGGACGAAGTAAATGATGACTTACCTGCAACAGGAAGTGTTTGATGTTAGCTGTGAGCACTCCTTAGAGCTATTGCTTCCATTTGCATTTAAGCACTGTCAAACACACACACACACACAGACACACAAATACACACACACAGAGCAATTACCAGCTTTTCTCTGATTATTGTGTCCTGGGAGCAGTCAGGAAATACAACACTGACAAATACCAATAGATTAGTGAAACACATCAAGTGATAGACTTAAGTGATAAACAAAAAGACTATTGACATTGTAATTTGATTTAGACAAAACTGTCTGTGGATTAGTCTGGACATGAAAAGTCTGAACTGGGATTAACAGTTCAACTGGACTTTTTAGTAGAAATTATAATCAAACAGAAGCAAATCTTAAAACTATGAATAATGAAGGTTTTGTTAGGTGTGCACAGTGAAATAAAAAAAACAACAACTTTTACCATTAAATATGTCAAACTGCTGTGGAAGCAGATGGGGCTGTCCATTAGTAATCTCAGGCTCACAGCAGTAGCCAGCAGATGTGGCAGGAAGGAAGGTCTGGGAGGGAAGACTCTGGAGAGAAATCTAGGCCTTCCCTTCCGTGCATGTATGCCTGGATGATCACACCGACAAGAAATCTACAATTCAACAAGCACTTCATGTGGGCCATGCCTGCGAGCCACACAGCTGCGCACAGAAATCTGCAAGTATCTGCAGTATGTGGCTTTGTGCATCTCCCAGTGTGTGTGCATGTGTGTGTGTGAGACAGAGATAGAGAGAGAGGGGGGGATAATAAAATGTAAGGAAAAGGAAAGAGACGCTACCATTGGAGATTTACATATTCAGTGGTCAATTATGAAAGCTTCCATTATTTTAAAATACAACCTTGCTTTATAGTCTGCACTATCATCTTGTTTTCTAAATACTGTATAATACTGTAATTTTGTAAAACTGTACTGTAGCTATTGGAGTGATGCTACTGAAAAAATAGTAGCCTGAACTTACTACAGGTTAACCTCGGGTTAATATGTTATATTTCATCTTATACTTTATTTATGTCATTCCATCTTATCTCGCATCTTATCACTTTATCTTATTTTATCTTCATTCTTATCTCATTTTTCTTATTTTTATCTATTTTATCTTGATTTTTTTTTTTCAACAAACCAAAACTGAACCGAAACTAAAATATTCCCACAAGACACTGTTTGCAGAAGAATCTACAGTAAGACCAGGTGTGCAATATAATTACTGTAACCTCATCAGTCCCCTATAGAGCCTAAATATAGTAATTTAAATGTGTTATTTTATTTGTACTTGTCATATGCACTGTGTTAAAGTGCTGCAGTACAAATGAAGTCAAGTCTGTTTCATTTATGTGGCCGAAAATCACAAATGTGCCACAAATGGCGTTACAATCAGTACATACAACACCCTAGTTTTACTTACTTACTGAAAATGAAAATTATATCTGGTACAATACATGTAGTGTGTACTGCACCGCTAAATAAACATTAAAATACTCATATATATTATTAATAATATAACAATAAGCTATTAAAAATAATGCAACTTGCATGAGCAGTCCAGTCACACCTAAAACCCCTGTATATTATTAAAGGCATATCATAGAGTGAATATTATAGGATATAGAAATCTTTAAAAAAATATATTTGGTTCTGACATGGACAGTTTATTGACAGTTAGGCCCACCTATATAGAAGTAAATTCACTTTTTCCTTCGCTTTCTCTCTGTTTCCATCTTTCTCCAAAACAATAATCCCAATTTGGAGGTGTAGTGGTTGCCATGGTGATGTGTGCAAACGGATAATGGGGCAACTGTTAACCTTTGACTGGTTAAAAGCCCCAAGCTGAGGGAGGGGAGGGGGGTGGCGGGGGGTTGCAGGGAATCTCACACGCGCGCACACACACACACACGCACACACACACTGGGATGTCAGAGAGAAAGGAAATTCACACTCATTTCCTCCGTGTGGTTTCGGTACAAATCAACAACATCCTGTCCTTTTGTGAATCCTGCCTGCCCTCATGCTGGTTTGCGTTTCAGAGTAGGCGTTATAACCCCCCACCCGTCTCCTCCTCTCCTCCTCCTTCTCCTCCTCCTCCTCTTCTCCTCTGTTTTTTTTTTTTTTACACTACCATAGAAGCTGTAGTCATACCTCACATTGTTGCAGAGGAAGGAAGGGCACGTCCTTGTTCGCAATAAACGGCTTTAGATAGAACAGTAACACACAGGGAGCGGCCATTATTTAGAATAATCGAGCCAAGGTATGAGATCTGAGAGAGTCAGTGGTGTCCTGATATAATCGTCGAGGAGACACTGATTTAAATAGCGTCACATTCTTTTATTCATCATATTCCTGCAGACTTGTGGTTCAGCTGAGATGTGTTGTGTCCTGAAATGTAGACCATGGCTACATCTTCATCTTTTTGGCACCAATCAGAATAATATCAGAGATCAGATTTGCCAGCAGTGAGAAAAATACATTCATTCATTGCAGATTTAGCCCCCTCACATCTCGCTCTCCCTCTCATCTATTACACAACAGCACCATAATCACGTCTCCTTTAACATGTTGCAGGAAGCACGAGCTGCATAGATAAATAAATTAACAGGCTAAAATAAAGCGAGAGTGGCACCACAGCCGATGAGCCGACTCTTTATGTAAATCAGGCCTGACATTGCCCTTGTGACCAAAAAACCCCCACCTCCTCATTCCCTCACCCCCCTTCCCTCTCTCTCTCTCTCTCACACACACACACACACCATTCGCCATTTCTTCCCATTCATAAAAATCTCGGCATCGCGCATGCGCAATGCCATTCGGAGTCCTCCCCATTCATAAAAATGTAACCTCCGCATTTCAGCCCTCCCGAATCGCTCTGCCCTCCCATTCACAAAAAAAGAGAAAAAAAAGCCGAGGCATCTGCGCAGTGCCGTCCCTTTCCTTTCCTCTACCCTCCCATTCATAAAAACTCACTTCCCTCCCCCTCGGTGGTTGCAACATCAAATCCACAGCTCTGCGTCCACAACCGCAGTCGCCTTTTACGCACCAGCGAGTGGAGAATAGTGCAGGAGACCCGCTTCTCCTTTCGCATTACCTTGCCCACACAACCTGGAACACTTGGACTTTACCTTTACTCGCCATTTGTGGAGCTACTCACTCGCTCGGACTGGACTATAGCCTGCGCGCAATCATCGTGCGCAACGAAGACATGAAAATTTTATCCTGAAACCACAGTAAGTGATCACCTCCGGTGTTATCTCGTCGCTTAATGTGTGTGACTTGTGAACGTGTGGCTGCACAAGCCGAGTATTCAGTGCCTTTGCTGCCTACGCTTGACTGTCCTCCTCAATCCGCTGGATCACAGGCATGAAAACGCTCCTGCAAACTCTATTTTGCAACAAGCTGTTCCGTGGACCCGTGTTTGCACTTTGAGTCAATATTTAACCACTTATTTTGTACCAACGGACGCAGCGAGGGGAAACAGTGTCGCGTTTTTAAGCGTTACCTGCCCATAATGCCTCTTTTTTTTAATATACGCATGTCCATATACACAGCGGCGAATTTTGTGGTTTCCTTTAAAGCCACTGTCACGATAAAAGGCGGCGGAGCTGATCCTCATTCCCATCTCCGTCCTCTCTGAAGCCTGTTCATGTTCCAGTCTATCTCGGGCGGTTCAGTTGCGTGTCTCGCTCTCGCTGCAGCGACCGCCTGGTAGGCGCACCATGTCGGCTGTGTCAGGTGTTTTTGCCATTAGCTTTTCCTGTTATCCCACATAAAATATATAAATATGTCTTAAATCAGCTTCTTTTGGTTGCCATGGACGATAACGTCCACGTTTACGCATCAAACTACAGATTTAACCACCTCGGATTAAAACTACCCCCCGAACCGTCTGCCCGGTGGCACACACTGTACCATTTTTATTTATCAATGTCATAATTTGATCAATTGACAGGTACTAAGGGTGCCGCGTTGAATACGTGGTTACAATGCCTATATAAACATGCTATTTGAGTATGCTGAGCGGCCGCCTCCGGTTTTTATGACTCAGTCCATTCACATATTGAAGGGAGGGACGCGCACACACGCACATACACGCACTTGAACACGCACTGTTCCGGCTTGGAGCTCATAATGGTCTACATTTGACGATCACAGGCGCTTGTGTCGGTGCCAGCGATGTCGCAACAGGTTTCTCAACCATTTGCTTTTGCAAATCTGTGGTAAAGGAAAATAACACACGCCGACGGTCAAAGCACAGCTGTGGCGACTACTGACACATTTTCATATAAACAGCGCATCGATCAGCGATAATGAACCACAAGACAGCAGTTTATAGGTCCTTGGAAATATCCAGGTATCCATGATGCGTCTTATGGTGTGAATGAGATGGGTTTGTGGGGTATTTTGCAAGAAGCTAAACACCACAGATATGGGTCAGTGGAAATGTCGGCTGTGCTGCGTCGTTTGTCTTCAATCATCTTTTGGTTTTCTGTAAAGTAGGTTAGGTCTTTGCCTGCTGCCGAGCGTTCATCGGTGAGATGAATGATGAAACCGATTTCATTCAGGCTCATCATGACTGGAGCGCATTGATTCATGCTTGCAACACCGAGTGCAGCCAGCAGCTTTCATTCACAAAAACCTGCAGTTCACAAATTCGGATCCATTCACAAATTGCTAGACTGGCCTGTCTCTCTGATTCAAATTTGTTAGACTTTACACATACCACGAGAGACGATTTATACCAGATACAATTATATGTAAAATTATGTTACTGCTTTATTAATGCGTGGTTCTATACCAAGACCTAATTTCCTTTGCCTCTTGTTCATTTGTTCAAGATCTTTGTTGAAGTCCCTTTCCTGGCAACCTTCTCCTCTCTTTGCTCTGCCTTGTTTTGCATCTTTGAGTCTTTTGCATGCAAGCCCTGCTCTCTGGTGCTCCCTGCTCTTTGGAAGGGAGGCGATGAGAGCCCAACTTCTATTGTTCTAATGTCAAAGTTAGAATAGAGGAGGTTTGAAACCCTGTTGGTATTCAGTCTAAAGATCAAGATCGTTTGGAAACTCTACATTCAGATTATTGCAGGGATCCGGCCTTGAAAGAGATTTCCGTTGAGACGCTGAAACGCTCTGGTTTTAGAGATTTAATAAATGTCTTGGGTGAAGTAAGCTACTTGCAATAGATGACCGTTTTACGTGCTGTTGGAGGCGTTTAGTTTGAAATCTAGTTATACCTGCACACAGTCAATGTGCGAGTTATTTAAAGCCGCACAGAAAAGCCTTAATCATGTGAGGAGAGTAGTGTAAGCAGTTAAATTGTGACATAAAGCACTGGTTAGTCATCATCAGAGGCAGTGCAAAGCAGCAGGAAATTGAAATTATACCACAGAGGGTAAAAATTACAGTTTGCAACCTGACCTTTCAATAGACAGTAATATATGTGATTAAATACAAGTTCGACAGCATGGACAGGATGTTTTCTTCTTTCATTATGTCAAAAACAAAGGTTTTGATGTCAACTTAACCCAGTTTGGTTAAAGACTAAGTAAGGCATGCATTCTCGCTCTCGCTCTCGCTCTTTACAGCGAACCTGGCTATCATTCTTTGGATAGTTTTGTGACATAACTTTATGTAAAATTATTCATGTTATTTTTTCATGTCCCCTTTGCTCTGCTTTATTTGTACTTATAAATAAGTTGTTTAGATATAAAACAATCAAAATGGTGAAAGATGCAGCCAGTCATAACTGTCTCTTTTGTCATTCTACAGTTTTGCTAAATGCTGCTTTAGAGTGAAGACGTGCGAGGCACCAGCCTACACATGGAGTCCAGGGTTCCCCACCACATCCCCGGAGTGTCCTCCTCCCTCATATCCCAGCCCCTGCTGGACAGTCGAGTGCCCTACGGCCGCCTGCAGCACCCTCTCACCATCTACCCCATCGACCAAATAAAGTCCTCGCATGTGGAGAACGACTACATCGACAGCCCGGCCGTCGTCTCCCAGCAGCCCCCGAGTCAGAAGTCTGCGAAC
Organism: Epinephelus moara; assembly: GCF_006386435.1. Taxonomy (NCBI): domain Eukaryota; kingdom Metazoa; phylum Chordata; class Actinopteri; order Perciformes; family Serranidae; genus Epinephelus; species Epinephelus moara. Next base: position 9,381,267 of record NC_065508.1, on the reverse strand, counting down.
CGAAGAATCACCTGGCTTGGTCAGAACCAGGAGGCCTTCCTGGGGGCAAACCACAACCACCATCACAATCACCAACACCAGCACCACCAGCAGGGCAGGTGCGAGCCCCACCCTCACCAGGACACCACCACCCACCCTTGGATTTCCTTCAGTGGGAGGCCCAGCTCTATCAGCAGCAGCAGCAGCACCTCATCTGATCAGAGACTGCTGGACCACGCTGCACCCACCCCAACGGTAGACCACCACCCAAACCTGCACCCCCACCAGGGCCCAGTGAACACAATCACTACCCGAACTCCAGGCTGCTTCACTTCCTCTGAGTCGAAAGTCCTCACCTCCTCTTCCTCTGCCTCGTCTTGCTCCTCCTCCTCTAAATCGCTGGACCTCAAGTCTGCAAAGATGCCCGTGGGAGGCGTGTGCACCACTGGAGGCCAGCAGGGGTTGGCGCTGATTCCTTCCTCCCCGGCCGAGAAGAAGCACCTCCTTCTCTGCGAGCACTGCGGGAAGTGCCGATGCACGGAGTGTACGCTCCCCCGAACCCTACCCTCTTGTTGGGTCTGCAACCAGGAGTGCCTGTGCTCTGCTCAGAGCCTGGTGGATACAGCCACCTGCATGTGCCTGGTCAAAGGGATCTTCTACCACTGCACCGAGGATGAGGACGACGAGGGCTCCTGTGCCGACAAGCCCTGTTCGTGCTCCCAGGCCAACTGTTGCGCACGCTGGTCCTTCATGGCTGCCCTTTCAGTTGTCCTGCCTTGCCTGGTCTGCTATCTGCCGGCTACGGGCCTGGCCAAACTGGGACAGAAGTGTTACGACAATGTTAGCAGGCCCGGCTGCCGCTGCAAGAACTCCCAGGGAGGCGTGAGTGCCCCTGTGTGTAAAAACGGAGGCGTGGAAGCAAAAGTTGGGACGCTAGAGAAGCAGCAGCAGGGGTCATGATAGTGGACCGAACTGGCTAGCAGTGGCCTCGCTAAAAACGGACAGGACCACACAGTACTTGCTTGCTCTCTATGGATAGGACAATCCAACACCAACCCCTTAAACTACCCCATTAATCTGCTGGAAGGTGACTTATGTAAAACAAAGGTACTTAAATGGCTTCTTGACCTGTGTTTGATAGGGTGGATGATCAAAAGGGGCCTGACCTGAGAGAGTTGGCTAGTAGGAATAGCTAACAGACCCCCCTGAAATATTTTTGTTGTTGTTGTTGTAAGAGTGACACAAGAAGAAGAAGAAGAAGAAGAAGAGACTAGATTGTGGGACTGGTGTTTGTGTTGTTTGCAAAGATGGCTGAAGGCACAAAGTCATTGTACCTCTCTGCTGCTCTGTATTTCTCAGCTAATTTTGTAACGGTAACTAACCAGAAGCTGGTTGCTGATCCTCGGATAACAGAAAAGTTATTTGATGGAGATAAATATCTCAACGCTCCCATCCCCTCCCACCCCCAAAAGCACAGCCCAGTGTCCTTCTGTCTGAACAAACATGAAAACAAGTGATTACCTATACTGTGGCTTTATGGTAGGCCACTGCAAGAGTGAAACTACCACTTACTCACTCACTCTCTCCACTATTATGATGATCACCATCTTTTAGTGTCGCCATTTTTCCTCTGTTAGCTTAAAGATGCTAGCTTGGTAATGCTAACATTTTATCTCCAAGTTTTAATCTCCATGGAGGAGCTGTAAAAAATAAGAACCTTTTGAGACTTAAAAATATAATCATTTCCCATAATTCTCACTCTGTATTGTGCGTAAGCAGTCATACTGCAAATGAGAGAGATAATCACTTTACAGTGTGTTTTCTATTTTTCGGGGGGTGAAGCCCAGAGATTCTAAAAGATACTGAATGCTGTTCACCAATCACCTCAGAGGTAATGCATGTCATGAACTGCATGCTCTAGTCTAATGGTTACCCACCGTGCTAGAAGTCTATGTATCGTAGAGAAATGTGTAAAAAAAAAAAAAAAAAAAGTACACCCAACCTTCTCAGGGACTGTTTCAGTAATCCTCTCTAGAACTTGGCCTACAGCATGTTGATTTCTAAACTGCCTAAGAGCCTGGTCTACTTCCTCTTTGCACAAGACAGCAAAGAATCATTTAGGGGCAAAAAGGCAATAGTGAATAATTTAAAACGAGTAAGCTAAGTGAGAGACAAACTGGCCAGAAAATAATGTTTCCGGAGGAGAGGGGATGCAAGTGATAGAGAGTGAAGAGGGGGGGAGAGAAGGCATAACAAAGTTGTCGTTGTGTTCGTATCTAGTCGAAATCAAACCTGCCACTTGCACAACCTTTTTAGGAAGACGCAAACCCCTTAAAGGATGTATTAAAGCACAGTATTAACCACCTCAGCTATCTCATTACGTTTGCGTGCACTACATTTAGTCCACATGCCCCCCAGCCCCCCCTCTACACACAGTGTCTTCATTAACTCTAATCATTATGCTGCATAGCTGCGTTAGTCAGTCTGTCTTTTATTCCTAAAGTCTATTTTTGTGGCTTGCATGATGTTCTTAGGACTTTGCCAAAGGAAGCTAGCATACAGTAGCTTGTCTTCGCTGTCGGAGTGATCACAGTTGTTATGCACTCTTGCCAAATGGGAGTTGACGGCAGTTGGTTTCTTAAAGGCATGCTGCCCTTTAATACAGATGGCCTTTTCTGTTTGGCATAAAGGCATACTGTCTTTGTTGCTCCATAAGACACACCTCTCTTTCATGTCGGACCCTTAACTTCCATTAGGGTGCCTAACTTTGCTCATACCTGTATTTGTCTCGTTGCACAAAGCTGATATCACACACACAGGAAACACAAAAAAAGGAAAGAAAAAAAAACACACTGTCCTTAGTCTTGAATGTATGAGGCAATATTTTCAAAACCTAGCAATTCAGTCTGAGAGAAAGGTGCCAAAATTGAGAATGATTGTGTGACTGGGCAAAGGCCTAATACATGTAGGTGGGCGGCAAAAATCACAAATGTTTTGACAATATATTTAGTAATAGAGCTATGCAGGTGAAATGTTATTTGCTGTAAATAGTTTCACAACATTTGTGTTCTTTAGAAGAGACTTTTAAATGTCCTTGAAAGATTGCATGGTACGTTATAACTACAATTCAGTACAAAATATATAGAGAATATATTAGATATATATTTTGAGGGTAAGATAAAGTTGTTTTCGAGGTCGTCAGAAAAAGGAGAAGAGGGAGGGCGGCGAGAGGAAGGTTCAGGAAGGGGTAACAAAAATGATCTTTCTATCACTCGCACTTGATTTAGAAAAGTGTGCCCGGCAATAAAGAAGAAGAGAGCGAAAAAAAAACTCCTGCTGTTTATGCTATCCATGGCTCATTAGCAGTCGAGAGGCTAAGCTAATTCCCTGGTTCCTCTCCGAGTCCTAAAGACTGTGGACTCATTGAATCCACACAGGGAACACAATCTACCCCTATCCGGATCAACCCATTTCCTGCTGTTACTGCTCAGTGTCTCAGCTCTCTCCCCTCTTTTTCTCTTTCTCGCTTTTTCCCCCTTCCTCTCTTCTTCCCTCCTTCCTCCCTAAGAAATAGTCCAACAAACACCCCTGGCCTTGATTGACAAACACAGCTGCTGTGCATAAACTTGTCATACCACAGAGACGGGAGAGAAAGACAAGTCTGTCTGTCTCTCTTTCTCTCCCTTTCTCGTCTGTTTTCTCCCCTGTCTTCGTTTTTTCCTCTGGATTTGTAGTTCTGTGCCATCTTCTTAACCAGCGGACCTCTCTTTTCAGCTGCCTTTCTTTACTTTAATTCCCAGCTCTGTCTTTGCACGAGTAATTCTCCTCACTACACGTTAGCTTTATACTTTTACATGTGCTCCCTAGCCTGTTCAAGGTGTGGAATAAATCATCCAACAACGACAACTCAATGATAAAAAAACTTTTTATTCTTTTCATTTTGTCCCCTTTTGCTACAATGCCATGACTTTTACACACCTGTATCCCTTTGTGTCGCACATTTGCAGGCACTGTTTTTTTTATTGTTATTATTATTATTATTGTTATTAATTTAAACCCAAACAAGAGGAAAAGTCTCATACAGCTGGGTGATGCTACTCCATTCCTTTATGCCTTTGCAATGTCAATGTTGGGGATTAAAGAACGAGATCTGTGCTTTTGTTTTGTTTAGATATAACAAAAAGAAAAAAAATCTCTCATATAAAAGGTTCCCTTTATAGATATATTTATTTTGAAGTTCTATTTTATATAGTATTTATTTAGATGCCAACTTTTTGTTTGTGAAGAAAGCTTATGTCGAAATGGAATGTACATTGACAATGGAAATATATATTGTTAAATATACTGGGCTGTTGTGTCGTTACTTTTGTCAGTCGTTTCCACACTTATAACACACACTCACACACATATATCATGCACTCAGAATGACTATGGGTGACCTAGAGTGACATAAAGTGGGATTTTGGTCAAATTTACACTCCTCATTAAAGATACACTGCTTAGTCTATCGCCAAAAATGTGTTCATCAGCATTTTCTTCAATTAAAACTGACATAAAAGGAATAATGATACACATGTACAGTACATTTTGGCACAAAAAATCTTTTTAAAACAGCTTTCAATGTTTCTGTCGCCACTTTAAAGCTTCTTATGAAGGAACATTAGTTATTAGATGCTGATTTATTTAACTATTAATCATCCTGTAAAGGACAATTTATGGGCTTTAGTTGTTTTATATCAACACTTCAACTTCCTGAGGTCCCCTGCTTCCTGTGTCTGAATAGATGGCTCTCTATAAAACACTGGTAGGTCACCGAAGGCCAAATAAAGCAGCTTGACCTCAAACTGAAAGAAAACATTACATAAGTAACAGGAAATAATTCACTGACTTCCTCTGGACGATGTAACATGAGACAGACGGTCACTTCCTATCAGAGCTTATGCTTGATGGCTGCTGTGTGTGTGTGTGTGTGTGTGTGTGTGTTTGACTCGCAGGTTAAACTGACTTCCTTCTAGTTTATAGGGGTGGTCTGTTATAATCTGGATGTGTAACATTCCTTTCTCCCCAAAGCACCTCCTTAAGAAGCTGGAGCACACAAAATCTTCCTGTCACACACACACACATAAACACACACACACACACACACACTGTCATCACCCTCCCACCCCCTCCCCCCAGCCCACCTGCGCTGCTGTTACCCCGAGGCGTTCTTCCTCCCCTTATGCCCTTCCCCTCCACACGCTTGTTTCCTGGGTGTTTACCCGAGTGCACCTGGGAGAGAGGAGAGTGGAACAAATGAGCGACACAGAGTGTGTGTGAGAAAGGCAGAGCAGACACGGCAAGAAAGGAAAAAAGAAGACATAAAGAGAAGAGCAGAGTCGGCCTTCCAGCATCACATAAAGAACATGTTTCCGCTGCAGAAGCCCTGCAGGCGCTGCAGTGTCTGCTCTAACAGGTGAGATCAGAGACCAACCTGCCTGTTTACCTGCCGGTCTGTCAGCACCCACCTGGGACAGCGCACACACACACACACATACACGCACACACACACACACACAAACACCTGCATTTGACTTCCTCCACACCTACATTGTCATCTCCACCCCATCGGGCCACATACATATCATCAACACAGGAAGCTTCGGCACAGGCAGGTGAAGAAGAAACCATTTATTATCTGCTGGTATTATGGTAGGCTGCATTCACGGAGGAACCAGTCCTGGGTCAGAAACTGTGTATGCAAATAATTATTTGTGCTGAGGTTTGGCCTGCTATGCTACCAAAAGGGTTTGGTTTACCACAGGAGACAATGCAACGAACACCAGCCAGAAAACAGCTGAAACTAATATTTTAATGTTTTAAAAAAAAATGCATTCTGTACATGTGTACTGTGTTTTTTTTTCTTATTTGCTCAGCATTGTGTGTGTGGCGGGGAGCTAGTCAGACTGCTGCTGCATGTTTGTGCTCTGCTTCATTTGCAGCGTTATTGTACAGTGTCGAGAATAAGGTCGTCACACCCAGCACACACATCAGCTGTTGTTATGGCAAAGTATTTCTGTCATGCTGGTACTTTCACGCAGACGTGAAAAGTGACTTTCATTATTTGAATAAACAGCTGAGAAAAGGACATTTAAATACAGTAAGTGTGCTTTTTAAAAAGAGACTAGATGGGATAGAAAGAGAAGTGTGTCAGTCGCCCTCTGGCTGGATGGGACTTTGTTCCAGTTAGGACACGTGTGACCTCCTCTGTGTGTGCGTGTTTGAGTGGGTTGGTCCATCATTACATGAGTCGCACTGAAAACAGAGCTTGTGTTGCGATAATGCAGGACAAAGGATCATCAGGTGAAACCCCCAAGCGACATAATCTGACTTGACCCATCTCATGTTTGTCTTCTTATCAGCTGCTGCGTTTCACAACTGGCAGAACTCGTCCGGCTAAGTCACCATATCATCCTACATCGATGTGACCCGAGATACCACTTAAAGGGGCGGGCCGCCGCTTTGCAGCGTGAACCTGCATTTGGGTAACATATGTTAGACCAATGCTCCGAGGCCGTGGGGGAAACCACATGCCAGTTTCCTGCAATGAATGATGTTTCCCCTCAGCTGGTCCCTGAATCCATTTGAGATTTTCAAGAAGCTAACAGTAATTTTGACTTTCCACCACTTATGTGCTTCAAGTTAGCTCAAGTAAATCCCCCGCAGTTTGCTGTTTAGATGACATATTGCAAAAGTCATTTTCACATCTGGTGTAGCACTCAACCAAACCCCCTCGCACCCCCAACAACCCCCAGATACACACACACACAAACACGTTCCTCGCTGTCTTTTCCTTTCACCCCCCATTCATCCCCTCTCCCTCTTTCTTTATTTTACTTAACAATATCTATAAATGCAGACTGATTTTTTAAAATAAATATTACAATTTTGCAATCTGTCCACGATAGAGCTTTGGAGATAGAGGGGCAAAATTACTACATGAGAAAACAATATGAGATGTCATACAAATGTTGTCCCTAAAATCGGCTGAACTAACAGACTTGTGGCACTGTATTGTTTTGTGTCATATTGGAAACAACTCACTCTGTACGTACAGGACAGCTCACAAAGCCCCAAAGAAAAGATAAACATGTTATATTTTTTGGTTGTCGTTGGATACGTTTGACAGTCTCTACAACATTCCCATTATACTTTGGACACTACAGTTGTTGGTCTTTCATCCAAATGACAGCAACATCTGACACAGTGATCATCTGGAAATGCTAACACTGTTAGCTGTTTTCGGTCACTTTTAAAAGAAATATAAGTTGTTGTTTTGTTTTGTTTTGTTTTTATAATTTCTCAGCCACAAAATGAAAATATAGCATTTGGGGAAATGATTCTCTTTATAAAACCTGTAGACAATAGTCATGTCTGCATCCAAATATAGTACAAATTTTAACCAAATTTCCAGAAAAGTAGCTAAATAAAATGGAAAGGAAATAAGGAGTTGGCCTGGTTGCTTGATGCACTACTAGCTTGTTAACGATCATGTGACTATTATGATGCACTAAATTCAGTTGGAGTACAGGAAGTGATAAATCCATATGCTGTGTGAAATGGAATCACAAGAATCTGACTACATAAAAGGGTTGGATGAACCTGAAGGCAGCAGGTATCCCGGAAAATTGAAACTCATGTTGGATGTGATCAATACAAAATGAAGAAAAGTGATTTTTGCCCTCAACATGACTAATTTGCCTGGTATGGACACTAGGGATGGGCATCAATTTTCGATTATCGATGATTGATTGTTAAGGATTTTGATCGATCACAAATAATTTTGCCCGATAGTCGCAGTGTTTCCCCTACAATGCTACAGGCCCGGCAAGCCGCCGTACCTACAAGACCCCCAGACGGACCTACGCCAGGCAAAACATCATAAACAGACGGAGGCTCTCATCGCTCTCCAAAGCCTCGGCGGCTTCCCTTGAGGCCTCTGAAAACACTACGCCATTGAAAGACGGAGGTTTCGTTGAACTGAAGCCTGTAACCTCTGGCTGGCAACAGTTGTAAACACCCAGGGGTGAACTGCGCATGCGCGCCATTCTTCCTCTCTGGCCTGGGGGGTTGAAGCTCAAAACTGGGGCAGCTGCGCTCTCTTGCAGCAACAATCTGCACTGCACTCTTTTGTTTTCTCTCTTTTGAAATTAATAGATAATTGATCGTTAATTTTTTTGATGATCGAATAATGAATTTTGATCGTTTGCCCATCCCTAGTGGACACAGTCATCATTGCAAATTATCTTGTCCTCTACACGTTGTTACCATTACTAACATTATACGATGAGCTGATGAAAGCGTACAAGTGTCTATTGGTCTATTGTTTTGTGTGCCGTTGGGTCCACAACTGAAATGACTGCCATCTTGTTTTTGGCTGTGGAAGTAAATGTGCTTGAGTGAAACTCTCTTTTATTTTTTAGTTCTGAAGGCTGCATGGATGCACTGCTGTCAGGCTAACGTTACTCGCTAATATTAGCTAACCAAAGCTAATTTCTTCCTACTAGATCAACTGTTCCCAAAGGTCTGGAGAAACACTGTTGAAAATCTGGGTCATGGCTAAAAACACAAAGAAGTCGTCACAGCACATTATAATTGCATCCAACTCAAGTTACCTTTAACACAATGCTTTAACATTAAAAGTTGCTCCTTAAGACAGATGATGGAGGTTTTTGATCCACATCTGCCTTTGAGCCTTTTTTATGTAACTTCTCCCCATTACATCCAACTATTTTCGTGATTTAAAGTAACCATAGATTTTTCCCAAATGATCGACTGGAACAATCCTAAACAGTTAAATCATAGGCATTTTTAGAGTGTTGTTTGTTTTTGTCTCCAGTTGCCTACCCTCCATCTAGATAATGCACTGATGTATGGAGTTATATGCAAAGAAGCTATTCTTTAGTCAGGTGCCATTAAACCACTGCAGATGAATACACATGATGATGTAATGATATAAGCACCAGTCAAATCTCGAATGAACACATTTTTTTTGCAATATTTCAACTTTTTATTTTTCTAAATTACAGTGTTTCCACTCAGTTGTTTTATGCATATTGAAAAAGTGCCTAAAAACAGGTGGATGGAAACGCACAAGGAGTTGCCTTCCTGCTAGTGACTCAGGAGCAGGATGATGATGGCAAGTGAAGAGTTTGTGTGTGTGCAGTGAGGTGGGGAGGGGTTCGTAATGCTTGTACGCACATGAGATCCTGCGCAGGTCTGCAGGAATGCACGCTCTTATATGGGGCAGACATGGCAAGTGCACGCTGTTTGGAAATGGAACCCCCTGACATTTAGACCTGCAGATTGTAAAATCATGTCGCCTCCCACCACACATAGACAGACACACACACACAGGCACAGATGTCCAAACACACACAGTATCTCCTCCTCTGCTCCCCCTCTCTTCCCCTCCTCTCTTTCCTCTGTGGAATTCAAAAGTAAAATGAACCTAAGTGTGACAGGACGGCTTGAGCTGCAGGAAAAACACACATTTCAACACTTGGGAAGTGGCGGGGGAAAGCAGAGAGGAGAGGAGCTGCCGGGACAGTCGGAGGAGAACAGGGCGCAAAGGAGGAGCGGTTGTTTGGGATTCTGAGAAGCTTTTCTGATTTAATGTGCATCCGTCCTAAAATGGTCAATGAGAGCCTCAGTGTGCTGGAGCTACGACTGCAGATATTAAATTAAAAACATCTTAAAGTTTTTCACGAACAATTTCAGCCTTGACAACTATTGTCAAACATCCAAATAGTTTTCACTTCCAGTATGTCAAAAACCAAAGCGGTGGTGCTGGTGCATTTTTTATGGAACTAAATATTTCCCAGTTCACGGCTTAAGTGTTCCTTTGAGCCCAAGGAGGCGAAAGAGGAAGAAAGACAGAAAGAAGAAGAGAAAAGAGAGATTAGCCACGATTTTTAGTGCCGCAGTTGCCTGCCTACCAGCAAGTCAGCCAGGCAGTCAGCCTGTCCACCATGAAGCCAGTCACCCAGCCAGCAAACAAGCCAACCGGTCCATTTCATTCAGTGGGGCCACTGGCATGGGACCAAGTAATGCCACTAAACAAAGAGCTACTGTCTTGCATCACTTCCCCTCAGAGAGGCCATCCAGGCCGCAGCCTCTTATCACCAGGCACTGCCAGTCTGCAGCACACCGAGGCCTCCACCACACCGGCCTCTTTACTGCTTTCTGTTACAGCCTTCTCCCATTATACCACCATTATACTAACCCTTTACCCAGGGGGAGGGTTTTATTTCAGCTTTCAGGGGTGTCAACAAAAGGGGCAGCACAGAAAAAGAAAAACAAATTAAACCCCAGCAAACAGCATTTCTAATTGAATTTCAATTCCTCACCTCCTAACATAAAGGAGGACATTTTTCCAACTTCTTTTTTTGTCTTGACAAAAATATAATCTTCTAAGAAAACCAGTGGCGTTACTTTACTGTATGTATTTAAAGTTTAGACATACAACTTTGGAATGCATCCATCAGTTTTTCAACTTTTTGCAGTCTTGTTTGTCAGATTTACAGCAGAGGGAGAAACATTTTTAAACATTTGAAGCCTAAAAATTTGATATTCTACATTTTATTTCTATTCTGTTCTATTGTGATGCTATTATTTACTTATTGCAGAAGTTAAGCAGTGAAAGTCTGGAATCTTAATGGGCAGCTTTGCTCCTCAGTCTTGATAAGTATTCTGCCGGTGTAGTTTGATACTTCCTTCCATTCCACAACCTCCGTGTGTGTGTGTGTGTGTGTGTGTGTGTGTGTGTGTGTGTGTGTGTGTGTGTGTGTGTGTGTGTGTGTGTGTCACGGATGCGTGTCTGTTTTCAACAGGCCCTGTGGCTGCCTAAGGGGGGGTGGACATGTGTAAAGGAACAGTTGCATTCCTTTCAGATCCTCCTCTCAAAGGGGAAAACACACACACAAACACACTCATTCAAATCTATACAAAGTAAGCTTACAAGAACACACAAACCCACACCCTCTCTCCCCTCTTTTTCTCTCTCTTCTCCCTCTCGTTCTCTCTCTTTCTGAACAACAGCAGAGCAGAACAGTCCCCTGAGGCGTCGGAGGGGCCAAAACTGAGCCGACCAAACTTGGCTTCCGACCCCGAAGCAGCGACACGCCCACTTGGCGGCGGCCTGCAGTGCATTCCTGGTGAGAGCATTGTCAAAGCCAAGCACTTCCTCTGGAGCAGGGCCAGCCCCGCCACAATAACATTTCATACATTTATCTCTTGGCTTGAGTCTCTTACACTCAGTACTGACACAAACAGAGAACAGACACACGTGTGCATGCATAAGAAAGACGGTGCGTGTACATGCATGCACTCATAGAAAAGTATTGCAAAACACTGTTTTGATTCTCGTCTTTGCTCTCCTCCTCTCTGTCCAAGTGTTCCTATCTATGTTGTTTCTCTAATCTTGCTTTCTCTTTTCTAACTGCACTGACTTTTTCACTCACAATTTCACCAGATAACAAATAACACCACCTTCATCCTGACCTCCACTTGTTACGGGATACAGCCGATACCCTAACCTCCTCAGCTTCATGGGTCTCTTCACACTCCCCCTTCAAACTTTTTCAGTTTCAGAAATGTACTACATCCAAGAATAAAGTGTGCATCATCAATTATGAAGTAAAAATCAGATTCAGTGGCTCTTGTTAGATACTTGGCTCCTCCTTTTTATTGTAAAGCTCCTTTCACGCATGCATGCAACCCTAAACTTATCTACTGACGTGTATAAGTGAGAACGCAAATGTCTGAATCAGTTGGAACAGTCATTAAACAGACTTCAGCTGCCAGCTACCTACTGCAAAGTTTATGTAACATCCGATTGAGCCTGTGTGTGAACAGAGCAGGCAATTGTCCGGAGAATTCAAACCATGCAAGTGGGCGTGTCGGTGACATTTCTATCATGTGACTGACGCAAAACCAGAAGATTACAGGGTGAAGAGGAAGAGTCATTTACACGAAGGTGCCAATGAAAATGTCTAATTGGAGAGATGACGAGATTCAGGAGCTTCTGTTGGTAACAATGCCAAAATTATCAGACAAAGTCAAGAGACAACAAGAGTTGGTTGTTTATGACCATATTACGAACCAGCTGCATAAACATGTTCCGCCCAGGCGCCAACCCTCGTCTAAACCAAATGGCATACTTCCAAAAGGTGAGAATGCCTCTGACATGGACAATCTCCTGTTGTGTGCAACAAGTGTGAAAGGGCAACTTTAGACAATGTGTGAACCTGATGACGATGGAGAGCAAAAAATAAACATGTATGTATAGCTTCACAGGTGTCTGGCTGGGGAACTGCCCATTGGTCCGACAGCCCATTGGTCCGACAGCCCATTGTTCCGACAATATTAAACCCATTGTTCTGAAGTCCGTTCCGAAATCATCATGATGCCCTGTGGTTAAGGTCTGGTTAGGTTTAGGCACAAAAACCACTTGGTTAGGGTCAGGAAAAGATCATGGTGTGGGTTAAAATGAAAAAGAAAGTGGCAAACACATAAGCCGTGAGCCTGCTTCGCCTCAAGCCTTTCCCAGCTGACCCAGAGCCGGTCCCGGTGCACCATCAAGGTAGAAATACGCCCGCCGGGAGCCGTTCAGAACCGTGGACCGTCGGACTAATGGGATGTCGGACCAATGGGCTGTCGGACCAATGACATGGACCCGTCTGGCTGGTGCACGCTTACACTGTCGTCTCGCAGCAAGAGGGTTCCAGGTTTGAATCTGTTGGCCAGCTCGGGCCCTTGTCCGTGTGGGTTTTCTCCAGGTTCTCCTGCTTCTAGTCAGGTAAGGTTAATTGGTGACTTTAAATAGCACATAGGTTTGTATGTGAGCATGAGTGGTTGCATGTGTCAGCCCTGTGATTGTCTGGCGTCCTGTCCAAGGTGTATCCTGCCTCCTGCCCAATGTCAGATGCATGGATGGCACTCTTTGGGAGAAGGAGAAACAGACCCTTGGGGCCATGTCAACTATGAAGTAATTTAATTTTGGTTCATGTTAATAGTTATTCCTACTTCCATTCATGTCAGAAAATAGTAAAAGGTGCCCACGATAATTTCCATAGACCCAACATGATGTTTTCAGATTGCTTGTTCGTCTTTCCTAGATTTGGCTTCAAAGTCACATATGCTTCTCCGTGTAATTGTTACTGAAGTTACTGAAGGTTAAGTCTGCTTCATTCACGTGTCTGCTTGTTCAGTTTCTTTTCTGTCAGGACAAACACAAAATGTGCCAAACACGCACCGCACACACACAGAAAGACAGAGAGAGAGAGTGAAACAACAAGTGAGAGAGGCTTATGTAACAGGTATGACTTCACAGGAAGTCAGCACCATTGTGTGTGTGTGTGTGTGTGTGTGTGTGTTTGTTTGTTTGTTCCCCAGCCTGTGTATACAGCCTGTGTATATCTTACAATTGTGAGTGTACCCATTCACGAATGTGTGTCATAACAGTGTGTTTGTATGTGTGTCAGCTATTTGGTCTATAATGAGGTTTTGTCATTGGACTCAGGAGGAAGAATCAATGTCCAGTTTGACTCTTGGGTTTTAGTTGTCTGTGTAATTAACCAACAAACACTCATATTCCCACTGAAAGCAATAACGCATAATGTATAAGATGAGGATGGTAGTTATGGTGTTATCATATGAAAAACTATTGGTGTTGGTCTTGAAGTTAACTAAAAAATGGTTTTCTCTGCTGCCCTGAGGTTCTTTCTTAAAGTTGAGGACAAAAATCAAGTGTGAACCTATAGTGACATCACCCATTGGATTGTGAACTACTGTTTGAAGTCCTGAGTTTGGCATTTTGGCTGTTTTGTGGTCTTGTTTGGAGCCACACGTGTGCATGCATAAGAAAGACGGTGCGTGTACATGCATGCACTCATAGAAAAGTATTGCAATACCATATTTAGATGAGAGGGTGGAGCTGTGGAGAAGCAAGGGGTGGATATGGTTGAGAACCCAAGGACAGGTGTGGTAGTGACTTGTCAATCATAAGGTAGCCACACCCTGCTTAATCATCTACTTTACTCTTAATGGGATCATAATTGTGTGTATTAAGGAAGACTTTAAAGTAGTGACTGAGACCATAAACTCATTGGGAAAATGTTTACTGAGAGAATAAATCAAGTAAGAAGTAGGCTCATTTTCTACAAGTTTTTATGTAGTTAGACTTCTTTTTGCAACCTGTAGAGTTGCCCCCTGCTGGCCATTAGAAATAATTCAGGTCTAAGGCATTTCCACATTGGTTTAACTTTTCCGACCGGAGGCTACGTCAACTTCTTTTATAGTCTAAGGTTAAATTGCCATCCAAAACATAACCAGCACAAATAGGCACAGTTGCATGCATGAATTCAGTCATGGTTAGCCTTTCTAGTCACACCGACAGCCCACATGACCAGAATATCTGTCCGCCAAGCTTTATAACTTCCGGAGATTCAGTCACTATGTTTACATGCACAAATCAGTAGAGCTACGGTTATGCTTCACTCGGCCACTTTCCTTGTCCCAGTATGCAAGCAGGGGAGGGGGATCAGTTTATTGACTGAAGTATGTCCAACTCCGCTACCATAGGTGGCAATATGCCCCCTTTCTGTTTGTTAGTATTGGACCTTTTTCCAGGTGACCTATTATGTCACTGACCAAACAACTGACAAACAAGTTAGCTACAGTTAGCTAGCGGCAAACTGGTACCACCATGAACTGTGTCTCCTCATCGGTCCAAAAATACATGGCTCCGGATGTAGATTCACAATGTTGTTACCGACTTCTTATTCTGTTACGCATTTAATTTTAATCGACTTCTGGGTCAAAGCGCAGGGTGGAAACTGGGGAGCATGCGCAGATCACCTAGACCAGTTTGGGTCCGATTGACTGTATACATACAGGACTAACACAATAAATCTTTTTTCTCTAATGTCATGTAAATGTACTGACTGTAACGGTCACTGAGGTGAGGGCCAGAAAAAAGAAATCCAGGTCACACATCAGACTGGACACAGGCAGCTTCAGTGAACTTTATCCTGTGGGTATGCACACATGCCAGCCTATAGACTCCACCTCATCAAGCTATAAACAAACTATAAACTCATACATACATACACAAAACCAATATGGTCTACCTCTCACACACTCTGGGGGACTTGTAGAGTTTAGTTGTGAAGGCTGGATGTGCTGTGATAAACTTACAGCAGCTTTGTATTACAAATCCAACAGTGGTCCTGCCAGTAACTGAAATAATGATGTTACACACATCTGTTACTCCACCGAGTCTGCCAACTCTCTCTGTGGCTTGGGAGAGGAGAGACCCTACTCTCGTGAAACGTTCTCTTGTAAATTTCACACGGTCACATCTTCTTCTTTAGCCGACCGCTAACACAGCTCTACTCTGAACAACCCTCTGTCCTTCCTGTTAACATACATCTGTTTAGTCAATATCATGAGCAACAAGAAAAATCACCACGGCAACCCATCAGAAACAACTCACCAGCTCTCACACTAGCACACCTTTCGGCAAAGAGAAAAGAGGTCAAGTCATGTTTTGCCAGGTATGTGAGAGTTGTGTGCATGTGCGTGTGTGTGTATGTGTGTTTGCATGTTTAGGACCTGAGGGTGGGGTATCTTGGCATGTCTCACCACGGTTCAATGTTTCCTTTTAGCTCCGTTGGCACTCTGGTGTTCCTGTTGGCTGACCTTTTCTCTTCCTGTGAAGTTCCTGTCATGCATTCTCTGTTCTCGAAGGTCACAGATCTCTTGGCCGAAGCCAGTCGTACCGCATGATAGTTTAGAAAGAGGTATATTACCCCAGAAAAAAACGCTAGTATAAGTCACTGGCACTACTGAGACCCCCGTTTATAATAGTAGAGATTTCTTCATCATGCAGTCCAGTGGGTGCCATCTTGGTGTCCACTATCCAATTCTCATGAAACAAGAGACTTTTTTAAAAGACAGAACCATTCTTCTTTTTAAGTTTGTGCATAGAGACTCCCCTGACATTAGAGATGTGCAATATTAGATAAATTGACTGCTGTTTTAATCTTACTCAACAAAGCACTGTATCCAGCCGCCAATCGACAGGTCTCAATGGACAGAACCTCTGAAAACTTGGAGAAAGGGAATGAATTATAAACCCCCTGGATTCACTTCCTGCCAGCGATTGTGAAAAGTCATTTGGGTAATGGTTTCCAAGAAAAAGAATCTCTAGGAACTACAGGAACTAGTTAACCGAACCACATACTCACACACACACACACACACACACACACACACACACACACACACACACACACACGTTCCTGCACAGACATACAAATACAGTCGAGTGCATATTAGCAGCAAGCCTTGTAAATTTTGTCTTGGTGTGTGTGAGAAATGGTCTGGCCTGTGAAGCCTTGTGGCCCACAATACTATTCCTGTGGCTGTGTGTGTGTGTGTGTGTGTGTGTGTGTGNGAGAGAGAGAGAGAGAGAGAGAGAGAGAGAGAGAGAGAGAGAGAGAGAGAGGCATCATTCAACAGCCGCTCCTCCGTCCAGGAGCATCGGATATTGGATTAGTGTGTTAATCTCCCTCTCGTTCTTTTCTCACGTTCCTCTTTCCTGGGTCTGTGTGTGTGTGTAAGTGTTTTGTGTGTGGTTGCATACACTTGCCTTCTTCAATACATCTTTGCAGCCTCGATTCATCCTTTCCTTTCCTGCCGATGGCCTACGGTGCTGTAAACAGGAGGCCCAAACATCTACGTATGTGCGAGCCACTGAGGGTCAGACAAAAACAAGAATTAATGCTCAATAACCAGACAGAGACAAATAAAGAGCTGTGTTACCATCCAACTATGAAAGAGTGGAAGAAAAATGTGAGTTGCGTTTTCCTCAGCTGGTTTCAAATGAAGCATCCACAAGGAAAAAGGAATCATTCTTAAGTGATAGATTATTATTGCTCACATTTAATGCTTTGATCCACGAGAACTAAAAAGTGTACTTGGTATTATTGTAATGTGTTTCCTCTAACAGCCATATAACCGCTATTGGCATGTTTTGCACGGAAAAGACAAAAGACTGGACATCTGTCTTATTTCCAAGCTTCAAAAATAATATTTGCACTGCGATCCCGTCAAGCCAGAGTGAGTATTTATTTATTTTGTATGTATTTATTCCCGTCTCCTTTGGTTTTTGGCACTTATGCTCTTTTTCCCAAAATGTCATTATCTGCTGTTTCGATTGAGATTTTTTGAGAATTTTTATGAAGATTTTGCAAACAATGCTTTAATGTTTATTACAGTGTCATCACCAGAGTATGGTTTACTGTGTGTCTGCAGAAATATGGCAAGTATGATGTGTCAAAGCTGAACACTGAGGTCAGTCTTTAACCGTGATGGAATTTCACAGCAGACAGTTTGGATAATAACTTCACTGTTCGCCTTCATATTGTCTTTTTTTATAAGTTTGGCTGACTTCCTGGAGCAGACTGATTAAACAGACAAACCTTTTGGACACCACAGTGTCTTTATAAGTCTAAATGGACAGAGACATATGGCAGACACATGTATTGGCAACCAGAATGTTGGATAATTGGTTGAACCGGATTCCAAATCGATTGGATCGAATGGATCCAAGGATGGGAGGTTCAAGTGCCACACCCTATGTACTATAATGACATCATATTCAAAAGAACACATAACTTGAAGTTGCAAAGATAAACTACAAAAAGAACAGCATCAATCATGTTTAATCAGTTAGAGGAAACAAATTCAGTGCCAAAAGGCTCCATTATGTCCACAAGACAGAGAACCCCTTCTCCATCAAGTCTGGCTAACCTTCAGGGACTTGTTTAAAACCTGTCATCTTTTCAGCTATGTTGCAGCAATCCCGGATCTCAGCAAATAACCCAAGTTATTAAAACTTTTATCCGCCCATCAGTGTTTTTAATTAGGAAAACATTATCATAACCAGCTGCAGTGCTTGGAGATGCTGTCTATCTCTCCCCTTGACAATCATCAATCCATAGTCTTGGGTGAAACTAGTTGGATTAAGATTGTCAGTTTCATTTTTACTACACATAAAAGCCAAACAGCAGCACTGAAATTCACACTTTATCAGCTTCCAAATCAGGCAGATATTGTTAAATGTTTGTAATTTCATGTGTTTAATGTGGAGGGAAACACAGCCGGAGCTTTGGGGAGTGAGTGAGAGAAAGACAGAGACAGAGAGAAAAGAGAGAGTGACTGAGAAACACTGAGGGAACAGAGACAGAGCACCTGCTTGGCGACCTCGGGGCCCACACAAAGACACCTCTGTCCCACAGTACAATGACGTCCGGGACACTGTAACTTCCTGTGTCTGGTGGGACGACTAAACAGCACAGCAAGCTAGCTGTTTGTGCAGGCTGATTCTATTCACACACACACACACACACACACACACACAGCAGTGGGCAGTAATCAGTGGTCATTCTCTCCAGAGAAACAGAAATATTTCTACTAAAGTTTTCATTTTTTCTAGGAATTCTGGTTCTTTCAGTCATTTCAAACACTTTCCTTACAGATTTTAATACATTTCTAATCATCATTTATTTGTAAAATTCCTGTTTTACTTATATCAAAAGCAGAGGAGAAGACAGGAGACTGGTGCAAAAAAATAAAGGGAATTAGAATCACTAACAGCCACAAAAGTTGGCCGCCCTCCCCCCTCAGGGCTAAACTTTGGATGCTAAACTTGAGACTACCATCGCCATGGAAATAGCTCAACAACCATAGAAGAAATGTAGGTAGCATTGCTCAAATACTGTAGTTGCTAATAAGGAGGTCAAAAGGGAAAAGGTTTTTGAAAATGGGGACGTTGCATTAAAGCTTACATGAAAGGCTTCTTTTTTTCCCCTTTTCTTTGGCCTCAGAATTCGACTCAGCAACAGGTCTGTGATATTCACTGTTACATAATTGTCCACCACCTCAATGTCTGTCTTTGATAACAGGAAGGAGACTCAACCTTCTAAAATCAACAAACCCGTCCTTGGATTTTTATAGCCGTACAGTTCAAGGAAATCAAGGCATAAAATTCCTGACCTCCTTTTCCTGCTTACAGATTTTGTAAACTTAAATATATTTTTAACTGCTGCAGCTGTAAATCACTTACACTCAAAATATATATAAATGTTAAGAGTTTACTGCTTTGCTCATTTCTATTGCTCTCAATAAAACAGAGTAAAACAGAGGATATGTTCCTTATTTTAGGCTGTTTGACCACAAGCAATTGCTATTTGACATACAAAAAAAGATGCCTGAGTCTATTTTATTTATGCTCTTACAACAAAAATACAATATACTTCCTTTCAAGCAAGCAAACAAGTTAATCTCAATTTCAAAAAGTATTGTAAATGCAGAGATGTAGTCTACATTAAAAATAGGTGACTAGGAAGTAATTACTGTGACCAAAAACTGTAAACTTCAGACTGTTTTGGATACTCTGTTTTAAACTTTGGTTTTTTTTTGCTGGCATCAAGACAAGCCAATGTCAGGTCATAACGGATTTCTGCTCCAGGAACACTACTGCAAGTGTTTACATGTAGCCTACATTGCTACATGTAGCTACATGCTAACGTCAGGAAAACATGTATTCTTGGTTGCCGAAGTTGTTAATTTCTCCCCTATTTCAGGTTCATATCCCTGCATGTCCAGTTGTGAAGATTATGGTGTCGAAATTGTAGAGGTGTGAAGTTTTTGATTTGATTCGTGCTTCTGTTCCTTTTCTGGAGATCCACAGTACTCACATGAAGCAGGAAAAAATGTTGAACAAGGTTTATTGAAAATGCAAAAAAGAAACAAAACAGCAGGCCAAGTCCTTCCAAAACTACATCTCATATGGTCTGCTACTCATATGTCCTATTTCTATATATTCTTAGGTATGACCTGTTATTGAACTTCAACACTGCATAACACAATCAAAAACCTACTACATATGATCCAAACCAACACACACTTCATGTCATCTTTTATGCACGACATTGTCCACAATCTCCTTTTTGTCCTGTACACTAAACTCCCTTACGGCACCGTACCTGGCGTAAATAACTTGTGATGTATTCTCATACATAAATAAAGTAAATATTAACATAACTTTAGCAAAGTCCACTGCTATACACTATTTAAAATATACAGAAACTGTTGTGTAAACTTAAATGATAGCAGAACCTATTTGATATGTCATGTCAACACAGACGTTTTCATCAAATATAAATATGCTTAAGAGCTCTTACATGTAGCTACATGC
The DNA here is from genome assembly GCF_006386435.1 of Epinephelus moara. Taxonomy (NCBI): domain Eukaryota; kingdom Metazoa; phylum Chordata; class Actinopteri; order Perciformes; family Serranidae; genus Epinephelus; species Epinephelus moara. The sequence goes on along the minus strand of NC_065508.1, from coordinate 9,360,983 downwards.
TAATGCCAGGGAAACATGTATTCTTGGTTGCTGATGTTGTTAATTTCTCACCAGTTTTTCATGAAACTTCTGCAGAGAACATGTCCAGTTGTGAAGTAGTTAAAGCTTCCTACGAAGCTTGTATCAGTGGAGTCTTTTCTTCACCATCATCTCACCATCTTTTGTTATTGGAATAAGTAAGGCCCGATAAACTACACTTTCAACATTGATTTTTCAAGGTAGAAAGTGCCACTATACTCTGTTACAGTCATTCCTGCAGCTGTAGTGAGATGTGGGAGATCTGCAAATGTTGCCCAATCAGAGCAGACCAGCCATTCCCATTCCCGTCTTCAAATACCGGTGCTTTGTCAGTGATTTTGGCATCAGACACTGATGCAAAAAGGCACCTTTCACACCGATATGATACACCGCCAAGCAGCAACAGTGTGTAACACTGGACATCAGTATGATAAGCTGCTGGGTGGTGTAAGCTTATAATAATGTCGGACATTGTCAGTTTAAAAGCCCATGTATGCTCCCTTTACGTACGAAAATGGATACGTCCATTTCAAACAATGTTACCGTCACTGCCCACATACTTCCATGCGCCCTTTACGTTGGCATGGATGTTAACCAATATATCCACCAGGAGGCAGCCCAGAGTCAAAAGTTTATGACAACAACAAACTCAAAAACAAACATGGCGACTGTGGAGGAGATATTGATAATGTACCTTTTGCATAAAAGACAAAAACAGAGGCAGCGTTGTAGGTCGGTGAGGCCATTAAATACATTGCGACTGGAGGACGGAGAATTCTTTTCTCTAGTACTGCCGATGAGAGAAATTGACGACGAGCGTCATTTCCAGTACTTTAGGATGTCCACCGGGGCATTCGATAACTTGCTTCGCCGGGTGCAACATCATAGAGATGTTTATAGTTTCTAAATAACTCGCACAACCTTTCCTCAAAAAGTTCTGCCATTGTTATTTCTTTTTTGTGTCTCACTAGAGCTATGTATCGGGTAGTGACAGCAACACTGCCCCCACGGTTTCCGGTGGTACTGCTCCGTTTGGCCCGTATCCGTAAGCTTTATGGAAACGTGCAGAAATATGGACGAAATGAACGTGGAGCACGGACAGAAGGCTCCATCCGTATCCGGATCCATATTTAACATTGAGCATAAATGGGCCTTAAAACGCTGCTGGTAACAATGGAATTTTACCGCGGACTTTCACCCAGGTGTCCCCTGTTTGCTTCCTGTGTTAACGTTGAGCCAATGTTACCTTTTTTCTAAACCTAACCAGGTGCTTTTGTTGCATCAATAAATATAAATTCAAGGTGTTTTACAGACGTACGTTTTTTTTGGACGTGACTGTATGTATCTAAGGAGCAGAAACTGTACAGTTCCTGTGAAAACACAAGTGTGTTTTGAAAAAAGCATAAATTGACACAGCATCCAGGGACGTCAACAACAGCCACGGGACGATACCTTGAAATATGCGGACGTGAAAGTCCACTGACAAAACAGCATTATTTGATGAGTTGGGATGAGAACATGCTGAGCAGACTGGGCTTTTTCGGAAGGGGAACTTACACTAAAACAGAGTGTTTCAGACAGAGGGTGTCTACAGGTGTCCCAGACAGTATGAGCACGATAAAGTGTGTTTTGAACATTATAGCATGTAAACATGTTCTAGTAGAAACCCAAAATACAAGTATGAGCCTGAAAATGAGCATAAAATGTCCCCTTTAATATGCACTATATGAATCCTGATGATTTATGTCACAAAAATTATGTTACCATGAGAGGCGGGTAAACAGATTTTTGGTGGGTTTCGTTTCCACCACAACAGTGAGTACATGTCAGTGACTTGCGACCGTGCAGATTTTTTTTTGTCCTAAATGCAACTTCTGTAAACCAATTACATACATTCCAACTCAACCAAACCCTGTAGTAGCAGAGCTGTGTCACAGTCATTATGGCACAAGATATATGGGAAAAGAACAGGGTACTGAACCTCGCCGATAGGACGACGTGATTGAAGTTTGATCCTGGCCACCAATTATGTGGTTGCTATGTTTCCTCTGTTGCTACCCTGGTATCTTCCTTTCACACGCCCGGGAGGAGGACGAGGGGAGAGGAGAGGATATTATAAACACATGTAGGTTAAGTCAAAAATACATTATTGGTGGGGCTACAAACAGGGAATTTGCATGAGTTGACAAACCAGTGGGAACAGTTTTGTAAAGTGGTGTTGGGAGAGATTTTAAGTGGTTGTTGCGATTGTTTTCACGCTGAACTTTCCATTTATAGTCGTTCATATAGGTGTTGTTTGCAGCTTTGTTGAGACTAGCAGCAACACTTCATATTCAGTGATGCATGTACTACTAATGCACATTCAGAGCCACTAGATTGAGAAACGGTGTAAATACTTCCAAGTATGCAGTATAAAATTGACAATAAATGTAAGGAGCTCAAGGATCTTTACTGGTGCCACTTTCTAATATGATCAATAAGATTAATTAGAGGCCATTTTCTAAACAAATACTCGCCACATGTATCAAACTCAAATGTATATAAAAACAGAACTAACAGATGAAATAAAGAAAAATGAAACAACAAATAATACTCACTATTTGGTTGTTTGTTTTAGTCCCATGTTGGGTGTTTGCACGATCCCAATGATACCGCACGATCTCCCTTCCCGCTCAGCTAATCACAGTTTGTTTGACACAAAGAACCACAGATTTGCACAACAAATATTTAAAATTTCGGAGGCTTGCACGCTGGCTTGTTTGCAGGCCCACGAGAGCTCTGGTTTCCCAGAAACCACTTCTTTCCATCCCAACTCACAAATGCTTACATGTATCTGTCCTGCAGCAGTTTGGTGTTCGGCCAACACAGACCAATCAAATCATTGCTTTGGCCCGGTGGTGAATTAAGCTGATATAACAATAAATTCCTTTTTGAAGCCTTTTATGTTTATATATTGTGCATAAAGCGCAGCCCATAGGGGGTCTGACGGTTACATATTTTGCTGTGTCAGTTCTGCACTCCTGCACATTTAATTTTTATTGAAACAATAATGTCAAAGTGATTATTTAATGACATGAACAGCCACATTAGATATATGGTATGTACCCCATTTAACACACTGTTCCTCCATTTTAAAATGGCAAAAATAACTGCACAATTTAAAGGAATAGCTCAACATTTTTAGACATTTTTTTAAAATACTTAGAGAAGGTATCGACTCGTGTTAGTATGGTAAATGTGAAGCTATAGTCATCAGCATAGCTGCACATTAAGACTGGAAGCAACAACAGTAAACTAAGCTTTGTTCATACATAAAAAACAAAAACCCAGATCTGCCAATTAATTAACAACTGACCATTTGTGCTTTTACAGCAGAGTTACTGATTATTCGCACGAAATCATGATAACTTATAATCATAGTGATAGAAAATGCTCCTGGAAGACTTGCAGAGAAAGAAAAAAAATGTAATTTCAATACTTAATTGCAAGAAACAAAGAGGTCTGAGAATGCCAAAAGAAAACTCATCCCCTGCTCCGTGACCTTAATCATCCTGTGGACACACAGTTTCCTCGATTTAACCTCTAAAATATGGGCATTAAATCTTTGCGGCATCGCTGGTTATCTCCTCCGATTCCTCTCTTCCCTCTTCCTGTAACAGAAGGAGACGTTCCCCCCCTTTAACAGTGGAAACCTCGGGACACCGAGTCCAAGCCCACAGGCCTCTCAGAGTGTCAGCTCGTAATATTGCTGCTTAATGAGGGAAGAAATAGCAGTGGTTACCCATTTGGTCTGAGTCCTCTTTCAGTCGCAGAATGTGTGTGTGTTTGTGTGTCTGCACATGCCTGAATGCTTGTGTGTGTGTGTGTGTGTGTGTGTGTGTGTGTG
>NC_065508.1:9326369-9356928 GCF_006386435.1 Epinephelus moara | reverse complement strand
CACACACACACACACACACACACACACACACACACACACACACACACACACACACACACACACACACACACAAATGGTAACGCTTTATTTGAAACATATAGCAGTGATTTATAGCTGCCTAATGATCCACTCAGGCCTTGAGCTGATTCATCCCTTATGTCAACTCCTACATCGTTTTCATGTTACATCTTCCTCTTAAATGACATGAAACTGGAATCCTGTGTCGGTGAAGCAACGTGAAAATAAAGACATTCATTTCTTTTAGTGCAGATTTTTAGAATCTGCAAAAAACAGTGCGAAAATAGTGCCAAATTGTTTTGTTTTTAACTTTTTACAAATTCAATTTTACAGAGGAAAAAAGATCCCAAAGAAGGAGTACCTCCAGCAGAGAAAGAGCGTGTTCTGAAGTTATGGGATATCCTATAATGCTTTGCATGTTTTTACCACTCAGTGCAAAGTGAAAAATGTTTTCTCTTCTTGTGGAGATGCATACGAACCAATCATCAGTATTGATGCACTTGTAAGAATCCAGATTTTAAGGCAACCTTAAGCTTGACAACCTGGTCTTCTTGAAATTACAATGATATACTGCTAAATTACAGCAGCAAATGTCACCAGAATTACATTTCTTACCAAAAATAAATGTATCTGGCAAGTTGCAATTTGGTTATACCATAGGGAACACATCTGCAAAATGTTCGCCGACCACATATATCATTTATTTTTTTAACAATATCTGCTTGCAGCAACTAAAGCACAGTTATGTTTCTTGTGGTTCCTTTACCGCAGTTTAGTCTTTGTTAAATACTAAAAAAATAAAAGGTCCAAAGCACAAAACACATTGTGTTTACTTTAATGACCAGTAATGGAAACTCAGATCTTTCCCTAACCTTAACCGAAGTACATTTGCTGTCTAAAAAGTCTTTGTACGCCTTCCATCTCCGCCAGGAAACTCCCTATGACTTGCATGTGGTACTAAAATGTAGTACTTGCTAAAGTTCCCTAAAAGAAATGCTGCCACTGAATATACTCTGGGTATTAATTATGTTTCCTCCAAACATAACAAATTGCTATTTCATGAACATAATTTAAACGTAAGGGATCTGGTTGCAAATGGATGTGGTCTTGTTGGTTTCCCTCACTAAATAATTGGTAAACTCTTATGATCAGACAGGTTTGCAACATTTGCAGATTTCACAATAAGATTAAGTTGCTAGTGAAGTTGTTTTAAAGATGAATGCATGCAATTTCTCAACTGCCTGGTGCAACTTTTTGGAAAAGTTTTGTTTTCCATGGTAAAAAATGTAAGTGTTGCCAAATAAATTGGTATTTCCTGAGCATTTTATGCCTTTATTAGAGAGCTGATTTGAAATATAGGTAGAAAGACACGCAACAAAGGTCCCCAAGTGGGTTTAAATCAAAAGATGCATTTCATAAATACCCTTTTAACAAAACTACAAATATTTTGTAGAGCAACCTGGATGCAAAAGGATATTCTTATCCTAGACTAAGATCTAGTTAAAGTACATCTGAAAAATAAAGTGTTATTGAAAAAATATGTTCTCAAACAGCCAGCCCGACCCACTGACAGTTTTTCAAAATCATAAATTATTTTACAAATACCATTTTCTTTGCTTGTTTTGCAACACAATGAATAAAAAAAACCCTCTCCTCTCCCTCTCTGTTTTTCGCCTCCTGAGGTTTTGCTGCAGTTTCCTTAAGTAATTTGACAGTTTCACCACATCCAGTTTGGTTTCTGGCTGGTGTCTTGGCTGGGAGCGCCGGCAGAGCTTTTTCTGGAGCCTTCTTCTTCTTCTACCCCCTGCTACAGCTCCAGTGTGTGGTTTCATCTCTGAGGGCCTCCAAAGCACATGGCTGTCGTCCCAGTGGGAAAGAAGGACAGAGGAAGAGAGAGGCAGAGGGGGGTGAAAGGAGTGAAAGAGTGAAAAAGAGGAGAGAAAGAGATGAAGAAAGTGTCAGGAGAGAGGAAAAAACCGAAATGACCACAGTGAGGGACATTTGTGCTCCGAACAAACAGGCCAGAGAAAGTTAAAGCCTTTGTCTCTCCTTCCTGGTCATCCCCACATCCTCCCTCTACCCCTCACTTCTCGAGCCCGCGACATAAACTCCAGACAGGCTAAGAGTCTGACCTAAAGAAGAAGAAACGTTTCATTTAGTAATTTGTCCTTGTGTTCCCTGACGTCCACTAACCTAACCTAACCCTGTGCTTTACAATTCAATGCTGGACCACAGACAGAAAACACTCCCTGCAGCTCGCAGCGGAAGGCTTTCATTGTAAAGTGCGCTTCAGAAGTGTTCAACAGTGAGTCCTGTATCTTATCAACAAATGTTACAAATTTTAAACTCCTCAGACATTTGATCAAGTCCCATGACTGCTGAACTTCCTCACACTGATAATGTTATATTAGCCAAAGGGCGATAATGGTGAGATAAAATAATAACAGTGACTAGTTGGAAGTTACGTAATGTGTTTCTTGTTACAACTGTGGTGCAGCTTCTTGGTCAAAGTTCTATAACAGTAAAGAACATGAGAATGCCCTCATTGGTATCACTGCCATATTATCTATATTACAGGAAATGACTTACATTTTCCTGAAGAGCAACTTGTTGCAGTTGTGCAAATAATGCTTGTTATCTATAACATGACTGTGTTGTAATGCAACAAAACCTCTTATTGTGAAGGTCGAGCATCTTGTCTCCTATCACAGGTTGGTGTGGATTTTTTTTTAACCATTCAGGCCCGTTTAACCTCTTTGACCTTAAAGGGATATTTTGCCAATATGTAACCAGCTTTGTATCATAACAATGTGAGTAATATGTGTAACTAAACTTTGGTAAACTTCCTCCATCCTACCAGTGCAACACATTCTCACTCCGACCTCGTCACGTATCAGCGTTTGGTCATGGACTTTCCATGTACACATATGACGTGCAAGGTAACCTGAGTGCGTTGGTTGTTGATGTTCTGGGTAGGGATGCACCGATCCGATATCTGGATTGAATATCAGCCCCGATATCATCAAAATAGATGGATCAGGTATTGGAAAATGCAACCTATACCTAAGGCGATCCTTTCCCTTTAAATCTATTGTGACACAAGCTACGTCACACGTCATGGAGCGAAGGAGAGAATCTGCTGTGTGGAGGTATTTCACACTATTTCAACTGCTGTTGCATAGTTGTTAATTTTTGTTAAAAATAAATAATTCATCATTGCATTAATCTGTTTCATTGTATCTTAGGAAAGAACTGTGTAGTCATCAATGCCTGATGCCTCTAGTCTTTTCTGTTCTACATGTAAAGGTATATAGCTTTTTAGGTCAACCATGGTATCGGATCAGTATCGGGTATCGGCTGATACTCAAAGCCACAGCATCAGGATCGGGATCAAAACTGAAAAAGCTGGATCGATGCATCTCTAGTTCTGGGACACCGTGTCAAGCTCTGCCTGTTACACACATTGTCTTCTTTCAAAATACACTTCCATTTTCACAGGAAATTTAACATTTACATACAGTCTCTTTCAAAATAAACGGACTATGTCAGTACAACACCACAAATTGACGGGGGTTTTTTTCAACAACAAATGCACATGGTCAGGTTTAGGAAAAAAGAACAAGGTTTGGCTTTAGAATCTTATGGGACACGAACACCGCTCTGCTGGGTAAAAATCGGTATTTGCTGCAAAATCAAATGCCACAGCCCTTTTCCTGTTTTCTCTAGTCATATATCACCACTTTCAAAAGTATTTGAAAGTTGCCTAAACCAAACATTAACCATAAAACTGTCAGATCAGAAAACACACAAAAGTTGTTCTTTGGACATTAATATGCTTTGTGGAAATTCTTTTTCTTTTATTTTCTGTCCTGTTTTTAAAGAGAAAATTATATGGCGGTGAATGGCTATCAGACACCTGGATTTGCAAAGCACTTTGCTTAAATTTCACAAAAGATTGCGGTTTAAAATAACATCCAATACAGTAAACATGCGTTGTTTTTTCCATATCTAACAACCTTTAACAACCTATCCACAACCTTTTCCTAATTTTAACTAAGTGCTTTAAGTGCCAAAACATAAGAATAACCATCTATATCATGCTTTTGTTGCTCTAAGGAGGTTTTGCATTATGAGAGCAGATATTGTAGGGAAAGCAAATGAAATATGTTGTATATGAAGGTTTTTGCACCTATGCTGTTTGTGAACATTTCTTAAATATGTTCATTAAAAACATTCTCTCATTATGTGGATAAAAAAACTAAATTTAGGTGGCATTACATCACTCCCAAAATGTTTTTCCTGTTGCAAAATAGTGGTATATATAATTTCAAGGCACCAGGGTTGATGTTAGTGTTCTGGAAGGCTATACCAAATAACTTACTAATTATACGCTGATGATTATCAATCAACTTTGCGACTTTGGAACGGTGCTGACAAGTGAGGATTTTAAAATTTCACAAATAGCAACACAACAACATTTTTCCGAGAATTGGTCATAGTTTGTTGTTGTTGTTGTTCCGTCTACACCAAAAGTCATTTTGTTATTTTGTAGTATAAATGAACACCATGTATAATATCCAGAAACACTTCCATTCAAAGGTGATAAGTGCTACTGAAAAAAGCACCTATATCGGTGCTGCTATGATTAAGAGTAATGACATGACCCAGAAGAGAGAAAGAGAGGCAGAGAGATGAAGAGTGGGAGAAGGAGGGGGTGAGTAATTTACACCAGGAAGTAATTATGTAAATTCTAAGCCGGGTCTTCTAGTTTACAGTCCAGCCATAAACCCACTGTGATGTCTGGCTCGCAATAAACATTATTTATTTCTTTGTTTATTAATGCTTCCTCTGCCCATCCTCCCCCATGTTCCTGTGTTATTTTTTAAAAGAAAGACACTAATACAAAACCCCACTGACTGAGAGGCCCAGCAGAGTTTATTGTTGTAACATTGGGTTCAAGATTAAAAGTGGGGTATGTTAATGTAATTATTTTTATGAAACAAACATGAGTGCTTGATGTGGGTTTGTTACATGTGGTTTGATATGTTTTGTGTTTGTGGAATGAAAAGCTGAAGTTTCAAAGTGGGTATTAAACAGACTTAAAGGCCGCAGGACAAAGAAAGTGAAAAGTTGAAATCGGATGAGGTCAAACTTTGCCGACCAGCGTCTTGTGATCTGTTAAGAGGTCAAAGGGAATTTTTATATCCAACAACAATGGCATTTATGTATTTTATCCATAATGCTTTCGTCACATGTTTAATATACTGTATGTTGTTTTAGTCTACATCCAAACTAAGTCTGAAAACACATCTTTTTCTTGTCATTTTAACACCCAAAAACAGATTTTCTAAAATGGATAATTATGAAAAAGCCCGCCTCACACTCTGGTGTGAATAGGGAAAAACAATGAGGTAAGCCTGCTGTGTGGCAGTAAAGTTAAGAAGAGGGCTTTCTGTCATTGTTGACTCATGATTATTTACAGCCATGTTTGCTTGGCGTAAAACAAAATATAAAAAACTCCTGATTAAAAGCTTGTATTATCATTTCACTAACTTCAGATGGTAAAACAAGTGTTTGCCTGAAAGCTACGATTCTGTACCACCATCCACATTTAAACCTGGCCAAATGCCGTACATCTTATTTTCATAACATCTCGGTTGCCCTGTCACAACATCTGCAAACCTCGGTTGGGTGCCAATAAGCCACCCGCTGAAAAAACACCAAGCAGAGGTTAAAGTCCGCAGAGACCCGGCAGCTTGTTTTCAACTGTCAGAGAGGCAGGATTCCTTAATGACATGTTGTATCCCATCCTAACTGTAACATCCTCCCCACAGGGTAAATAAAAGCTCAAAGTTAGAGTGTGCGTGTGTGCGGGGAGCTTGTGTGCGTGTGTGTGTGTGTGTGTGTGATCAGACAGAGATATATGATCTGTCCTCCTCAAAGGAAAGAGCCGTCGTTGACGTAAATGCACAGCTCGCACTCAGGCAAGAGAGAAAGACAGAAAGAAATGTCCATGTGCATGAATGGAAGTGTATATGTGTGTGTGTGTGTGTGTGTGTGTGTGTGTGCGTGTGTGTGTGTGTGTGTGTGTTAGCGCACGTGTGCATGCACAGCAGATAGCCCCTGTGTTTATTTAGTTTGAGGTGACAGCAGGAAGGAAGGCAGGTTAACGAGCTGCCGGCTCCAGGCACCCAGGCACATGGTGGTTACGCAACGCCAGCCAACTCCTCTTTCTCTCACACACACACACACACACACACACACACACACAGATAATGCACTCACCTGGGTGAGGAAACAGACGCACTCACAAGTATGCAGGCACATTCAAGGGCTCTTACACCAACTGAATGGGATTTCAACTCAGCATAATACTTGCATGACAAAACAAAACTAATTGTTTACTCAGTCTGACATGGACGGTTGCTCCAAAGGCCACTGTCGCGCAGCACGAAATGAAGAGAACAGCATTACTTCAGTAGGAGTTGTGTTTCCAGTCAACATGTTGTCGCAGTCCTGTTGTAGACGCCTCAAATGTAGTAACAGATTTTTAGCACTTAGCAATGGATTTGACACGGCAATTGTTGTAGCACCACTGCAACACTAGATGGCAGTCAATCAATCCAGGTCGAGCTTTTATCGCATACCCTAAATAATCCTGTTTACAGATACATACAGGTGAGTATCATCAGCGAAGCAGAGGAAATTGATTCCATGACTGTGTATAATTTGGCCAAGAGGTGAAATTTAATGAAAGAAAAGCAGCGGTCCAACAACAGAGCCCTGAGGTACCCCATAATTGACATCAGAAAATGTAGGTGTAGTATTATTATAGGAAACACACTGTGCTCTTTCAGATAAGTAGGACTTAAACCATGCGGGAGACAGACTAGAGACGCCAAACTGATTTTCCAGTTAGTCCAGAAGTATAAAGTGATCTTTGATGCACATGGCTGCACTGAGATTCAGTAAAAGAAGCACAGAGGTGGAATTGGTATCTAAAGAAAGCTGAAGATCATTAACCACTTGTGTAAGTGCAGTTTCAGTGGAGTGGCAGGCCCTGAAAGCGGAGTGAAAATGTGTGTAAGTGTGGGCCAAAAAAGGCTGATGCTCAACTCTGTCAAGAAACTTTGAAAACAATGGAAGGTTAGAGATTGGTCGCAAATCACTGACCCTGGGTCAAGGTGTGGTTTTATAAGTAGAGGTTTAGCCACAGAAGTCCTAAGGGTAGTGGGGACAGTGCCAGTCATAAGCATAGATTGTGTAAAAAAGAGGGACCACATGACAGCTCCCCAAATGTGAAGACAAAACATCTCGATCAACCCCTGATGGCTTGCTGCAGTATAGGTCATAAACCCTGCCCCCTCTATGGTAGTGGATGGGACATGGACTAAACTAATAGATTGAAATACACATCAAATAAATGTTTCCCAAAGATGGTTTACGTCATTTTAGGCAGGTCTTATCATACTATTGCACGTTCAAGTGTTCATTTTTCTGATAAGTTTGATTTTAATGAGTTATTTGATGATATAGAAAGGGAAATGACATCATGATTGACAGCTGTGTATGCCAGTTGGTGTGCTTGTGATCAATGGTGCTGCTCGCAATTGATTGGACAGGTGTATGGGCAGAAACTCAAAACCGTGGAAATCGACTCTGCGCAGTCTATGGCTCCATGACATCACCAGCACAAGATGGCAGAGCCCGTATCTGGGGTATGTTGCCTTCATTTTTGCACAGTGGGAGGACATAGAGGCACATTGCCATTCTTTGTATTCGGTCTATGGTTGCAAGTGATAAGTTAACAATATAAAGCATCATGGTTCTCAGAAATGGCCAGAAATCTTACAAAGGTTTAGCTAGTAGGGCATCAAGGAGGCAGGTGGTTCGTTTAGAAGCCAACCCCAGCTCAGACCACGCTTCAAGAGAGCTAGTCTCAAAATTTGTAGGACTATCTTGGATTTCACATATGAATACTGCCCCATCGATCCTGCAGAAGTAGCTGGAGATGAGGAACTAATTTTATACCTAATCCAATCTATTTTCTGAAGAAACAAAAGCAGTTTACAGGCAGCTGCTTTTGAGTAAGTTTGGCTACATTTTCAAAAAGAAATCGAGGATTGTGTTTATTGTTAGTGATTACAGCAGAGAAACATGCTGCTTCCCCAGTGGACGGCACAAACTTGTAATTTAATACACGCACGAGTGGCTAAGGACTTCCAGTTTTGGTGTACGCCTTTTGCGTTCCAACATCCTGCAAGCCATGTGTAGACCTCGTTGACCGTCCTGAGTTTGACATCCATCATTACAATTCATTTAACAGTAATATATGTTTGCATGGATTAGTTTCAACAGGCCTCACTGGGCTTATTTATATAAAACCTGCTGTATTGCCAGAGATGACACCAAATATTCTCAGTGCTTTAAAATCACTGTTAGGCTTACATATGAGTGTGTTTTTTTAATAGAAACATAAGCACAGTTGCTGTTACAATCACTGGCTGGCAGGCATGCAATCATACATTCTCACATGTACACACAAAGAGCTGCACATGTGCACATGCTCACTAACATGTCTACCAGGTGCAGCATCTGTGATTGTATTTTGTGCTGCGCTGAAACATCCAACCTGTGATTTACAGACCCAGAGGCAAAACACAGAGAGAAGGATCGAAAGAGACAGATCGAAGTGGTGGAAAAGAAAGTAGGACTTAGGTATAATTTATAATTATATATGTGGGGTTTTGTTTTTATGTGTGCATGTTTGTGTGCGCGCACATGGCAGTGATGGTCAGCCAAGCAGAAACGACCCCCCACGTCACCTATTAACACACTCTCACCTTTGACCCCCCCTCTAAACTCCACTGAATGGCTCTCTAATGGAGGCCAGACTTTGAGAGTGTGTGCATATCTGTGTGTGTATTTCCACGTGCGCTCATACTTGGTTGCATGTGTCCATCTGTATGTGCATGAGAGCGACAGACAGAGAGGAAAGAGAGAAAGAGAGTTTGTGAGTACAAAGAAAAACCAACTCCAGAATTTGGAGGAAGTTTACACAGCCGACTTTGCAGAGCTCCAGGAGCTGCTCTATTTATAAAGACAGCAAACCCTCACTATGTGTGTGTGTGTGTGTGTGTGTGTGTGTGTGTGTGTGTGTGTGTGTGTGTGTGTGTGTGTGTACAAGAGCATGTTTTCATGTGCTGTACGTGTGAGCTGTTTGTGTTTGTGCAAGTACATTTCAGCATGTGCACCGCTATGTGTGTCTGCGTGAGTGCATGCGTGTGCGTTAGAATTAATAAATACGCACAATTGAAGGCTTCCTGTTATTTGGCGGTGAGGCTAGAGGAAGTTATTTTGTGGTACACTGATAATTTTGGTCAGAACACCGGGCTATAAATACTGTCAGCGCTACGCACTCTATCCCGCCTTCCCTTCCTCGCTCCATCCCTCCATCCCTCCATCCCTCCCCAAAATGAAAAACTGGTGTGCTGCAGGAAAACAAGAGCAAAATAAGCGTGCAGGGAGTTGTTTTTAGATTTTTTACAACGTCCCTCTTTCTGCTCTGCTCTGGTGTCAGGTTCATTGTAAGGAATAGGCTTTGTGTGGCAACATACGTGGCTAAAAAAGTCCCAGATGAACACATATACATAGACACTTTGCGTGCTGTATATTTAGCTTTAAACATGAATTAAGCAGATCTGAGCTGTGCTCAAATTTTACAACGTACACAACAAACTGAGTTTGAGGACAGAATAGAATATCTTTTTCATTCTATATGCAAGCACCACATGAAAATAGGTGTTCAAGCAGATGATTTCTAGATTTTTGTTATTGTCAACAAATCCCATGTAAACAAGAATACCTAGTAATTTGTCCTGCCAACAAGTATTGCCTGTATTTCCAAAGCCTGATACTCTTTGTTCAGTAGAAACCACATTTCATGATTACGGCTTTAGACATCAAAGGCTTACACCATGTCCTAACTTTGTGATGCGAGCGAGCGTCAGCAACTAAATCAGTTTGATTGCACTGTTTTCTATAGACCCTTTTAGGGCCAGCGTCACAGTGACGTGAGTTTGTTAGTTGGAGGCAAAACACGACTTGCCACCACAGGACTGATGGCTACATAGGAGTCTGAAAATGTCATCTTGTTGTGTTATTGGGAGCGAGAATAGAAGGAGTCATGACTCAAAACTGAAAGTTTAATGCATACCAGCCGCCACTGCCCATCAACAAAAAACTGTGGTTAAATGCGAAGTCGAAAGGACTGAACAGAGGCGATCATCAAAAAAATGCTAGCATGCATTTTTTTTTTATTTATGGTTGGCTACCTGAGGCTGCAGCTACATGCACATTGAAATCACGTAGGTAAAAGAAAGTCTCTTTCTCTCAATGAAAAGCGTAGTCTCCTCAAAGCTTATTGCCAGTGACTAGTGCTAGTGATGGAGACAGAAAATGTATGTGCACTAATGTAATAAACATACAAATTGTTAATCAGATAATATTCTACATAAGAAATATTGAAAAAGAGGAATTATCCGTTTATGGTGATCAGTTTGACCAGGGCAGACATGATTACTAAAAATGGTTTCCACTGCACTATGACGTACATTGTTGTCCAAATACTATTAAAAACACATCAGTGAGCACTGAGTCACATGTTCCTTCATTATAATGAACATGGGTAGTGTAGTTTAGTCTGAGCCAATCCCACATGCATCATTCTGGTGCCGTAAATACTCACAAGCACACCAAATGTGTAATAATCCAAAGATGAAAAGAGTCCTGGACCAATGGGCCATTAACTCCTGTTTGAATGCTGTTTACTAAAAACTACAGTGCCCAGCTGTTACAAATATATTTATATATTTATATATGAACCCTTTTTTAAAATATTTTTGTCTTTAGTAGGAACAAATTGCATCCTTGAGGTCATGAGATTTGTTGACAGAAAACACAAAAGTAGAACAGCGCCAGCCGTCCTCTTGAAGACAAAATAACTGAAAACGATTGGAAAGAAAAAGTAGACCATTTAAACAAGAGTCAAAAATTACAAACTCTAAAGAAGTTCTAAAAATGGTTGTCAGATGCCCTCGTATTTGGTTTTATAGTAATGAGGACGCCTCACTAGTAGTTAAATAGTGCAACACATTCATGCACACACACAATACACAAAACAGGAACATGTTCACAAACATGCACACTCTCACAAAGAGAAACACACACATACACACACACACACTAGGACAGTGCCTGCTACACATGCGCACACTTGCATTAATATGGCACTCAAAGACGCATGTGGTCACTGCATGAGGCATGCCAGGAAATTCTTTCAAGGGCATGTTAATATTCCAGATGCTTTTGGATATAAACAAGCCTCCAAATTGGAGAGCGGAAATTCGATTTGAACGCAGCTCTGCGTAGCGATACAGAGATGTTTATCCCTCCCTGCCTATCTCTGTAGCCGGATGGCTGAGTGGCCACTTAGTGTTTACCTATGATAAGGGCTTTCTGTTTGACTACCAGTTAAGCTGCAGTCAACAGAGAGGCCACAGTGGGGAACGTAGTTTTTATAAAAACCTAACTGTTGCTCTCGGTGATTTGAGTCTGGCTGATATAGCACACTCCAGGTGGGTCAGACTGGATGGGAGAGTAATTTCTGTGGTTAGTCATACTTTGGTGCAGCATGGGTGTGGAGTTTTAGTGCAGCATTGCACAGTTAATTATAGAAAGTTTAAAAGAGAACATAAGACACTTTAATATGAACCTTTAACTTCACCTGTCTGTGGTCTATGTATCTGAAATCACATGCTTTGATTAATATGTTATGACTACTATTTGATGTAGTTGAACAACACAATTCAAAACAGAGGAAAAATGCATTCTAAGAGCATAAATGCACAAACATGAAAGTAAAATGTCCTTTTGTGTTTGATATACACACATGTATGTAAGTAAAAACACACATGCACACACAAGCAGGCCTCCCTGCTGTTTGTTTGTGTGTTTGTTTGTGCCAGTGCCCATTCATTCCTATTGAAGGTGTTCAGTGACACATGAAGCCAAAAGAAGTTTGACTTTCCAGGGGGTAGAAATTACCCAGATTTTCCTTATCATTGGGCCCATAGAGCAAGTGCACTAGACACTTCGCTGGCCGACAGGCTAACTCCCTGTTCACCCTCCACTAACTTGATCTGGGATAAAATTATTCAATCATGCGGCTCTTCTAGACTTTCAAAATGTTATCAGACTGAATGGATCAAATCCCGGTAGTGAAACACATCATTTCGAAGGAGTTGTGACACTCAAAAAATGCATCCACTGATTTACAGATGTCTCTTTTCTTATGCAAGTCTTTGGGGAAAAAGACATTTTGGGTCCAATAACATCACATGACAGACCTGGAGGTTGTAGTTTCACGGTTTGGCCACTGTGTAAAATAGGTTACAAAGTGCAGTGGACTTCTGGGGGCCTGGGGTCACTTCTAGACTTTTTTCCAAGGTCTACAGAAAGTAAATGCTGCTATTTAAAAAAACAAAAAAACAACAACAATAACGTCAGAATAGCTATTAGCTGTAGCTGTAGATGCTAATGTGTACAGTTAGCCTGGTCACATACATGTTTACATCTATGAAATGCTTAAATGCTGGTAGTTAGCATGTCATTTCTAAAATGTTAGCATGTTATCATGCTAACTTTAGCATGTTAATATTACATTATGGCATTTTAAGTAGTAACCTACCCAGCTAGGCCGACCTAGTACATCCTCTGATTCAAAACAAGTAGATTTTGCCACAAAAATAAAGCACATCACTTCCTGTATCGCAGAGTTTTTCCGAGCAAAACCTGGACATGATGCTTGAATGCTTAGAGCAGGAAATGTAGCATAGGTTGTTAATTGTGCAAATTTGCAGAAATTTAGAATGCGCCTTTTTCGGGGCAATGGGGGGCGTGAGCAAGTAACAAAACTTGTAGCTCAGCGTGTGACGTAAACAGTGACGTGGGAGGGAAGCCGTGGCTGGTCAATCCTTCAGCAATTCTCTCGTAAGTCGGCCCGTTCTTCACCGTTCCCGACATCTGACGGTTAATGGCCTCTTCCTTTGCGAGGGCAAGGAGGGCGTGCAATTCTTTGTCTCCCCAGTTGCTCATCTTTACAGTGTCTGTCAGGTTTGCGTTTCCCTCTTGCTACTAGCTGCTCGCTAATTCCTGCTATCAGCTGTTTCCTGTTTATCCACCGCCAGTGGGTCGCACATGCGGCATCATCAACAGCTCCTCCCACAAGTCTTCAACAGCCCCTCCCGTTGTGGAAGGCCGCCTCGGTCTGTTTAAACTAAAAGGGTTCCGCCACTATGTCTACCCTACGAGGCAGAAAATTGGGCACCTCGGATCAACTCGCCAATCCGGCTCTGTGTGTCTAAACGCTCGCAGCTAGCTGACAAAACGGCCCAACATTCACGGAAAATCTGGCAGTGTAAAAGGGGCTAGTGACTGCAGCACGACATTTACACCAAATGAGGTAAGTTGTTTACCTAAAGGTCCTGTGTGTAGGAATTAGGGGGATATATTGGCAGAAATGGTATATAATATTCATAACTATGTTTTTATTAGTTTAGAATCATCTGAAAATAAGAATTGTGCTTTTGTTACCTTAGAGTAAGCTGTGAGTCCTCTTCCACGGTGTCAGCCATGTTGTTTCTACAGTAACCCAGAGCGGACAAATTAAACACTGGCTCTAGATAGGGTCCTTCATATTTTCATGTCAGCCACTGTAGTTCCACACACTTGGCACACGGGAGAGGTTTCACTTTTGCAACTTCACCGCAAGATGCCACTAAATCCTCCACCCCGGACCTTTAAAAGCACAGCAGCTCATCTGCTCGCCAGCTCTCACACTAAATCTTCAATGCTTTCCTAATATGAACGATGTATCTTCAGGCAAAGACGTTTAGGTAATGAACTCCCCCAGTGTTTGGGGCTGGAAGTCTGCCATGAGGAATCTGATCCATAGTTAACACTCAAGAGCAGTCTCACCACGCAGCTTTTTTACAGCCATGCTTTATGTACAGGTTGTTAGTCTGAATGGCCTCTCATCATTAAGGACAAAACAAGCGCAGCTCAGAGTTTATGGCAGGACCACTCAAGTCAGCAATCCACAGGAAACTGCACAAAACCCCTCGTGAACTCCCTGAGAGAGTTCAAGGAGTAACAACAAACACATAGGCTACTAATTCAAGGTATATAATATAGCCCTAAGATTGACTTTGACCACATTATGGTTTTATTTTCTTTGCTATGTTGCTAGTTGCTATGCCTACTGTTGTGCTGACCAGTGTTTACTACTCCTTAACCTGACATTTTTTTATAATTAATCCTGAAACGATCTGTTCCTCCTCCTCCGACATCAACAAATGGTAGTTGTAATTGACAAGTGTTCAGTGTGCGATATCAGTATCATTCCTCTCAATCAACCCCAGTTTGTGCCGGGACTATCCCCCGGCAACATCGGAACTCACTGTTTACCCATCCCATAATAAGGCTCATTCAGCTGAGGACATCTTGATTAGGTCTGCTGAACGTCTGGTTCTCATTTAGCATGGAGGATGGGGACAGAGAGAAAGGAAGGAAGGAAGGAAGGAAGGAAGGAAGGACGGGGGTTAGAAAGGGAGAGGAAGACCAAGAGAGGTGAGTGGAAAAAGGAGAGGTGACTGCCCGGGAAATGGAAAAATTATAAATAACGAAAGAGCTACAACTGTCTTTAGTCCATTAGGATACAGCTGATTTTTTTTTTATCTGACCTACAGAAGTGACCTGGGGCAAGACTAAAATACAGAATGTGTATTGATTTTTCTTATTTACATGGCATCAAAGTTTACCCCAGTTACCCTCTGCTCACATGTGGCAAACTGCTGCCAATAATTGTCTGTCCTGAGAAAAGTTGACATAGCACTGCACGAAAATCAGATAAGTTCTGGTGTATTTGGGTTTCTCTGGGGATATCCCAAAAAGAATCCATTAGCGCTGTTGCATCAGAAAACACTGGTGTCACATTCACGTGCCCTGCAGCTTTAATTCCCCCTCAGCAAAACACAGACACACCCGCTCACACAAATATATACGGTCACACACTCATATGCACTGACAGATACACATACATAGTCAGAGAGTATATTTATATGAGTGTGTATCCAAATATGTAACACACATACACACACAGAGCATGTTTATGTGACAGAGTAGAGTTCATGTAACAGATAAGGGACAGTAGAGTCAACAGTGCTGTAGATAGCCTGCTGATAGAGTGTTCCTTTGCTTCCGCTGCCCTCTGTTTACCTATGATAAAGTGGATGTATGTGTGTGTGTGTGTGTGTGTGTGTGTGTGTGTGTGTGTGTGTGTGTGTGTGTGTGTGTGTGTGTGTGTGTACGTGAACACTGACTAAGTAGGTGTTTTCCATCGCCCATAGTGCCACAACCAGGCTATGTTTCATATCCTCTTGTGTATAATTGGAGCAGCCCTGTCCTAGAGATTACATTCATCTACTACTTATCTGTTTTGATAAGTAAGTTTTTGTTTTGCCGGAAACTTAGTTGCTGTCTGGATTATGTTCTGTGTTTACATTTTTTCTAGCGTATTAGATTCGACAGTTCACAAGTAGCAGGGAGGCGGCCAGGATGGAAAGTTATGTGCATGAAGCGCAGGACTTTGATACCGGAGACCTGGGCAGATACGACATAATATCTCGGAGATGATCGCAGATTTTTACTTCAGTGGCAAATCTGAGGTTAAAAATTAAACTTATATTTGCAGTATTTAGGGAAAAGAAGAATATTTTTTAGCCATGCTAGCGTCGCAGCTTTGGGGATGGCTGTCGGTCAGTCACTTGACCACTTTGACAACAGACAAAAATTCGTCAACAACTATTGTACGAATTATCATGAAATTTTGTACAGACATTGGTCATACCTAGAAGATGAATCCTAATCACTTTGATGATCCCTTGGCTATTCCTGTAGTGCCACCCTGAGGCTGACATTTTCAGGTTTGATAGAAATATTCCCATCAGCAACAGTTTTAGCTTATTTAGCGCTCTTTTCCAAATGTGTGCATGGTAACAGTCATGTAGCGGAGCGTATACCCATGTCTTTTTCTGGCCATTTACCCACCTATCAGCCACAAAGCCACTGGAATATATTATATAGAAGAGTATACCCACATCTCCTCAGTAAGTTATCCATCTATCTAGTGCAATGGTTCCCAACTGGTGGACCGCAGTCCAAAAGTGGGTTGTCGGTCCATTCTGAATTGACTTCAAATGACTCACAAACATGTCAAGTTTGTAAAAAAAAAAAACACTTTATTTTGAAGTACAGTGACTGTTTGACACAAAACTTTTATTTTAAGGTGGTGTTTACACCTGTAGAGTGATTGACTAACAGACTGCTATTTGACTAGCTTGACGGCACGGGCAAACGTATGACGTATGGCGAGTAGGAAGCTAAATATATTAAACTGTGTGGACCATGAACTAATGACTAAGGAGAAATCTGGACCCCATGGCTGGACCAGTTTGGCCTCTGCTACAACATGACATTGTAGGGAATAAATACGAGGCCAAACATAGCAATAATCCACTTTATAGTTCTTTATACATAAAGACATGATTCACTGTATGAGTTACGAGATGAAACCCTAACCCTAACCTCAACCACCTCTCTTTTAACCTAACACTTCATAGCTAGCTGAATGCTAACTTAGCATTTTCTTCAGTGCTTCGACTACTGGACCAAGGGGCAAAGGGGGCTGATCATGGACTGACGTGTAGGTATGGTGGGTGAGTCACGTAGCTGCTAACATGCTAAACTAACATGGTGAAAATGGTAAGCATCATGTTAAGCACTGCTGATGTTAGCATTTAGCTCAAAGCACTGCAGTGCTTAGCCTCACAGAGCCACCAGCGTGGTTGCAGACTCTTTTGTCTCCTTTTACCAAATCACATAGTTTGAACTAAAAAACCAAGGCAAAAAGCATGTTTGCACATTAACACTCCAACAGGGTAAAATTATTACCTACAACCACTTCCAGAACTAAATGTTTAAGCTACAAACACGTATCAGGAAAAGCCTTAAGGTAAGAGAGGCCATCTCATAACTCAAAGGTCACAGGTTCAAGTCACTCTAAATTGGAGTACAAGTTAAATGCATGCAGACTGTTGGTTAAGCAGCTGTGGATGCACTCAGTTTAAAACTGTAGAGGACAATCACTCCATTCCTGGTGGTGAGAGAAAACAGGATAATAGGATACAGACGAACACAGTAGGTGAGATTCATCGGCAAGGAGGAAGAGCTCCGGCTGAGTAGAGAAAAAAAGAGAGATAGACAGTCGGACAGACAGGCAGTTGTCGTACTTTCCTCTCTGCAGTCTCCAGTTGAACACAGAGCGGAGGAGTCATGCATCAGCGGAGGAAATTGGGAATGTGAAACATGCCAGATTAGAGAAGCAATCTGAGGGCCTGCAGACAAGCTCAATGGCTTCAACCATGGGAAAAAACATGCACTCAGACACGCACACGTACACACAAGACATAAACGTGCACGTACGCACGCACAGCCGCAAAAACCCATTCAGATTCTGAACCACCTGCTGCATTCCACAGCCAATAAGTCAGCTACTTAAGGAGCCAGCTTTTAATCAGCCAGTCAGTCAAAGAGCCAGGCAGTAAAGCAGCCATCCATCCCGTCAGTTAATCAGCAAAACAACTCACCAGCCATTCAATCAGTTAGTGGGATTTACTACTAGGTAATCTAGAAAGCAATATTAGCCTGTGACACAAAGACATCAGCACAGAGATGGGGAAAAAAGTTTGATAATTGCTTGATTACCACTAAAACATGCAGCAAATAATCTGCAGGAAATTACCTGATAGTCAGCAGCGTATGAAACAAAATACTGTGACAGGCCTTTAGATTCTGGGAGACATTATTGTAGTTTCTTAGTAATACTACAGATTCAAGCTAAGCGTTGGTCAGTCTGTCCGGTGGCCAGCCAACCACCCACACACACCCAGCCAGCCAGGACAGGACAAGAGCAGAGGAAGCAGTTATTATGGAGGAAGCCAAGACGTCTTAAAGCCATTATATGACCCTCAGAGAGAGGCAGTCAGAGGCAACACAGCTGACTGGAGCGCTTCAAAGCAGGAAGGAGCCCAGCCACTACCACCTCCACCTCCACCTCCACCAGCCTGCATGTTCAAGGGGAAGTGAGGAGTTTACAGAGTTAGATACAGGTTACAGGGCAGGGTGGACGAGAAGAGATACAAGAGTGTCTGGATGTGCGATGGCCACGCCTGCTGTCACACAGCTGATTTAAATGTTGGTAAACCTCCTTACTGATACTATCTACACCTTACTCTTCTATAGTTGACACTTAATTTTGTACTCATTGAGGAGGAGACATTGCACATACATCTGCAGATACATGTTGGCAGTACATTAGTTTCTTTTGTAGTGTTTTGGTTCGCTCACACTTTAGTTTGTTTTTAATAATTAAAATTAAAGTCACTCTAATTTATATTTCTGTGAGTTACCAGTGCTGGAGGTGCGCTTGCTGGTTGCTGTTGCTGAAGGGACTTCTTGTCAGGCCAGAGAGCAAAAACACACCTCAAAAAACAGAGCTCTTAAATACAGGAAGTGGCCAATCGGAATGAACCAAGTGCCTGCCACATCATGGGGGGGAATGTGATGTAAAGTTTGGAGTTTTTGTTTATTTCTTCAGAGTCTATTAGTTTGTTGGTGCTTTTGTTCTTCTTATTGACATATTTATACTAATGAGACCTGATAATTGTCTAGTTTTGTTTATTTGTTGTTTAGGTGGGAGTGTTTGTGTTTGTGTTACCCCTTTTATTTTAATAATGGTCTGATCATAGATTACATATAATCCCCTTTGTGCTCAGTTTGTGAGGTCTAATTAATGTAAAATGAGATTTATTTTCGTGATGACATTCTGTTCATTATTTAGCACCTACATAATTTAATGTCAGCTACATATTGTTTACATATTTTATTTACATGTATACATATTTTTGCTCTTTACATTAAATTTGGAACTATTTAATATCGCCCACTGTACGTGCAGGTAATGGGAGTTTGGAATAAATTTGGCAGAGTGATATACAAGATGCGAGATGCTACTATTTTTGTCGATGTTCAGTTGTCCTACATTTTTTTCGGACATTAAAGTGGATCAAGTTACCCAGAGGAGCTGCCCCAAGCTCTTACTTCACCCACAGCCCTTCAGTATCTAGTAAGTTCATAGGTAAGACAGGAGAGAGAGTTTTAGTTTAAGGGTAATCTGAGTTAAGTTTTGTTTTGTTGACCTCTTTTTTTGGGCCCAAAACATTATTATAAATTTTGTATAATTGTTTGCTTCATTTTTCGGAATATAAAACCCTCCTTTTGAAAATCGGTCTGTGACTTCTCAGCCATCTCAGTCCCTCACAGGATGGAAGGAAATCATTTTGTTTTTAGATATCTGTCTATTAGATTTCTGCAACACAGAGGTAAATAACTTTTGCTTGTGGTGCTCATAGAATTGAAAAATTAGGTTATAAAAACCAAAATTAACAGCAACAACTTTCTCCAGAAGGAAAGTCCCACAAAAATAAACCTCAAAACTTGAAGTGTACAGTTTTTATCAGAACAACTTTCTAATTAAAGCTGATCAAATTACTACATGGAATATAAAAGGGGTCATTTGTAGTGGCAGACACTCTGATTTATCATTTAGCAAACAACATTTTAGCATCTTTCAGCTCATTGTTGTTACTGTAATATGCCAATCGTGAAACACACCAATGTAAATTCATATATTGATGTAAAACCACATATTGCAATATATTTTATAAATAAAATACACATGCATACCTGTTTAAGAGGAAAAGAGACAATTCAGGGTTGGTTCTAAATCCTTTAAAATCCTGCAGTTCTCTCCATGTGACAAATGACTGACTGAAGTTGACCCATGTTTTGGCCCGTGCTCCAGCACTATCCCTTTAGCTTTTCTTGGTTCTTTGGTCAATTTGTTTCCTCTCCTATTTACTGATCCTGCCCCAGTATCAGCCAAAACCACATCAAAACTAAAACTCTCTAAAGAAAAATTTCCTATTGCTTTCTTTTATCTGGCTAACGTACCATTCACTGCCAGACTTTGCATGGGAAAATTTAAACGTAGGCTCTTCCATTCTGTGTGCTGTAAATCATTCTGTCTAATTTCGTAAGGAATTGGACCCGCGCACAGACATTAAGAACAACTAGAACTTGCCAATCCTCTCACTGATGGTCTTGGTTGCTTATGTAGGCATCAATATTAACGTGAGACTGTTCCATAGCCATTAAAAAATACTTAGCTGCTTTAAGAAATGTGAGAACTTACAGAGACAAAAAGAAAGGCACCAGAGATAAAGATAACAGATAGGCTCCTGAATTTGCTATTACGTTTTGAAATCAGTGTGGTGTCCTGTGCTTCGTGTTGCTAAGTAGCTACAGTTTGTGTGTAGTCGGTGCATCTCTGTGGTGTGTAAATCTGAACTACAAGAACAATCCAGCAGTTAAATCCAAATAAAATGCGGTGAAATTGTCCGTTTCGATAGTTGGTGGTTTCTTTATATGTCATGCTGTGGTTGCCCAAAGAGATCTACAGCTCTTGGTACTTTATGTCAAGAACAAGTGAAAAGCCGTCATAATTTGGCTAATGCTAAGGCCCAATCCTAATACCCCCCCTTGCCCACTACCCCTTGGCCCTCAAAATGAAGCAACAAGGGGTAGAGGTTGAAATCTTTCCCTAGGAATTGGGACACCACTCACTATGTCACCGCATAGGTTACATTCACGCATTCGTAACTATTTTAAACAGGAAGCTACTAACGTACCATTAGAGTAATAAGATATGTACAACAGGGGACTTCTGCTAGCTAGCTAGCTAACCAGTTAACATTACGAGGCAGCATCCTAGCTGGCGTGTTATCGTAATGTGAAAAATCCGACAATTTTACAGAGCAGGACAGATGACAGATGCCAGATAGTGTGAGCTAGCTAGCTAACAAGCAACCTGACGACAGTAACGTTAGCTAACTGGCTAGCTTTCTGTCAACTCCAATCTAGACATTGTAAATAGTAATAAGTTTTTTCCCCGTCTCTTGCTCGGTGGTAGCCATGGCGACGTCTACCCCTCACTGGCAAGTCAGCATCTGAAATCCCTCGCTCCGAAGAGCTAGTTTCATACCCACTACCCCTCGTTATGCCCCCTACCCCTACACGCAAAAAGGAATTGGGACACCTCTACCCCTCGCGGGAAAGCGCAAATCTAGGGGTAGGGCTAAGGGGTAGGGCTAAGGGGGGGTATTGGGACGTGCCCTTCATCACTCCTGTGTTGTGAATTAGACTCATGGTTACACTTATGATTGAAATAAGACTGAAATAGTATCTCTGTACATTTCAGAACTGAAAACAACCTTTCACAACAAAGAGCGATTTGTGGATGAGAAGTTATCTGAAGGAAGGATGACTGTAGTGGGAATGGGATGGAGCAGGAGGGAAGGAAGTGATGGTGGTGAGGTATAGCAGAGCTTAAGGACGGAAAGTAGAAGGTGAGGGATGCAGAAGGAGGGTTTGACGGAAGGGAAAATGGCTTGGCTGTACCTTTGAAAAGACATAAACAAGAGAGGGAGTTAATATGTTGAAGGCATCTGAGACAAGGTGGTAAACAGACCACTTCCTGCCCCATTTTCAAAATAAAAAAGTGAAGGAGTGTTAGGTATATTTAGATACTATCAGACATTTTTCTACTTTTTTATTTTATTTTTCTATTTTTCTATTTTTTATATTTATAAAAGCTTTATTATATACAAATTGAATGATGCCAATGGGGTATACTGGCATTATAGAGACCACTGAGGGTGTCCTTTTCTTTACTATGTATCTTCTTCTACCCCAATAATCCCAGAATCCTTTTCCCAATGACTTTTATTTGGTTGATCCCCCTCACACTTCTCCTCTTGATCCATCTTTTCCATCTCTCTCTCTTGCCCTCCTCTCTGTCTGTTTTTTCCTCCTCATATTTCCTACCTCACCCCCCTCCTTTCCTCTCCTTACCAGTCACCCTCACCGCCTCCGCCTCCTCCCCCTCTCTCCAGCACCTGTGCCCCTGCGGAGGGGGAGTTCCGGGGAAGAGGAAACCCCCAGGGCAGCCAGGCACCTCACAGATGGTTAGCAAATTACACCTTCATTACCTCTCCTCTTCCTCTCTTCCTTCGGTCACTGCTTCACATTTACTTGCTGTTCCTGTGACACCTCACATCTGTCAGCAGCTGACCGCTCTGCTCGTAAAAGTCACAGCTATTTAGGAAGTTCTGAATAATGAAACCACAGTGCTGCTTTTATCTAATGTTTGCAAGTTACTATTTTTATATGAACTAAAACTCAGTGTGGGCTAAAATATTTAATGTACAGCTATGCTACAGTAAAATCATAGATACAAAGACCCAGGTGGCATTATGTATGGTGCAGTTTGCAGTCATTAAAAGGGCATGTTTATACACTGCATAAAATGTCCAGCCTGAAATGTAGTTTCAACATCTAATCTTGCCAGCTGCATTAAAGATTTTTGTTTTTCTTCATTGTATTATTACTGCGCAGGGGCATTGTTTAGCTAACTCCAGTAAATTGAACTCACTCAGCACAGTAATGTGTCTTTAAAACCATATCAGAAACATGTAATTTAATTTTTTAGAAATTGCCTCAAGACATTTTTTTGTCTTTTATGTAAGTTCCCTAAAAAAGTTACATTGTCCTTAAAAAGTTGTGTTTATTGAAACCAGAAAAATCTTGCAATCCATCTGACACAAGTGATTAAACTATAAAATATCCCGAGATTAGTTTCATGTCTAGATTTTTTTGTACTGCACAGCATTAACCACAGGGAAATGTTGAACTCGTGTTACGGTCTTCCAGGGAACAGTGGAAACAGAAATCATATTTAGTCAGGAGCAGTTTCAAGAAAGGCAACTCTTGTAGAATTTAATGTTACTAAATCACAGTCATTAATAAGTCATATTAGGTAATAATTTAAACAGTATCACTTTACAAACAGCAGGATGATTAACGGGTACAATGACCAGCTTTCAGCTTTCCTTTGGCTTACTTTGATGGCTCCATTTCCAGAGAGATCTTTACACGTCGTCTCTGTTGGACTGGAAAGTGAACGTGTCAAAACGACTGGGGAGGTAATATTATAAAACAGTCTGATAGATGCTCACGGGAGCTATAACATGGAGCTCTAATCGTGATTCACTGGGGTCTGATATATGACACAACATCAGCCTGAGAAGTCTGTTTTTTGTTATTTCACAGAGTTCGAATTAAAGTTCCAAAGTTTTGTATGATTTTTGAAGAATTTCCAGATGAACTCTGTGTAACGTTATCCTGTACGAGGCTGTGTGGCAGACAAATACGCCAAACACAAAGGAGAAAGTTAATCATCGATGGACCAGTTTCTTCTGCAGCTTGAATAATAACCGCAGAATAGTGGTTATAATGCAATTAGGGCTTAACTACAGTAACTTGGTCCATGGCTATCTTGAAAAATCAACCTATGAAAATCCTGGGCACAAAATAACATAATAATCACAGAAAATATATTTGCGCTCATTTCCGAAAATGTTTTGTGGATCAGCATTTGTGTGGCTCTTCAAATCTCCTGTACTGAACAGCTCCTTTGTAAGGCCCAGACACTTGAAAACTGACATCTAAGAACCAGTGGCGAAGAAGGCCAACTGTTGTCGCCTCACGTGGCCTATGTCTTCGCCAAAAAGTTGCACTTGAACACACCACAAAGACTACAGCCAATGGCAAACAAACATGTACATTCTGCATCTGCATGATGTTGAAAGAACAAATGACATTAACCGTGCACCAGCAAACATTAACATTTACAATTATGAACTGTTTCTGCAAAAGAGCTCAATGGCTAAAAAAATAATCTTACCTAATAAAACAAGTTTATTTCAATCTATCCCCCTTGATTTTAGTCGCTTGTTTACTTTCCTCACTTTCAGTTTCACTTCTCGAGCACTGAACTGAAAAGGTAATCAGAGTTATCTCTCTCACCGATGGGCACACAAGGGCCGACTAGTGCCTGCCTTGCAGGACACACTGCAAAAACTGGTATGACAGATGCTCACTGACGGCCTGTTGACTGTTGGCTTAGTGTTCTTGGGCAAAGATGAACAGTGGTTACATGAGGTTCAGAATCAGCCACAACTCAGCCCTGAGCAACAGTAACCATTCGCTATTGACCAATCAACAGACTGCAGTGGTCCCAGCTGCACCTTTTAGTACTGGATCTGTGTGCTAGGTACCCCAATAGAGGGGTGACCAAAAATGAGGACAGTACAGGAGCGTTCCATTGGTACCATCCACAACTTTTCACAGTGGAAACGGAAAAACAGCGTACCAAACTGAACTGTACCGTACTGATTGGTGGAAACAGGGCTTTACATTGTCACAGCATGAGCCACACAGCTGTGGCTAAAAATGAAGTGTGACAAATGTTAGTAGGCCTATGCTAACATGCTGAACTAAGATGGTGACCATTACATGAGCCATATGCTACCTGCTAGAAATATGCATGTTAGCATTGTTATTATGAGCATGTTAGCATGCGAACATAAGCATCTCACTCAGCACTACTGTGCCTGATGGCAGTCTCGGAGAGCCACTAGCATGTAGACTCTTAGTCTAGTTCAAAAACTATTATTCATTTTTTAAGATATTTTTTGGGGCATTTTGCCTTTAATGGACAGGACAGCCAAGTGTGAAAGAGGGAGAGAGAGAGGGGATGACATGCAGCAAAGGGCCACAAGCTGGACTTGAACCCAGGCCGCTGTGGCAATAGCCTTGTACATGGGGCGCCTTATCTATCCACTAATCCACCGATGCCCTGAAAGTTTGCATCTTGAATGCTGCTTCCAGTGTCCTGATAAAGGAGGTCCCCAAAAAGGTCAAATGAAAACACTCAAATGTAGTGAAACACACAACTGTGATAGTTAAGTCAAGGATTCACCTTGTTAAAGACAAAAAAAGTGTTCTCTATCTACATAATATTGTCGCTATATTGTATATTAAAGTAGTCTATATTTCCCTCAGGTTCTCCTAATTAAAAGTTTGTGGTTGTGGTTTCGGTCGCGAACAGTCTTTAGTTAACCAGCTGTTTATTAATTTGTAATGACCACTGACTGACTGACACACACCCTGTATCTTATTTCCATGCCTCTTTCAGCCCAGCGTGAAAGCAAGGGGCCCAGTGCACCTATTAGTCAAGCCGAGGAAGGCATGGA
Organism: Epinephelus moara; assembly: GCF_006386435.1. Classification (NCBI taxonomy): domain Eukaryota; kingdom Metazoa; phylum Chordata; class Actinopteri; order Perciformes; family Serranidae; genus Epinephelus; species Epinephelus moara. The sequence continues at coordinate 9,331,519 of NC_065508.1, read as the reverse complement.
ATAATAATGAACGCACCTCACACGCATGAGCAACTAAAACCCCCTCCACCACCGCCGCTGCCGCCACCGGTGAGTTTCCAGGAGGTATTTCCATCATGTAAAATGTATGTCCCTCTAACTGCAACAGATCTCTCCATCTTCCATCAGGGAGGGAGATTTCTCTGTTTCCGGTGCTGTGAAGTGGACCAACTGAAATAGCAGAAAGCAAAAAATCACTTCTTGCTTATTTCTGTCTCCCAAAGGTTGTTAAAGTTTCACCTTACATCTTGTAGCCATCATCTTCATCCATATTTGTCATCATCATCATTAATCCCCATGGTTACGTCACTGTAATCGTAGGCCAGCACTTGGTTTGCTCATCTGTCTATGAGCTGCTGAGTTTGAGGTGAAAGGTCTTTATAAGTCTAGTAAAAGCTTTCACGTTTGTCTAACATTAACTGTATGATTATGTAACCATATTATATACTTTACTGTTGTGCAAACAGTCTAATCAGACCAGTGTTGTAACTACAGGGAGAAACTGTGCTGCCTCCGGCCATAAAGTCTTTCCTCATGTCATGCTGTGCTCCATACTGCATCTGGCCTCTCCCAGTATTAAGCCTGCCTTCTTGGATACAGTATGAAAGACTCCACACTACTACTACCACTATTATCATTATCATTATTATTATTATTGTTATTATCATAAAAAGATAATTAAAATAATGGCATTGCGAGGCAGCTGATGGATTGAGCAGCACGTTTAAGAGAGTGAAAATATGCAGGAAACAATTTCCTTACAGCTACACTCAGGGTGTTGGCAGATCTGTTTCAATGACAGAGGTGAAAAATTAAGTTGGGTTGCTTTTGTAAAGTCTACCATTTCTTATGTAATGAATTCTAAAACAAAAATGCATTCAAACTCTTATACCATGGTAGCCTAAAGCCCAGTTCAGACCAGTGATTCGCGACGAGCTGAAATTGTTTTAGAACATTGCAGAGAAAAGATGCAGTGTTGTGAACTGGCCGGTCTGAGCTCGACTCAAGCCAGCTGATGGCTTCACATGCAACTCAGGGCTAAAGTCAAAGAGGCTAAAGTCAAGAGGGAGTGAGACCAAAACAAACTTGTTACATAAGGTAAGATTATTTTTCTTTAGCCATGAGCTCTTTAGCTGAAACATTTGTGATGCTTTGTGTTCTTGTTCACTGGCACACGGTAAATACGCTTTGCTCGTTCAACATTGGATTGTGTTGTTAACGTGCAAACTGGCTAACTAGAGTCAAGACAGTCTTTCAGTTTCCCTATTTGAATGACGAATACAGACTAACGCCGTCTGCTGGTGTGGACAGTTATTTCCTTTAAAGCAAGCGCAGAACGTACATGCTGCTCGATCTTCGGTTGAAGTCTGTGCGGTGTATTCATGGGCAACTTTGTGGCCAAGACACGGCAACATGGGCCAATTCTCTGAAGTTGGTTTGGTGTGTCTGGGCCTTAAGGAGAGGTTCATTTATTTGATTTCTCTGGGAACTGCAGCACTGATGCAACTGGTTTAAATCTTATACAGCAACAATTCATGATGAAACAATACAACCATTAGCTCGGTATACCCAGGCGTAAAGTCATAGGTGTAGATTTTGGGGAGGAGCAGGGGACACATCCATAGATGATGTGTATTAATCCCCCCTCAATAAGAAACATGAAAGTACCAGAGGACTTTTATTTTGACAACATTTCAGACATTTACTCCATAAATTTATGCAGACAAGGCACAAAATCGTGCATAAAAATTCACCAGAATGCATGAAAATAAGTGTTTGACACTCATAATTTTCTGGCGAAGGACCTTCAGACAGATGCAAACTTGAAACACGCTACAAGATTTAATAAAATTGCGTTTAAAACTTGCAAAAACTTTTAAATGGTCTTAATTGTTGCTTTGCAAAATTAAATTATCTCGGTTTTGACCATGGGTTTTTAATGACTGACCCACCATCAGGGTCTGTGGGTTTAAGAGGTTAAAAGTCTTCCTCATCACCTGCATCATAACAGAAAGTTAGAGATGAAGATCTTAAAAGGAGAGAGCAGACACAAAGATGAGACAAAGCGACAATGCAGTGGCGGAGACGCTGTGGAACAAATGGAGAGGCAGACAGGGAGATGGAGATAAAGGAGGTAGAGCCCACAGCAGGCCAGAAGTCCTCCAATGCTACTGCAGTGGAGTGACAATGAGAGAGGAGAGAGTATGAGTCATACACAAACCCCTCCCCTCTCCTTCTCTATCTCGCTCCCTCTCTCCCTACCTTCCTTTCCCCCCACCAGCCCCCTCACCCCCCACCCCTCCTGCCTACAGTGCCGATGTAGCCGGGTTACGTCGACCCTGACTCATTCATTCACAGCCGAGTCTCAAGCCTACTTTTGTTATACAGATGAAATCGTGCTACTTAAGAGACCATCGCAGCTCTCATTATAGTGCTCTGACATACTTTACCGCTCTGGCTGCCGGAGCCCCATTCATAAAAATGCTCCAGTCTCTGACTATGTGCAGAGAAGGACACACACACACACATCTCCAATCCCTTATTTGGTTGTCTTTTATAGCTGAATGGGTTGTGGACGAGTGTGTGTTACTGCTAGGGTTTGGTGTTTAATCCCTGCTGGGGCCACCCACACTGTGTTCACCCATAGTACTGTAACACTTTGGATACATTCCTGTGAATGTGCTCTATCTCTCCTCCATCATATTTCCCTCTATGAAGATTCACCTCTATTTGGTTATTTCTCCCTCCTTACATTCCCTCCCCTCCAACATTTTTCCTCCTCTACCCTCCTCTTCATCCTCTCTCAGTGGAGCAGCATCTACCTCCATGTGGTTAGCTCATCTCCTTTTCTTCCTCTCCTTCTCTCTCTGGTTAGCTCATCTCATCTCTAGGCAGTCAGCTTTGCAGGCAGCTAATTATAGGCCACACTGTGGAGCGCAGGGCCGGATGTGACAGCATGCTGTGTTTGTGTGTGTATCTGTGCACTGTATGTATGTGTGCCTATGTGCGTTAAGCGCAGACATATATGTTGCTGTTGCTGTTTGTCTCCACATATGTCTTGCTGCATATGAGACGTGTGTGTGTATCTGTGTACATGTATAGTATGTGTTCACATGTTGTGTTCTTTCACATCTGATCTAGGACCACTTTGAGCTTTAGCTCCTCACAGTGGATATCTCACTGCTCCTTACTTCTATACATTTTGGGACTGTAGTCCATTACTGAGGGTCCTCACAAGTATAACAATGCCAATGCGTGTGTGCATGCATGTGTGTGCATGTGTGTGGATGAGCCACCAGCAGGATATCCAATCCCAGCCCCTCCCACACTGTACTGCAGCTCTGACTCATACAAGGTGGAGGCAGAGACAACCAGGGTCTGATGACTGGCAATAAGTGTGCACATACACACACACTCATATATATGGTCTATATAGCAAAGTAAACAGGTGTGGAGATGACATACATATATGCATACTACATGTAGCATGAACAGAGATGAAATTACATAGTTACAAGTATTACATAATACTGCATTTATAGCTATAAAGAGAATTCTTGACAAAAATTCAGACACCTCAAAAACTCCTTTAAAAGGTCATTAGATAAACTTAAAAATGACCCATGGCCACAGAAAGTATTCATGTCTTATTGTCTGGCAGGTATATAAAATCATATCACCTCAAGCATTGTTCCAGTTAACAGTTTAAACACTGTTTGAAGTCAGTGCAAAGATATATATTAAATTGCAGGTAACCATAGGAACAGCACTTCGGAGTTGCACTAACATTACCATCAACTCTTCACTGGTGAAACAGACCTAACCATGAGTTAAACTGACTGTAATATCTGCTGTTTAGAACTCACATACAGCCAGATACCAGTTTGAGCTTTAAGTCCAGCACAATTACCTTGTGAGCTAAAGACATGTAAGATAAAGCATTACTACTATGTCAATTTACACATCCAACAGACAGAGCATTAGCCAGTCTAGTGTTCGCTCCCCTTTTAGCATTGTCTTTGTCTCAACCAACTCCTGAGGGAAATATCTGCCTCTTTAGTTGCTAAACTTCACTGTGTTCGCTAATGTTGCTGTTTGGTCCTGGGCAGGTGATGTGCAATGAATTTATTGTAATTATTGCAGCTGCTTCATCTGGAAATGATTTTGAAAGAGATTAAACCAAAACATTCAGCCAGTGGGCTGTAAAACCAAAACAATGAGCTAAAAGACATTAAAACACTCTGTTGTGGATAGTAACTGGTACCTGGCACTTTTTCAGTGTCACCTTGGTTTAGGTTCAAAGTGAGCTAAGCTGAAACTAGAACTTGGAGTAATAACACTGAAGACCGCTGATTGATCAGAGAGAATCATCGAGAATCGTCACTTGCACTGCACAACCCGCCATTTTTAAATAACCCAGCTACTGTCAATAGAAACAGCAATGTTTTCAATTACTCGACCCAGATTTTTAAAAATGGCAAAACTATGCCAAACAATACTACTATGAATCAGCTGAGAATCCTGCCTACACTGATGGGGCACTATCCGTAATGGAAAACGAAATAGAGAATAACACTTGGTACCAAAAGTGAGTTGAGTCGAGTCAAACCATGCAGTTAATGAGGCAGTGGTTAACTAAAATGACAACGTCATTTTAAAAAATTGATTAAGCACAATGTCTCTTTTTGTTTGTGTAAGTGGCCGTGGTATAAGTGTGATACTGCACAGTAAGATGTGCTGATATAAAAAATATTATACAACAGTTAGTTCCGGCCCTGCAATCTGATTGGTCGAGAGACAGTAAAACCGTGACGATATTGGAGTACAACATCATGGTTATTTCACTGTGTATGTTTCACTCCGCCTCACAGCTGATTGCAATCAACAATCAAATCAAAACTGACAGTTAGTGTCAGTTAGGTCGACAGTTGCGTTGTAGGCTAATTAATTCATCCACTGTCAAACAGCCAAAAATATGGATTTATTTAAAATAAGTTTTGAATTGAACTATGAATGGTCATCAGAGGAAGATGAGGGAGAGGAGAAGCTGAATCCATCTGAGCACACATCCAGGTTTGTCAGTGTTTCATCAGCGGAGCTCAATGACTTGGAGAAAAGCAAATACTGTCAGG
>NC_065508.1:9325883-9326354 GCF_006386435.1 Epinephelus moara | reverse complement strand
TGCAGCAGATAAATGTGTATAAAGAGTAAGTGCCTGGCGCACCACGTCTGCGTTACATAGCAACGGTGACTGAGTCCTGAGGGAACTATTTTTGTTGGCAGAAGACAAATAAAATGCTTAAATTATCTATTTTGTCCTCATTTTTCAACATTTCTTAATCAGCCTTGCTTATTTAACTGTTAAACTGTTGTATAAAAGCAATATCACACGAGAGGGAGTGATGTTATACTCGTATATCGTCACGGCTGCGGCCTCGTGCCTATGACCGAATCACAGCCGTGACGATATATGAGTATAACAGCACGAGCTCAAGTGTGATATTGCTTAAATAAACTCAGCAGAGGAAACCAGGGTGTTCTCGTAAGCTGTTTGCACGTATAGCTATGAAAAGTAACACACCAAATTTCGTCTATGTATTCAATGTAATCGTGAGCTGGTGTTTCATGTATAATCCATGCATTCAGAAAGGCT
>NC_065508.1:9325238-9325383 GCF_006386435.1 Epinephelus moara | reverse complement strand
TCCAGTGCGCCTTCAGAGCGGGCCTTTAGTGTCTGTGGGTGCATCTTGGAAGAGAGAAGCACGGGATTGGGACCGCAGTCGGTCAGCAACATTCTCTTCCTCCACAGCAATATTATGGCCAAGTGATTCATTTGTTAAATTCATT
>NC_065508.1:9176658-9323993 GCF_006386435.1 Epinephelus moara | reverse complement strand
GGACCTCATCGTCGCAGCGCTGTCGTCATCTGTTTAGCTCGCCTCTGGCCCGCCTATATCAGATACACCGATGTGATTGGTGCAGCTCGGCTACAAGGGCATGGGTAATGAGCATCATTACTGATTGCCAGAGTGACTCGCTGAGCAAATTCAAATTGTGCTCTCGTGAGAACTCTGGATTTCCAGGGTAGCAGAAGACTAGTAATTAGCTAAAGATGAATACAACTACTTAATTGTTAAATCCACAAACTGAACGCTTCAGCACACTTTGATCTGTTTTATTTATCAGGGTTTCAGTCAGTGACCTTGACTAAAGTTAGTCAGCTGGCTGCCAGTTTTAAAGTATTTCATATATATAAATGAGTTTGAGTAAATCCTTCCTGTGTTAGTGCGCAGGTACTGCAGTAACCGCTGCATATTGTACCCTCCTCCTTTCCTGGTAGATAATTTTAACACATTTAATCGCATTACAATACATTCCTTACACTTAAGCATGCACAGAAAATGCTTGAAATATCTTTGAGGAAACCTTCAGTCATGCATTAGGAGAGCTGTGTTGGGTTTGTGTGGCAGGATCCCGAGCAGAGAGAAAGAGTTGTTAGTGAGACAGATGGCATGGTTGTTTACAGAACTCAGCAATAAGTGTCATAAGTTAGTAACTCACTACAATGATCCTTTCACTGATTTCAAATAAACTCTCACTGATGCAAGACACATAAACTGTCTCAAACACTGCTGCACCCCCTCACCGCCCACCCCCCTCGTCTCCCGGCAGTTTTCCTTCTGCCCAGTAGATGGAAGCAAAGCCACGCAGACACAACACACACACAAAAAACACAAGTTGGGTGTGAGTTTCTCCAGATGGTGTGAGGCACGCAGGAGCTCCCCTGCCCTTCTTTCCCCAAGCAGGCAGACAGGTCCTTTCAACTCTCTTCAATCAAGTTTCCATAAAGGCAGAAAGAGACCTAGTGCTCCTTACAGCGAGGGCTTTGCGCTCATTCCAAAGTGACAGATACAGCGGTTTCAGATCCAAGCGACCTGCGCCCCTGCAGGGAGAGCAGGAGTGGGGAGAAAAATAGAAATGGAGAGGAAAGTGAGAAGGAGGTCGGTGGCATCGAAAGTGCAGATTTGATCACCAAATGAAGTTTACAGGAGACCCTGATATCAGGAGAACACAAATGAAATAAAAGCATCTGGTTGATTCAGAGATTCTGGACATCTCTTTTCCTCCGCTGGCCCCTGATCCAACTTTGAACCACAGTTTTTAAGCCTTGGGTGTATGTAATACTGGCCCTCTCTTGTTCTCTCTCCTGGTGCATCTCCCGCTCTAATTAATGCTCAGCTATGTGAACCCAGGATTAGATCAGGCCGGGGAAATCAATGGCTGACAGCACAAAAACAGAGGAGGAGAGCAATAAGCAAGCTGTCACATTTTAATCAGGGTGGGTGAGGATAGCAACAGCTCCCCTTTTGAGGTTGAGTCTGTGTCAGTCGCATGTGCAGTATAAGCAGTGAGTTTGCACCAACATGTGTAAGCCAGTGTCAAGGGTAGCTTATAAAGGCAGGCTGTGTGATGTCTGTGGGAGAGGTTGGACCCTGAACTTCCCACAAAAGGACCAGCTGATCCTTGGAAGTCTTGGAGGCATGCACGGCTATGCAAGACTGCAACCTCAGCGGCAGCAGCCGTGGGAATGGGAGCTACCCCGCAGCATGTTTTCACGAACCAGCCTCAAATTGAAAACATCGCACTCCAATCCCTTTACATGATTTCACCAGATTGTTGAATCGTGCAAATGAGAATGCGTGCAAAGAATATTCAGGACTGCAGTTTGCCTAGAATATACTTTTTTAAAAAAAGAAATCTTGCCCTAACCAAAAACCCCAGTCTTCAGCTTTAATGAGAAAAACACTGAGGCAGCTCGAAATTCATATTTGTGTTCATCTCGGGGGCAGGAGCTAGCGTTCCAGTGATCTCGCAATGATGGCTCTAATATACAGCAGAACTGAGGTATGTTAAAGTGCTCTGGTTATGCCTCAACAATAGCTGCAATAGAATAAACAGTGGGGAAATGAATTCAATTTAACTAGGTTGTTACTTATAATTTGCAGTTATATTGTGACGCACTGCTTAGATCTGTGATTAGTGAATTCTCAGTCAGCACACCACCTCCCCAGGTGTTTATGCAGACCGGGATATCCCCTTTGTTAAAAAACTAAATGCTCAGGTAATATAAATGTTTTCACTCAAAAAAGTATGGTTAATTACGTTGTTTGTTCTTGATGAACTTAACCACATTTGATGACCACTCTGTCTCTTCACCACTGGAGCCCTCTATAGACCAGGCTCTGGAGCATGACTACAAGGAAAGCTTGTGTTTCAGTCCGTCTCTGCACCTGCTCGCATCCTTCATCTTGATCTATGGGCACTAACAATAGCACGGGTGACTCATGGGCCTTTAACACTGTCACTTTTGGCCACGCCGAGTCAAGCCATGCCACGCCGATTTGCGTTTCCATCATACTGACGTTCTGACGTGCCGTGCCACGCCAAGCTGCGCCATTGATGGACCTTTTCTAGAGTAGGTCCAAATGCTGGGCCACCCACCCTCAAGCGGATAGTGAAGTCTCCTGACCAGACCCAACCCTGGACGACCCCCCCTTCTCCCCCTCAAAGAAGCCGTGCGTGTTTCGAGACCCTACTCACCTCTGTCTGCAGGAGACCAGAGAGAGGCGATTTTAAGTGTTGAAGTTGTGTGAAGTTGCTGCTTGAAAAACTCCACATTTCCTTATTTTGCTCCTTCACAAAAAAGTTTTTACAAAAGAGGGGAGGGGGGGGCTTTTATTGTGAAGAATATATCTTTTCCTCAAGTCTAATAATTATGCAAGGAGGAAAGTGAAATCAGAAACAGCCACAGTGAGATGTTAGATTTACAGCGGCAGACAACAGGCTCTTACTGCACCTCTGCAAACAGCTCACCTCCAACAGGTAAACTTCTTTTATCTGCCCTGCTGTGGAAAAACACATGCAGCAAAAATAACAGGGGATACTAGCCGTGGATTAGCCCACTGCTTTTAACCGTCATCATTCAAGACAAGCAGTCATCAGCTGTTGTAATGGAAATGCAAATGTGTGCCGCGCTGAGCTGATGGCCCAAACCAAAACATACCTTTTGCCTCCTCTTTAACATTCTTAAACACGTTAACAGGTGAGCCCTGTGGTTCACTTGCCTCAGACAACTAAGGCATGGGCACTACTCCACATTGCTGAGTTTAAACACCTAGTCTGCATCTACATGGAAAAGTTACAATCAGGACTTTGAGGACAATTTGAGTCTAGGCTGCAAACGTTGGCCTGTCTTTAAAAAAAAGAACTTAGGGTCAAAACTGCTATCAGAAGATTCTTTAAATTCTGTAGAGCCAGCTACGAGCTGCTATGTCTGTTAAAATTGTGGCTTTTGACCCACAGTCCTTTAATCCGCAGTGCTGCTTCCACTGATACACAAAGCTGTTTTTTTTTTTCAGTGGGTCATGTCCGCTAAGCCCCTGTCCCCACCCCTTGTCAGTATACTACACCTGTACTGTAAGTCACCACCAGAGAGTCTACCAGATTATACGCCTGGAAATACGGCTGCTGGAAAGTTTAGTCATAGGAAAACTCACCCAGGTGGCCTTTTTTTAAATGTCTAATCCCATTTCAACAAGCCACTACTTGAATTTTTCTGTGTTTCTTATTGAAACTTGGCTAATAGTAATTGACAGTTTCCCCCCTAAAATGCTTAACAGTTATCCTGATTCTCCTCAGCTCTTATGACTAGAGACTCTGCTGTTGTTTTTAATCATTTTGATCACAGACTTTTGCCAACAGATGACATTGACATAGATGTGGGTGGGCAGTATGAAACACCTTTATCTCAGGTATATGCAGTGGCAAGGTGTACCTACTAAACAGGCAACTCATTGTGTATTACATTGCCCTATTCATGAACCAGCCACTGCAGTTGCTACTTGAATTTCAGCCAACAAATGCTCCAAAGTATGTGGCAAAAATAAAATTGAAAAAAAGGTAAAAAGTTATTCCAATTAGTTTTTAGTAGTATTTGTTCCTGTGTGCAGTTGAATGTCCTCTGCTTCTCTTTGCTGTGCATTCATTGCTGCCAACTCCATTCCTAAGGGGAGGCTCCTGAGAGGAGCCACTGCTTTTACAATTAGCTTGCTAAGCGGTGTCCTTCCATTTACCGTGTGGTTTAATGCAAACCAATACACGTAGTAAGGCCCCTCCGGACTTATTATTCCCCAAGGCAGAACATTCTGCTGGAAAGACAACGGTGCACTTTTACATCCAAGATTTACATTGATTTTGTAAGGGTTTGCAAAGCAAATGATAGTGTATTTAAATTCAAGGAAGTTGCTTAGAGAGATGGAAAGTTGAGGTCAGGCAGCTGGAAGTGAAAGAAAATACCCTCCGTCATGGTGTTTACTGGAAAAGCACAACCCTCTGGAGCTTTTTTATTTTTTGAAAGTGTTGAAGAGCTGAATGTGCAGATTAGAACACAAAAATACCTCACATCTCTCACATCAGCAGCTGGCAGACCATTGCTTATGCCTTCTGATGTTGGAGCAGGCAATATGATTGGTCTAAGGTTAAAGTACTTCTAGTTGATGCGTAAAGCATGAGTCATGTCTGAGATTACGACAATGGCAATGTTCATAGGTACAGTGACTCATTCCAGCAGACGCACTGTTACTGTAAAGCATGATGCAACTGCAAGCTTGCATTTATAGACTCCTTTAGCTGCGAGCTCCAGCAATGCTGCAGATAATTTTTCCATTGAGTGAATACGCACATTAGTGTGTGCTTGTGTGTGTTGCACACAAACTGCCCCAGTTGTCTTACATTGTTTTCAAGAGAAATGGGATGCAGTGTGCAAATTAGAGGGTATGCACAAGGTAGAGTTTTTTGGAGTAGATGAGTTGCTGTGTGAACATTTGGTCCACTGTAGGTGCAGCTGTGCCATGCACAGCTCAGGAGGATGGGAGGAGAGAATGAATAGAAAATAACAAATGAAAATAAGGACAAAAACACGGAAAGAAGGAGATAGGATGGAATAAATATAAAATAAGTTTATATGGGTTTTTCAGCTATGCAGGTATAAGACAGAACTAAGCAAGAATAGTGCACAACAGAATATAAATTTGTTACTACACCGGTGAGACTGAGCCATGTGCCTCTTAGAGCTGTGATTCTGCAGGCTCTCATTCCAATAAACAATGCAACAGCTGATTTCGATATCTGGAACGACTCCAACCAGAGAGGACTAACTGATCAGTAAACAGATTCTGGACCTCATTTGAGTCCACACCATCGACCCCAAGTTCAGCTTTGTCTAAACAAGACAGATGCTGGTCTGATAATGGATGAGAATGAAAGACAGAGAGGGAGGTAATGGAAACAGGGTTGGAGCAAGTGTCGGAATAGAGGTTTCAAAATGCATGAAGACATGAGACTAAAATTAGGAGAGAAGATTTAATGGAATACATTGCTTGTCTTACGCTTGGCTGCACATTTTGGTGTTTGATCAAGGCAGGACTCGCTGATTGACAAGTGTAGCTGCACACTAAACAGATTTCCCTCATATTTCTGTGGATGATCACAGAGTGCTGTCGCTAAGCAAAATTACCAAATTTATCAAATAAACAGCAATAAACATCCGTGCGCACTGACACCACTGGCAGACGACCTTTTATTATATTGGCATGTCAATTTAAACAAATGTCAAGTAATTTGTGATCCCTAGAGGACTAATAGGCAGTGCAACATCAGAGGAAGCACAAACAAGGAGCACTGGACAGGAACTAGTGTTTACAGGGGTCAGATGGTGGTTTTGGCTGACAATGATACCAGAATGTCCCCATGTTGTAGACGTAACCCAATGAAAAACAGGAGCATATTCGGAGAATAGGGAGGAGAAGCAAAATAAATTGATTTAAATCTGATTTGAATAAATACAGCCACAGGAAGTGTTTAAAACACATTTTCTTGCCAAATGTGGATAAACAGCAATGGAGTTATTTCATTGTTTTTTTGGAACAGGTCTTAACAAAATCACACTGAAATAGAAAATATAACACTACAGTAACAGCACAGATATCAGCATAAAGGTGTGTGAATACAGAGGTTATGAAAAGTGTAAAAAGAAGTATTTGGGGAGTTGAAAGCCACAGAGGAGAAGGAGCAGTGAGGGGAGGAAATGAAAAAGTAAGAGTAGAGATGTATGGCAGGACATTAAAGAGGAGTGGGGAGCGGAATATTGGAAAGGACTATCTAAAGGAACATGAGAAAGAGTGAGACTTGATTGAGGGTCTGAGATTGAGGATAGCACAAAGTAGAGAATGAAGTTGGGTGAGAAAATAACTGAGCATGAAGCGGGGCATCTCTTAAAAACTGGCATGCGTGCTCAGCAGACTGACAAATAAAAGTAAAACAAACATAACTTACTCATAAGTTATCTTGGCACGGCACACACATTCTTCAGAAAGTTGTTTGTATTAAATTAAGCATTGCAGTTGTGCCATGGAGGCGGCCAACAGAGTGGCTCTGCATTCCTCCCTGAGATACTTATTGGAGGTATGTTGTGATGAGTGAAGCCTCTTATGAGTAAGTGAAGAATGATGCATTCAGATGAAATCAATGATCCATAAAGATTATGTCTGTATTCCATTCTGTATTGTATCTCTGCCAATTCTGCCTTCTGCTTAAAGCGCAATTCTCTTTCTCCCTCTCTCCTCCAAGCACTCTTTCTCTTTCCCCCTTTCACTTTGCAATCACACTCCTCAATCTCTGTTCGGGAGCTGCTTTTTCTTTCTCCGAGCTTACCTCACACTCCGTTTAATTGTACACTCATCAGATGGATTGTCAAGAAAAGGAATGGACAGACAAAAAGACTTAAGCTCCGCCATCTGCGGGATACGGTGTCACTGGCAGCTTTCAATCTCTTTCTCAGGACGGATCAATAAACTTCACACCCAGGACTCAAGTGTGACCCAGCCAAGCAAGAGAAACAATTAAAGATAGGTGGGCTGAGGGATGTCAACATTTTTACTTTGTGATTTTGACAACACACACACACGCGTCTCTTCCTTTGGTGATGAAAGCTGCAATAATCCGTATTAACCCCAGCTCCAAACAGCGTTTCAAACAAATGCATCAACATTAATGCAAATTAATGCAGTCCTATGTGCATTATATGGGTACTCAACTGAATTAACCAATTTAAATCGTGTAGCAAAGTTTGAAGGTTTCCAGTGTTCTGCTTATGAAAACGCGCTGACATGGTGAAAGCCATTCCGGCAAGAGTTTTATTACATCCAGTGAGTGAGGTTACTAATTTCACAGTAGTATTATGGGCCATATACTGCAGCCTCGAATGAGTGGTCCCTCTGTTGGTGCAATGATTAGAAATTCAACCAGCCACAGCAGTCCTATATTCAAGAGAAAAAACAGTTTTGGAGGTCAATTTGCTGTGGCTACATGAAGTAAAGTTGCTGTTTTTGGCATGCTGTGCCACTGAGCAGAACCCTTCAAAATCCATATACTGTATTGCAATCCACTTTGTCCATTAATTTTATGGTCTACGAAACTAAACTAATAAAACACTCATTTGGAGTATTAGAAATGAGTCACCTTACCCTTCAGAATTTTTACTGATTCAGCACTCCCTTCATCAACTGAAGACACACCTCTTTTTACATCTCTTGCCAACCTGCAATCAATCGGCTGGTCATCTGGACGACAGCTGAGCCTGGATTACACATCCTGTTGTCTTTGTAGGGAGGAATTGAGTGCATAATTTCCACAACCATCATCTGCAGAGCCATCAATGAAAATGCATCATTTCTCCGTCCGGCACAGGCATATTGGAAGAAACCTGACTTCTTAGAAAGCTTAATTCCAATCAAAAACAAACATCCAAATGAAAGGAAATAAATGAATGAATAAAGACCATTCAAATAACCATACAGCTAACCAAAATGTATAAATAAATGAGTAGCAAATAACCAACTAGCCAACAAAAAGAGCAAGATAACTAATTATAAAAGGAAAGCCAACCAAATAACCAGCCACCTCCTCCCAAAAAATCCAAATACTTAACCAAACCAAACAACAAATAACCAACCAACCAATCAAATAAATGAATAACCAGCAATATTAATTTTTCCTACCTTCATACCTTCCTGAAATCTCACTGGGGTTATGCTGTAAATGATGTTACAGAAATACAACCAAATGTCTTCTAAATTCAAGTTTCTTTCTTTCACTGAACTAAGTCTAGTTAAATTGCCTTGTTAGCTCATCATAAAACACATACTTTAAACTCGATCACAGAAACAACTATGTTTTAAATGGTGTATTATGTTACGTGTCTGTATGTACCTAGCCTCGTGTCACCAGGCTCTTCACGTACGGCGAAGAGCCTGGTTTCCATTCACTCTGAATTTTGTCTGGATTCTTGTTCCGGTCTAGAGAGCGGATCTGGAATTCACCAAATTCACCAAAGTAAAAGTGTTCACCAAAGTAACTTTAAATTCTGGCACACCATCGATTTCCGTCTCCGGTTTCTCTACGTTGGAAAGTTGAATCGGAAAAGAAAGAAGAGTGAAGACTGTCGCCACGATCGATACATTTTAATAATTTAAACATGGACGTACAACAGTCTGTTTTAGAAGAGGTTCTTCAAGAAAGTTGGTTGATAGAGCATACTACATGGCGAGCATCACGCAGTTTTCCTCTCTCTTCCGCCCCCACCGCCACAAACTTTATCGAAAAATTGCATTTACAAACTACAGGTATAATGAACAAAACTAGGATCAAGTGCCTGTTAAATAAAACAGACAACTGAAATAGACAATGACTTGTAATACAATTAAATACAATAAAAGAAAAAGGTTAACTTAATGGCTTGGGGCTTTTCTTGTAAATTATATTCTTTAAATTAAAAAGTTTCACCGCATTTTTATTAGCTTGGTGCTTTTATTTTGACGGAAAGGCGCATCCATCGAATTCCGGATCCTGTCTCTCTCGCCCTGGTTCCGGTTGCTTACCTAAATGGCCCCAGACTAGTATGTACCTTTTTGATTTTTGAGAGAGGCCAAAAAATTTCCACTGAGGTGGACAATAAAGCTATCTCATCTATCTAATCTAATCTATCTATGATAAAACTCCCCAAAAGCATCTTAGTTACTCTTGTTAGTTGTTTAGTTAACTAGTTCACTGTTCCAACAATCACCAACTCTGGCTTGGTCCAAATAAACCCTTAATTTACAGAGTACAATGAAAAATGAAAATTTGCTCTCTGCCATTGTTTGCTGAGTGTTTACAGTTCTGTAACAGTATTCCCACCATTAGCAGTCGCCATATTTCCTAGCTCAGCTGCCTGTTCTGCCAGTGGAGACCCCCATCGTGCTCCAATGGCACGTTATGTGAACCTCACACAATACAGTCTATTTGTTGATTTTAACAGAACGATGAGCATCTATATTTTTGATGGTGTTGAAAATCATACCGTCAGGATCTTTTAAATACCCTGGTATACCCTAGTACTGTGATATCGCCCAAGCCTACCAGCCGAGAAGCCAAATAACCAAGCAACTAACCTATCAAGCATGAAATAACCAACCAACCGTTCAAACAACCAATCAATCAGTCAACCAACCATGAAATAACCAGCGCTGTCACTAATATTTTGTTTCAAGTAAAGACCCTGGCAGGATTCTTAAAATGAGTCACTCTTTTCAACATGTTTGAGGTTGTGAATTGACCTGATGAATGTTGTGAGGGATTTGAGGGAGACGTGTGATTCTTTATTGATTTCTGTGTGGAACTTTTTCCTGCTTCTAGGGTGAGTATGTCAGTATACTGAGGGTCTTCAGGGTCTTGCCAAAGGGCACTTCAATGGGGGGATATTGGCTTTCACAAGAGTGCTGCACGGATTCTCCTCTCATTGCTCCACTACGCTAGCTCCTACTGAAAATAATGTTTAAGTTTGCACAAGATTGTGGTGGAGTTGAGTCAGGTCCAAGGAAATGCTGGCGGATGAAATGTTTATGCCGTAAACAAGTGCCAAACATGAGGTGATTAGTTACATTTGCTAGAGTCTGCCTGGTGCCAAATTGCTTGGAAAAGCAAACGTCCCTGTGATAACGGCCAAGAAAAAGTCACCTCACGCTCCTGCTGAGTCAGCACTACCGCCACGCTCTGAGATGTCCTCACACCTTTGGCCAACCATCAATCAATACATACTTCCATCATTGTTTGAACGCTGCTACAGTTTAATCACCGAGCTCTGATTTCGATAAAGATCCTCCTTTAATGGTGCATCGATCTCTTTTGGACTCAGTCTTGCTTGATTCAGTTAAAGAGCCAATTTCAACCTCTGCCACCACAGGCCTGGTGTTATGAGGCAAGGACAAAGATGCAAAAATGAAAACTTTCAGACATTTAGTGTCTCCTGACAAATACTCTTGTAAACTGAATACTGCTATGAAAGTGGAACTCAATACATTAAATGTTTGGCAAGTGTAATAGCTGAGTAAATTGTTTTCAAGATGCCGTTTCCTGCCATATGGAAATTAATATGATAAAATATTCAATTGGGAATGGATACAAACTATTTCAGGAAGAGATTCTTCAAGTGAAATTGGACTATGTGCGTAAGTGGGCATTTTTCTTTACACATTCATTAAAGCAGCTCCAAATAATAAACCCATTGGGAAACGATGCATGAGACATCCTCTCCTTCTCATTTACTACTTTAACATGTCCTCATACAGTGCTTCTTAAGTTCTGCACCAAAGAAACAACTTTTGGACCTTTTTTTGTCTTGCTTCTCACTTAGCTCTTTTAAATTTTTCTTTTTTAAATATGTATTCATTTTGTTTTGCTTGCCAAATGGGTCTTAAAAAAGCTAAAACTTTAATCTATCATTTCTGAATGATAGTCGTGCAAATGAGACATTCTTTCTCCTTAATGCAAGACTGTATTCTCAGGTTTATCTCTAAGATTGAACAGAAAATGGTCCTGTCAGTAATCCTAAATGCATATATTTAAACATGTTGCAGGCTGTTTTCATTTGCTGTTCATACCTATACTTACGAAAAGCAATGCACTTAAATTTGTGAATAACCCATGTAATCATGAGCTACTAGGCTGTTATCATGTGACTTATGCACTTGAGCCTGGGGCGGCTGTGGCTCAGAGGTAGAGCCGGTCGTCCACCAATCGGAAGATTGACGGCTCAATCCCCAGCTCCTCCAGCCCACATGTCAAAGCACCCTTGGGCAAGATCCTGAACCCTGAATTGCTCCTGATGGCTGTTCCATTGGTGTGTGAGTGTGTGTGAATGCTTACTGAGTAGCAGGTGGCCCCATTTATGGTTGTCTTTGCCACCAGTGTGTGAATGTGTGTGTGATTGGGTAAATGTGATGTAGTGTAAAAACTCTGAGTGGTCGAAAGACTAGACAGGTGCTATACAAGTGCAGCCCGTTTACCATTTATCATTTTAGCCTGTTCTCTCTTATATGATGGGAGCAAAGGAAGAAGTCAGGTGATGTAGTATAAAAAGCGACAGTCCACGTAAGGCGGCGGTCGGGGTGACTTAAGGGTCAAACGAACACAGGACTTTGACCCGCGAGACCACTGTTTGTGTCTTGTGTGAGACCAAAAGTCAGTGGTGAGTTTTTTTCACATCGCGTCACATCGCGTCACGTGTTATTTTCAGATTGGTGACTTGTGATTGTGTTTGAAGGCACTGAGAAAGGCTTATGTGTTCTGGAGGGCCGCGATAAACCTTAAATTTAGCTCCAAACCCCTGAATGACTGCTCACAGCTCTGATTGTTCAGGCTTCTATACGCTGACTTCAGATTTGTTGTCATAGCAACATTACTGTCAGGCAGCTGTATTTTTTAAAGTTATCAAACAGCCTCACCTTTATTCATTTTCACTGCGTAAAACATATGTTGTAAAAGTGTCAAATCTAAAATGTTTCCACATTCTCAGACATTTTGGTGTCATGATTATCTATGCAGCATGCTTTGCTAGTTTTCCTCATTTTGCATTATCGTTGGGAACAGCAATAGTCTAGTTTTCTGAGAGGGCAACAGGGCATGCAGTAGATAAGAGTAACAATGCATTTTATGAACACCAAACCCCGGAGCACAAGGCACGGCCTGTTGTGCTTATAGACTGTAAATTTTGCAGTTTGAATATTTTGATTATTTCAAATGGCAGTTTAATTTTCGATTAAACAATAACAGCCCTTTTGTGGACGAGATGTGATGCAGAGATGGTGTTGACCCCATTAAGCACACACACGTACGGATGTAAGCCCAAAAACATAATGTAAGTTGATGGTAAATAAACGTTCCCCCCAACAGTAATAATTTTCTCTGGTAGCATCCTCCTCCATGCAATCTAAAAGCGCCTCACACCCAAAGTCTTAATTAATTGGACTCATAAACGCAGTAATTGGTTGGATGTCACTGCCATGTGAAGCTAGCAGACCCTAACAATGTTCCCAGTAGTGACAATGAAATCTCCATTAAGGGTACATGAGTATTGCTCACTCTACAACCCTCAGTTACTGCTGAGTCTAATGGCCATTAGACTCCAGGACCGACTCGGACAACTGCCGCTGCAGATGACAGTTTAATCAAATGCTGCATGCAGCTCGGGGGTTTTTGTGCTTCTCTCTGCATGAACATGTGTTTATGTCATAATGGAGTGTTGTGTTTGTGTATGTCTGTTGTTTGTCCATGGTTAGTTATGGTGTATGTGTGCTGCGTGTTTGAGCATTTGTCTTCCTTTAACATCAGGTTAAGGTGCCTTTATTCACCTTGTTAGTAATCTTCATAGGAGTAAAAACACTTTCAACATTTTCAGTCCCATTGTTCAGAGACACCTCCAGAGAGTTACACTGCTCCAGTTAAGGTTTAAGTGTAGCACCTGTCCAAATTAACCAGAGGCCCTTGGTGCAGTAGCCTACTTTACCCAGTTGGGAATAGAGTCTTGGACAACTAGAGCAGCGATCACACAGGGTAGTGCTACCAGAGGTTGCGTTAGACAGATTAATCAATAGAGTCAAGCCCTTTTCTGTGTTGGTGTTAGATTGTTTGGACCATTGGCTGTATCACGTAGCTCGATGTCGATGTTTGCTGCTGCTGTTAGCTTTTGCTAACCGGACTGTCTAGCCCAGGGGTAGGCAACCTGTGGCTCCGGAGCCACATGTGGCTCTTTAGCCCCTGTCCAGTGGCTCCTTGAGCCATTGAGAAAAGAAGTCTGTGGAAATTCCTTCTATGAATCCAAATGTTGCTGAACCTCGATAGCAGTGGCTGGTTAGCTATGGATGCCAAATCCAAAAAAGTAAATTGAATAAAATAGAGAATGTAGTAGTGCGTGGACAGGTTTGTTTGCTCTCACTGCCAGCTCTGCAAAATTTAAAAACCAGATAATTATTAATAGTGCCCTGCACAGTGGCCACCCTGTGGTAAAACATATTAATGAATGCTTATTTAGACCATAAGTATACGCTAATTTAGACTTAATAGGCTATTTACCTTGATTATAAGGCTCAAACATGTTTTGCGGCTCCACACAGATTTTTGCAAATTAATTTTGGTCAAAAATGGCTCTTTTAATGGCGAAGGTTGCAGACCCCTGGTCTAGCCCTACATCTTTTACCTTGTTTATCAATGCAAACACAATAACTGGGCTTTTTAAAGGAACTTGGCACCTGAGATATTTTGCAGTGATATGTATCAGTGATATGGCGAAAGCAAGAAGGTTACCCGAGGTAACCTCTTTGGCATGAGCCAGCTAGATAACGAGGTCATGTACATGAGCTCAAAGACAAAACTAGACAAAAGCTAATTAATATGCACACTCTACTAGGGGTGGGTGATAAATCGATTTTAGCGATTAATTCGAATTTGTAGTTTAGGTCGATTTGTTTTAATGAAAATCGAGTTTCTCTTTAACATCTGCCACCGACGCTCCCCGTTGGGCTCCCGTAGTTCAGAGTGGGCTCACCCCTCCCCCCCGCACGCTTGATAGACAAACATCATGGCAGCGAGTGGGGAAGAACTTGTTTCCAAGAAAGGGGGACGCGATATAAAGGCAGGGGAAACACTGCCGTATGATGAGAAAGGGGCCCGGTGGAAAGCGATCATGGATGCAGTCGCGATGTATCTTGCAAGAGATATGGTGCCCATATTTACCGTGGAAAAGCCGGGGTTTTGGAGCCCAGGTACGTGCTACCAGGCCGCAAATATTTTTCTGAAAATTGATTTTAAGTAGAGGGGGAAAATCAATTTAAATCGTGAATATAAATATATATAGCTATATATATATATATAGCTATATCGCTCAGCCCTCTATCAGCTGGACAAGGGTGTAAATTACTTAGCTTAAAGTTATAGTAGATCACTCGCAGTGTTTAAATCCTTCAAAATGACTGACAGCCTTCAGAGTTTTCTGTCATTGTTATAAAAAATCAGTCAGTGACGGAAAATATTTGATTAACGCAACCTCTGAGTTCTATAACTACGGGTGGCTGATAGTACTACTTTGTCTTCTCTTCATCTTTAACAACTGCTGTGAAGTTTTCCTTTTTGTGTAGGTTAGGGAGGATGTGTGTGTGTGTGTGCTCGGATGTGTGTGTGTGTGTGTGTTTGTGTGCATTGCGTTAAGAATCACACATTATCAGTCACCATGAGCGTTGACATGTTGTGATATGGCTGATTTATTGGCTGTAGCTTTGATGAATGCTTAAAGGCACAAAGTCGTTAAGATGGTGCAAGTGTGATAGGAAGAAAGGATGGAAAACAGTGACAAAGTTATTAGAGATAGATAGCCTGTTTCCAACCTTCCCGTGACTTCCGATGACTTACATGGAGTTCTCACAGCTTGGGATCCCTGGCAATCTGAATCAAAATGAAGCAGAAAGCCTCACATTAGTGCGTACCGCAGGGGTTTTAAAATGTATTTCTCGATTTCAAAATAAATGGCTCCGTATTGAATAAAGTGTCTGCTCTCTTGAGGATTTTTCTACCCAGATAATATACTTGTGTTTGTACCTGCCCAAGTTATGTCATACATGTAATAAACATGGCACTGCATTTTATACATGTAAATGTTGATTGACTTGATTGAGAGCAGACCTTTCAGTGATGGCACTAACCAGCCCAACATTCCTGCAGTCCTCAATGTATCTTCTATAATAGGTGTACATATACTAATGCTCAAATTTCTTGGAAACTGCTTGCCAAAGTATCAAGGCAAATGACGAGAGCTCCAGCTTTTATCTGCTGCTGTCGCTCTGATGCATTTGACATAAACATGTTTACTGAAGGAGCAAAAGTTGAAGTAAACTCAGGAAATAAATACTTCCCTGTACTCTATATCCACTTTCTCAGTGAAATGAAGTGTAGGTTTATGTATTTTTTATTTCTCTCACTGCAGGTGCTTTGACCTAGATTGTGCCGGAGTTACTGGTTGTTGCTTGTAATGTTAATGATGCAGAAATGTTTCTGTTTGCTTTCCTCTGGACAAGTGTGTCAGCTACTGTTATTGCCTAAAATGGAAATGTTGAGATAAGTTAATGTAAACAAGTCAGGTGTCTCGCCACTGTGTCCCATTAAAGTGATATATTCTACCATTATATTGTTTCTTGGGGCTGATATTTCCCTCACTTATCTTGCAAGTGTAACACAAACAAACAAGTTTTGTTGGAGTGTAACGGGACTGAGAGGCACGAATTTTGTACAGGGGAAACAGACGCTGCGCTAGACTTTTTCGTCGCCGGTCATTTTGACCGACAGGGTCATAAAAATCTGTGCATAATCTATTTTTACCGGTCATTTTAATTTTCGTTTTTTAAATGATAATAAAAATATTCAAAGACATTTAGTTTTCATTTGTTCTTTTTTAATAAATCCAACAAGCAAGTTATAAAGTGTGCATTAATAAGGACATGAACGAAAAGATGAACAGATCCACACACCCGTGCCATTAGGCTTCAGCCTGGACACACCGGACGGCACTAACGCGTCACTAATGTGTCCGGTGGGTCCAGGGCATTACGTAGTTATGTCTGTAGGCTTGGTGACACAAAATTAAAATTGTAATGAAGTGATTATGGTATTGAAAAATGTGTTCGGTTATGCATTGTTGTGTTATTTTAAATTATAAACACGGTATTTTCTCCTCACGTTCCTCAGTGCGTGCTGTTATTTTATTTTGAAAATTGGCCGGATTCTCTCGTCTTTTCTGTGTCTGACTTCCTGTTTGGTACGATCCGCTCGATCCAGCTTGACAGAAGCGCTCGCGGCTCGCGTGAAAAATAGACCAGACGCCGAACTTAAGCGCTGCCTCTACTCCGCGGGCGCTCCGCTCTGCTCAGCGTCCTGTGTGGACAGTCAGATAGGTTAACATGGGTGCTGACTGAAAACTGCCTCCGCTGCTGGGCACCGTGCTTCGGTTCTGCGTCTGGTATGTCCAGGGCGTTATGTCCAACAACGCTACATGAAGCAGATGAATGACTATATATATATATATATATATATATATATATATATATATATATATATATATATGTACGATTATAAACATAAGGAACATTTCAAACACCAGTGTATCAACACTGTATGAATACCGAATAAACACTTTCCCAAAGTGTCACAAGCAACACAAGCAACAGGTCATAGCAAAATATAAAACTGAAAAGAATCTCTTACAATATGAAACTGAAAATTCAAAGTAAACACAATAAAACAAAATCAAACTCATGCATTCGGAGGAGTGCTACAGTTAGTTCCACCTTGGCTTTGTGCCACTGTAAAAGGCAATAACTTCCGTAATTGTTTTATTCTGTTCTGCTTTTGCATCTAGGCTGCTTGAAAGGATGAGGGTTTGGGCTGCGGTTTGTTTTGTCCTCCTGCTGGTGATTGGCACATGTCATCTCGTTAACTATAATACCAACATAATTTGTAATATCATATGTCATATATCATATTGTGATACTTACGATAGTTCAACTTGTTGACATACTGATATCATACGCACGGCAACAACAAGCATGGCTGAAAACGAAATTATTACAGACTCCATGTGGTTCAAAAAAAGAGGAGTAGCTTCGGTAGTGTGGAGTAAACTTTGGCGTAGTTAGGCCTGGGCGTCCTGAATGTTTTATGAACAGCCCCGAACATCTAAGACTCTTTCAGCGACTTAACAAGAGTTACGCTCCCTGCAGAGGGAACTCATTCAGCGGCTCCTCTGGCAGCAGCACAGCGTCTCTCCCCCTCCTTTCTTGCTGTGTGCTACCAGGAGTCGGTGTGGCTCGTGGCTCGACAAAAATTACATGTATGTAAATGTGCAATAGATTTCGTAGCATAATAGCCTGTCACAGGTTACAGTGTGATGATTAGAGGTGAAATGGCAGAGCATAAAGGTCCAAGTGAAAAAAAAACACAAATCAGAAGAAAATCGCCTGTTGTTTTTTTGTCTTAAATTATTTAGCTCATCATCAAAACATTGTTATCGCAAAAAAACCCTGAAATATCGGGATATTATTTTAGGAGCATATTGCCCATCCCTATCGCATACGCAACTTTTTCTGTCGCTGCTTTGGCTGACCGGGAACCCTGCAGGCGGGTCTTCCAGCTCTTGCTGTAGTGTGACTGACTCCCACACCAATCAGCTTGCTGTGCTAGCCCCAGCACCTGTTGCCAGTAGCATACAGCTAAAAGTTTTAGGGCTAAGCTCGCACTTTGGATCTTTGGTTTTGCATTACCTGCATCAATGCACATACCATGTATTCTGCATGTGGCTGCGTGCACAGAACCATGACCCCCGTCCTGCTACAGTTTTGGCACAAACTGTTAAATAAAGATATCTAACATCTTTTGCTCTCTATCACAAACTTGCCACTTTCTTTATATGTTAAACCTACCCATCTACGTAATTACAGTTGAGTTACTTGACAAAATTAAATCTATTCATCATAATCCACCCATTCGAGGAAGGGTAGACTTTTTCCTTACTGGAGTATACAGTATAATCATACAGAACAATGAGATAGGGCCTCTTTGAGGAGGAATGGAATTAAAATTGGGGTGATGCCATTTTTCATCTCACCCTCCCATTTCTGGTCTCAGCCTCCTCATTCCCCTTCTCCCTCCTGCTTCTACACTCTCACCTCTGCCCCCGTGTTCCTCCCCGCTCCTGCTTACCCTTGCCCTATCCCAGAGGATAATGAGTTTAATTAAAACACTTCAACTCCACAGGTCAGGACAGAAGGGAGAATAAGAGCTAGATAAAAAAAAAATGCTTTGGCAAATTCCTCGCCTCGCTCTCCTTTCCTCTCTTTCACACACATCTTTATTTTTTTCTGTTGGGTTAAGCTACTCGGCCTCTTCTGTGACTCATAACCACAAGGTTAATCACAGGAGCAGCCAACATGTCTATCTCCGTCAGTCTGTCGTTGAGTCACTGAACCCCCAGGAGCTCTGCGATTGGCTGACTCTAGACTCCTTTGGTCCCCTCTGGTGTACAGAATATTCAAGTTGAAAGTACTGAAGAATTTTATCACAGTCCCTCAGCCTTTGCCGTGTCATACTTTGGAAATTTCTTGTTCTTTGGAGTGTTAGTTTTGCTTACTTCACTCCTTTGGTTTTGCTCTTGTATGATTTGTGAATTTTTGTTTTCTTTGTGATTATATTAAATTCAGTCGTCCTGCTTTTGCTGATATTGCTGTGTTTTGGTCATATTTTGGGACATTTAGGAATGTTGGCCTAAATCTGCCTGCATTTGAGGACACAATGATGGAGTAAAGCATGCTCAGCGCTTTATAATCATGTCAGCTCTTTGAATAGAAGTTTTTATATTTTTAACATTCAACAGTTCAAACTTTAATTTCAACTCAATGCATTCTTATCATCTGATGTGTCGGTCAAAGTTGAGCAAGGAATTGTAGACTCCAAAGCGTCACAGCATGGATAGCAAAATAATCCATGACCTCTATTTTCAGTTTTGTCCATTGTTTCTATATTGTTGGGTGCAAATGCCCTTGTGGCCTCACAGGGCCTTAGATTTTTAGTTTTGTTAAAAAATACTGTTTATAGTTTCTCTCGTATAAATGTAGGGTGCATTTCAAGGTTTTAAGCTACTTCCGTTCATAAAGCAAATTTTCCAAGCTCCTCTCATGGATCGTGGACAGATGTGACAGTTTTGAGATTCTAGATGATATTGCAGTTTCTTTGCATCCGTCAAACTTTGCTTCAGAGTGATTTTTTCTTTTCTATTCTTTTCCTTTTTTGGCACATTTAATTCTTGTAACTTCAACTTTTCTTTTAAGTTAAGACTTCGGATTGCTGATTGACAATTTCTTGAGCCTTGAAATAATTTATTCTTGTAGCTATCATGACTGGGTGTTCCACGAGATTACGGAGCGGCAGCATTTTTCCATCATCAAAGGACCAAATAAAGGAATATCTGTTCATCCAAAGTTCCAGAAAGTTCCAGAATTTATGTCAAGGTGCACTGAGGTTATTTTGGAAGCTTCTTACTCAGCCATTTCTACATGTACACTGCAGCATTCACAAATGTTCTATCTAAAATGTTCATCTTATTTTCTTTTGAGACCTTTTAGGATGACAATGTCTGATGAAATCAAAATAGAACTGAAGATAGTTCTAGATAGACGATAGAAAGTTTCTCACTCCCTTTACTGGGATTCAAACTGGCAGCTACAAACCTCTTGTCTACTGTCAGTCACTATACTTGTGTCAAATTGTGCATGTTGTCAAACTTTGCTGATTTTCATATTTTGAATGTATTCCTTTGCCTTGAGGCTCTCCACTGGAATACACCCTTTTGACAAGATCCCCGCTCTGTTTCTGTGTGCTGTAAGCTCCATGTCTAACAGCGTAAAGATGTTTGGCTGAAGAGCATCCCTCCTTGATGAGACACAACACGTGTCAAAATACAAATACACGCACACATGCGCCCTGCGTTTGTACAAGAAGTGATAAAAGCCCAAACAGGCACGTGCAAATGTGCGGACATGATATGCTTGTAAGCAGGTACGTATACTGTATCTGCATGCATATTCACACACACACACGCACACTCACACAGACAGACACACTCACTGTCACGTGAATAAACATGTGAGTTCGGAGACACAGGGGAAGAGAAATGCAAATGCTCCTCTCTTCAAGTCAGTGACATGGCATCCATGGGGAGATGAATGTGTGTTGGTGAGAGAAAGAGGGAGATAGCGAAAGGGAGAGATGTAGAGAGCGAGATGGCGCTGATTCACTGTGTATTCTCTGTGTCTCCCTCTGCCCTGACGCACATCGCTGTGAAAGAACATGCTTGTCAGGCAGCGAAAATAGATGACAGTCTCAGGAGGATGTGGCGTCGCCACCAAGCCCTTCTCTGTTTACTTATTTTTCTCATTTCTCTTTCCCTCTATCTCTCTTTTCCAGCGTTACAATACGTGCCTGCGCCTCGGTCGTCCTCGAAGACGGCGAGCTATGCCGTATATTTTACTTTTTCCTCAATTCCCCCTTTAGCCTCGTCGTCTCTTCGAGTCCCATGCTGCTTTTCTTGCATAGTCAGGTTGCAAGTCGTGTGAGAGCAGGATTTGTGGGAGCACATGCGCGCTGGCGAGACACCGTGACTGACCTGATTGCTGAGAAGGAGAGACAGGCAGAAAGAGAAAGAGACGGAGATAAAGGCTGACACAATACAGGAATACTTTTTCAAAAATGTTAAAGTTGTGTTCGGTTCCCTGTATTGTTCCGTCCCAAATAAATTACACACAACTACAAAGATGTCGAGGAAAACACACTAAAGTCCTGGACTGACATCCATGGTGCGTCCTTGATGTAAAGATAGAGAAGACACTGCTGTCCAGAGGCTACATGCGTAAAACTGTGTGTATATTCACATCTAAAACTATGTATGCACAAACACAGATATATGCACATGCATTCTTTTTGTAAGATTTATAAAGCTGTATGCACCTGACTCTGTTTCTGCTCCCCCAGTTAGCCTTAGGGATTTTAATTGTGCATATTCTTACTGCACATTCGTCTTTTTTAAATACTAGTTTATGTGTGGGAAATGGTGTCGAGCTGACGTCATACCAGCACAATTATTACCTATATCATCAATAAAATAAAAAAAATACAATTATCTTTATTCTTAATTATCTTGTAAAGCTTCCACTTCAAGTTTTCAATAAATTAACATTTAAAACGTATTAATCATACGGAGATGGTCTTATTATTATGTATCACACTGAGTTGCAGTTGCACAGCTCTGTGCTTCAAGGGCAACCATTAAATTAGCTTTTCTAGCCAAAAATCTAGTTCTGTAGTTCATTTGTCAAAGGGTTGTTTTTAATGCCATGCTCCTCCACCCAGATTAATGACTAACAAACATCCAAATAACTAATAGGGTGCTTGGCAGAAACACAAACATGCTGTTTTGGACAACACTTAGCTCTCTTGGCTGAGGTTAAATAAACCATTACGGAAAACTAAAGAAAGTTAACTTCACACATGAAAACACTTTTCACAATTTGGAACTATTAATTAGGTATTGACTAACTAATTATTAACTATAACCTAACTAACGGTTAACCATTGACCAACTATTACCTATTAACTAAATATTAACTGTTAAATTATCATTAACTGGCTGACAATAAACTGGCTTAACTGTTAACTAGCTAACAATTAATTAATTAATTACTATTAACTTTTACCTACCTGACTATTCACTATTGACTAACTGACCATTAACTGTTAACTGACCATTAACTATTAACTGATTATTAACCTTACTATTGACTATCAACTTTACTGACCGTTAACTATTAACCGACCAATTACTATTAACTGACAATTAACTTTACTGACCATTGACTATTTACTGACTATAAACTGACCAATAACTATTAACTTTACCGACAAATGACTATTAACTCACTGACTATTAACTTTACTGACCACTGACTATTAACTGACCATTAACTATTATTGACTATCAACTTTACTGACCATTAGCTATTAACTTTACCAATCATTGACTATTAACTAACTGACTATTAATTGACCAATAACTATTAATTGACTGTCAACTTTACTGACCATTGACTATTAACTGACAATTAACTTTACTGACCATTAACCATTGACTATCAACTTTACTGACCATTAACTATTAACTGACCATTAACTTTAACTGTTAACTTAAATGACCATTGACTGTGTACTCACTGACTATTAACTGACTATTAACTTTAATGACTATTAACTGACCATTAATTATTAACTGACTATTAACTTTAATGACCATTAACTATTAACTGACCATTAACTTAAATGACCATTGACTATTTACTCACTGACTATTAACTGACCATTAACTATTAACTGACTATCAACTTTAATGACCATTGACTATTAACTCACTATTAACTGACCATTGACTATTATCTGGCCATTAACTTTTAACTGACTATTAACTGTACTGACTATTGACTATTAACTAACTGACCATTAACTAACTACTGACCAACTGACATGTAAAATTTCTGAAAAACACATTTGATTATTTCACATGATTTGTCACTTGTGAAATGCTGTTTAATGTGCTTTTTTTCCACAAAGGAAATCTGTTTGGATGATATGAAAAGAAGTGCATTGTATGAATTAAAAAGAAAAATAGAAAACACAAAAACAAAAAGGGAGGGAAACTGAGATCTCATCAAAACAATGAATTACTGAGCCAAAGACTTTTTGATGAAAATGATTCAGTCCACTATATTAAAGAACCTTAATCTCCATTGTTTGTCTTTTCTCTTAAGAATATCAAGAAAGGCCTCTCTTCTGGCTCAAGAGGTGGTAATTGTCATGACAAAAACAAGTAAGGGTTTTACTTACATTTAATAAATAACATAATAAAGTTTTAATATTCAAAAATACTATTAATTTGCACACAGCAGGTACTAAAGTAGCAGTTGTTTTTCTGAAAAGACTGGTCAATTTAACCTCTGGGATTACATATTGTTAACTCTTGAAGAGACATCTATAAAAGATATTGCAGCCCAAACATTTTGCCATTAGGTGAAGTTTTAATATAGCGGCTATATCAGCTGTACTCCAGAAGTATTCTTAATTGTTTTCCTTTCTCATAATAACACCACAGCTTGTTCTTCTGCCACCACTGCTCATCTCTCCTCTCTCTTCATTTCGTTGCTCCTCTATTAGACCAATTTCCAGTCTCTCATGCAGTCCCACATTCATAATTTACTACTAATAATTTGTGTGGCTCCCACTACTCCATATCTCCTTGAGCTAGCCTTTATCTTTTCTTATTGCAAGGAAGACAGAGAAGTCCAATCCTTGATATTTCCTCTTTTTTTGCACTGAGCCTGTAACAAAAATCAGACGAAGGTGGTGGGACTCGGGCCAAACTCATCAGGGATATATGTGAGTCCAGAGGCAGTGACATTAAATATTGTACTGTCTCAAGGCACTTACCTTCTATTACCCTGCCATCTTCTCTCCAAGTCTGTCACTTTTTCTACCCACATCGCCTCCTTGCTCTCGCTCTCCGTAACCTCCCCCCTTCTTTCTCTTCATTTTGTTTTCCAGCTTTTTCCTCTTTGTGTCTCTTCCTGTTATTGACTTAAGAGTATATCTTGTCAGTTTGTGCCCGCTCTCCGGCTCATTGAGGCTACATAGGAGGGTCTCTTTCCGAAGTTTGTAGATGCAGTTACAGTGTAATTTTATGTTTAAGTGCATGTGAACAAAGCTACAATTGCACTGTTTGTGTCGAGGTGTCTGCATTGTGTGCTTTAGTGTTTCTTTCCATTTGCAGAAACATCACCAGTCAGAACACGCTGTGATGGACAAATACAGAGAGATCGACTAAGGATGCCTTTGAATTGAAGATAAATATTTCTGCCGTATTTGTTTATTTGTCTCCAACAGGCAATGCACCAATGGCACAGATGTTAGCTGTAGCTATAAAAACTGGCACACTGTGTTTGTGTGTGTGTGTGTCAGTGTGAAATGCTGAATGATTTCAGAACTCAGAGCCTAAATCTACTTTCTCCTTTTGTATCTGTCACTTCATAAAGTGTAGTTACACAACACACAGCTTTTGAAAAAGTGGGAACTTTCCTGTCTAAGCAAGGTGAAACATTTTCAGCTTGCACACTGTCACATACTGTCACCTCAGTTCAGGCATCCCAGAGTGAATCCACACCTGCTTGCGTCCACTCTGTCCACTGACGTAGTTTGCAATTTTGCTCGGGATGCACTGTTCTAACCTTTTCTCTCCCAATTACAATACCCTAACTCAGGGTAGCTGCTCATACAGAGTAATGATCCAGAGCCCCAATTATTCCAAAGTAAAAATCTGTGAACTCACTGGGGTCAACATGAGGACAGGGATCAGCATGGAGCAAAAAAACTGGGTCAGATGGCGGCTCGCTCAGTGTGTGACGTGCACTTGTAGATAAAATATAGGCCTATATTAATGAAGGTTCATTAGTACGGTTTTGTATTTCTCTGTAATGTAGAACAATGTTAAGAATATTACAGATACTATTCTTTCTCACACCTTCAACTCAAACCATTGTGTCGACCTGCCCCAAAATATATCATCTAATAATTAAATTGATATCGTAAACATGCGGATGACTAGTCGACTAATGGCCCTAAATGATGACTATAAAATTCTTAGACAGGGGCAGCCCTAGTGTAAATGCATGTTCTCTGTGCACTAGGGCGATCACTTTAAATAGAATTAAGTTCAGACAAATGAGAACGAACATGTAATCTGTTACGTCAAAGGCAACCCACTTAGCCTGATCATAAACACTGTTGTTGCTGTGGTAACAACACTACAAGGCAGTTGCATTTTTAAAAGTCAGCAACAGCCTGAATTTCACCCGTGATTTTTCCATAAATGGCATGACCTTTTACAAAATTTTAATTTGGACAAATCATCAGAGATGAAAGATTTAATTTTGTCTCCTTGAATGGAAGTTTAAATGCTAAATAAAGATCGACTGCCCTTGTGCACAAACACATGTATTCACTCTACATTCTGAAGCACACATGTTTGTATGTGCTGTGTTTGTGCGCACAGAGCTGTAGGCATGCTTTTCCACTTTGTGATGCAGTTATGTGAGGAGCTGTGTGTGTTGCTCCCCGGAGCAGAGGTTTGTTAGTTCAGTCAGCCTACCTGCTCACCTGTGGTTCCATATATCTCAGCTTCTTAATCTGATTTGACTGCATTCCTCCAGCCTCTGTCTTTGCCAACAGCCCTCAGTGTGATTCTGTTGTCTGGCACAAAGTAATGAAAACACATAAAGCTCTCTTTACCTGCCAGTGGCTGTGGGGCTGAGCGGTAGTAGACCCGTACGCTCACAGACACACAGCAGAGAACACACACAGATGAGGAGCATGCTCTCAACATACTCTACAGTCATACACACATGTACACAACCATAGATACACACATGTGAGCTGGAGGCGTGCCGCAGTTTAAATTACTTAGTTGTCATCAGGCTCTGATTGATGGTTCCTTCTCTCATGGTTGCTATATGATAAGCTCTTATTGGCCGTGTAATTTTTCTACGGCTCCGTTTGGATGGTTGGGCAAGCTGATTTGGTCTGAGGTGCAATTTCACATCCAGATTATAGCTGCTCTACACTTGGAATGATGTGTCATTTTCAGTGAATCCATGTTTCTTGTGCTTCGGCCTCCAGAAACGCAAGCTGATATTTATGTAATTGGTTTTAAAGACACATACGCAACACATTACAATATGTGTATTATTGTAACACGTTGTACTGCTATAAATTATATCAATGTTAATATGTGATTTTAATGTTACATGACTTTTTAAAGGAATACGTCACCCAAAATGTTCATGTTGAGCTCATTTTTTCGGTCACTATTTTTTAACTTGGGCTTTCCCCTGAAAGTCGGAGATCCGTACCATCAGATGGAGACCTCTCACTTAACTGAGATTCCTTCAAGTTGATCTTTTTATTTTTTTTTGTCAATTAGTGTGCAGTCTACTTCTGGGGACGTTTTTGTTCACTTATTTGGCTGCAGATTGAGCGCTCCTCGCTTTCAGGCTGCTTCTCTGTACAGGCAGTTGCAGGGACATGGAGGCAGCTGACTGCAGGAAGAGAAGCTTTGCCCAGACAGGCTCCGAGATAACATTAGCCTCTGCTTTCTGCTTGGAAGTGATGAATTTACAGCTCACAGCATGTTAATATGATACAGTCTCTGGCTTTTGTTTGATGTCTGTTGTAAGTAAAAAATGCTGTTGCACATTTCTGATCCGTTGCCAGCGTAGTTATCTTGTTTATTACATTATGTGACTGTAACTGTCACACTGAACTTGCTGCTGAACCCTGTATAAACCCTCAAACTCTATATCGAAGAAGGAGTGAATAGTCAAATATTCTTATTGAACAGCCAAATCTGGTTCAGCTGACATGTTTCTAAGTAGCGTAAAGCCCTATTTTTTGGACATAGGACCAAAAAAGACTCCTTTTATAATGCTCGTCTTGGCTGAAATTAAAAAATACTCAGTTTAAGCTTTTGTAAGACAAAGAAAAACAGGAAATCTTCACATTTGAGCATCTGAAACCATTTCATATTTTAGCATTTTTCCATGAAAGCATAACTTACTGATTAATAAATTACACTTTGCCCTGACTTTCTTTGATTTGTTAATACATGCAAATAACATTTCACATACACTATATCATTTCCAGGTATGTTTATTTAGATGTATCTGTGTTGAGGTATTTTGCTGAATATGTACATATATAGCTTTATTTTAACGTTGCCCTTTGTCAAACACAGCTGTAAGACCTAATATATATTTAGATTGCTTCTCCCCAATTTCTNTGTAAAGCCCTGTGAGGCAAATTCTGATTTGTGATATTGGGCTTTATAAATAAAATTGATTGATTGATTGATTGATTTGTTCCTCTCACACATACACACACACTCTACACACTCGACACACAGACACCTGGGACCTGGCCAGTAGAGCCACAGACTTTTACTTCTGGCTATTGTGCAGGACCATTGGAACAGTTTGAGGTTAATTAACTTCAGTAATGGTACTTTCACAGCAGTCATTGTGTGAAGTGGAACTTTTCCAGCTCCGAGTTCCCTTCGCATGAATTTGAACCATCCACCTTCCTTTTACGTGCCGGCTTTTTGTCGAGCTGCCTGCCTTTTAATCTTTAGTTTATACTCGGTCTACTGGAAACCCCAATTGTGACAGTGTTGGTGCAGATTATGAGCCTTCACATGGAAATTATTAAACACGCAGACAGCCAGCACACACACACACACGTTCTTTATTCACTCCAAACCCATTCCACTAACGCCATCCCTATGTGGCCTTGCTCGGTAATGTCACTAATATGATTCTGTAAAGGGCCCACAGGAAGCAGAGAAGGTGTGGTTAAACTTAAATCACTCAGAAAAGAAGGCAGAGAACCTCAGGAGGAGAAATTGGATTTATTGGAAAGAGATAAAAAAAAAAGTAATGAGTGGGAGAGCAGAACGGAAAGTGGGAGAGAAACAGGGAAAGGAAGAGGAAATAAAAGAAGTACTGTAGAATCTGTATAGATGTTACAATAACTGATCTTGACATGCATTAAAGAGATGGTTTGGTTTTTTTTGAAGTGGGGCTGTGTGAGATACTTGTATATTGTCAGTATAGTACATAGATTAGATGATGGCTGGCACCTTTCCTGTTTGGAGGAAACAGATGGGACCAGCAACCCAAAAGCTCAGCTATGCATTGCTGTGGATTAGGCTCAACAGCAAAATATTTTAGCTGCTTAAAAAAACCTATGTGGAAATCAGTATCAGTCTAAGTGGATGCTATATTTACAATATTTTCACTGCTTTACCTTGCTGTCAGAAAGCTCTTTCCTTTGGCGCTACATTTTCTCAAATGTATAACTTCCGTAATCCTGTGGGAAAACTCCCGACTGTGCCGTGCACTGTATTATGCTGCAGGTCAGCGGTTTGGGTCAGAGAGTGCTGTTGCGCAATCCAACTGAGACAAAACTTCACTTTTGTAAAAGATTTCTAAGATGGTGCAAGCTTGTGTTTTTCCAGACTGTTTAGACAAAGAAATAAAAAAGGTGTGGCTAGTTACACTGAATATAGACATCAACACATATCAAGACTATTATGTAAAACAATCACCAAATAAGTGAGAGAGACCCTGGCTGAAGAGCACTGCTGCACCCAACCATCAGGTAAAATTACACTACATACCTACAAATATATGGAAGGCCTTTTAGTAAGTGGCTAAAATACAATCTGCTTTCAACACTAATCTCTGAGCTTCTGGGGTGCTCATCCCATCTGCTTCTGCAGTCCGCCAGTTGCCATCTACTGTATATAATACACTGACTATAGATGAATATCTCATATAGCCCCACTTCAAAAAACCCAAACTATCCCTTTAAGCTGCTGTAAGCCTGCTTGTGAGGGATGGTGGGATTGGGGTATACAGGTACACAAGTGGGAAATGCTATAAAGCAATTGTGGCTGTTTTTGGCCAAGATTGCAAGTGGCATGGATTTAGGGATGGCAATATTGGTCTGTCTGGCTGTCGTTGTGCAACTTGGTCCAGACTGAAATATCTCAACAGCTATCAGATAGGTTGCCATGAAGGTGTACACATTCATGGTCACTAGAGGATGAATCCCCCTGACTTTGGTGATCCTTTGGTCTTTTTTCTAGTGTAATCTACAGGTTGACATTTTGGGCTTTTAGTGAAATATTCCAACAACTACTGGATGAAATATTATGAAATCTGGTGCGTGTATTCGTGGCTCCCAAGAGATTGAATTTTAAGTTTGTTTACTTTAAATCTGTGGCCACTAACAGCTCAAAGTTTTTGCTTATCTAGTGAAATAACTCAGCATCTACTAGATGGATTGGCACAAAACCTTGTACTGACATTAATGGTTTTCCGAGGATGTAGTCTACTGACTTTGGTGATCCCCTGACTTAAGGTGCGGACACACCAAACCGTAATCAAAGAACTAGCGGCGACGAAAGCCAACTGTTGCGTCATCTACATCGCCTCACGTCGCCCTGTGTTTGCATTTGAGCACACTACACGGACAATATCCGACGGCCAAGTGGCACGTACGTTCTGCGCCTGCGTGAGAGAGAGTGGAGTGACAGAGTGGTACATCCTGACAGCCGAGGTGTTTCCTATCTGTGCAGCCCAGCACTGCAGCACCTCCACTGGCTATTACATTCAGAAGGTCCCAGTGTTTCCTCTGCAGGCTCCACTTCACTCAGCTGCCCGATAAACCCGCTGCTTCTTCCCACTTTAACCTGAATAACAAACCAGGGCTTGGTGCTCCGGTTGGGTCCAAATGGAGAGCAGGGGCTAGCTGGGAAGCTAGCGGAGGCTAACAGGCTGTGCTTCCCTCCATTATGCTGTGCTAGCCGCTCCCAGCTAGCCCAGGCTAACTGGCTGTGCGTCCCTCCGTCATGCTGCGCTAGCCGCTCCCAGCTAGCCCCGACTCTCAAACAGAGAGCCGGGGCTAGCTGGGAAGCTAGCGGAGGCTAACTGGCTGTGTTTCCCTCCGGTCATGCTCCCAGCTAGCTCCGGTTTGTTATTCAGGTTAAAGAGGGAAGAAGCAGCGGGCCTGTCGGGCAGCTGAGTGAAGTGGAGCCTGAGGAGGAAGCACCGGTTAGCCCCGGTTTCACTATAGGCAGATTCACTCGCTACAGCCAATCAGAGTGATCTCTTTCACAGATTAGCTCCGCCGCTGATTCAACATGCTCAATCGGCCGAAAAAACACTGACGCCGGCGTCGAAGGGCAGACGGTGTGGGACACACCGCAAAAACTAGGCCGACAGACGCTCACCGATGGCCCGACTTTGGTCGACGGCCGACCGTCTGCTTGGTGTGTCAGGGCCTTTATCCTTTAGCACCACCATGAGGTTGACATTTCTGTTTTTTTAGTGCAATGTCTCAACTACTTTTAGATGGATTGCCATGAAATTTAGTACAGGCATTCCGTTTCCCCACAGGACAAATTGAAGTCACTTTGGCAATCCCTCAAATTTCTTATCTAGCAATATCATCCAGTCTTTATGTCCATTACTTAAATTTATGACCAAACACCTGCAAAACTGATGACTATAATTTGTGTTAAGAGCTAGTGAGCAAGTTTTAGCATGCTAATACATTGATTTAAACTTTATAACTTCTAAATAAAAGCATGCTGATTTTTCAGACATAACCAACCGATATGCATGGGTTACTATGATAGCAACGTATAGATGTCAGTAACTACATAGCTACACTAGTGATTTGGCTTTCCAACATGGAAACATGAGAAATGGAGGTCCGTCTTTTTGCCCTCCAAACAATTGCACTGTTGAGTCACGGTGCAGTTGCTGAGTTTGTCTGGTGCTACAGAGACTGGTATACATTGTGGTGTTCTGTGCTTCAAACATGGCAGGCCTCACTGGACAGCGAGAGATGTGGTGCCATCCGCAAAGTAATGGATGGCACCACACTGATGGGAACATGTAGTCCTCGGGACCTTTGATTATGATAGGTGGCTTTCCAACTTTAGAACGGGCCGGGGTTGTTTGTCAGGCTCTGTGCCCGTTTAGGACCATTGAAGAGTGACGCAGATGTCACTTTGAAGTTAAATTTGAGCAGCCATAGCATCTGGACTAAGAGGGATCTGTAGAAATCAGATTGGAATCACATTTTAAACCACCTCCACGTGTGGTTTGGATTTGCTTTCCAAAAAGTCATGTTTTTTCTTTGCTGAACAGACATACATGTAGCTTTTCCTCATTTGTTACGACAGAGAGTACACTCTTAACAGTGTTTTGTGATAATGAATTTGTTAGTATGTAGTACAGTGAGACTCACAAGACTGCATTTCTTGTAGGAGAACAAAACATTATTCTGCATGACCACTCTGTCATCAGATAGGCAGATAGTGTTATTGTAAATGGCCTTAGAGAGGGGCAGCAGCTATACATGGACAGCATGTCTACAGCTCCCCACGAAGATGTTCATTTCATTTATTTCTGCCTTTTAGTTTTTTCATCTCAGACTTTCCTGACCATTAGCTCTAATCAACATCCTCCCTTGGTGTCTGCCATCATCAAATGCTCCTTTAACTTATATCTTGCTATATACCAGCTGCCTTCAATCAGCTACAATCACTCTGCTCATGCCCCATGTGGTGTGAAAAACTAGAGGAAGGTAAATGTCCTTTTTTCCCCTCCCGAAGCTCTGAAATATGCTACTTCTGGATTACTCTGTCAGTATGTGTATACACGTCATCCTCTTCTCTCTCCATCCCTCTTGCCTTTGAAACCACCAGATGCTTCTTGCCACCTGTGCTGACCTGGGGATTGGGAGCTCTGCCAATGATTTGTGCTCTGAGTTACCATTTGGTTTCACAGTGCACCCTCTCAACTCGGTTCTACCATCTATGACCATATTGCACAATACCTCCTCCTGCTGCTGCCATGGCTGTGCCGCTCTACTTTTTCTCTCCTCTGACACCAAGGTTGAAGCACATGTCTCTGCTCTTCGTTATATCTGCAACTGGAAATCTGCCCACCATCGCAACCTCAATCTAAACAAGACAGACTTTTTTTTTCCTGAGAAAATCCTGCTCTCTACAAGACCTTTCCATCACAAGTGACAAGACTCTTGCCCGGTCTGCTAAAACTCAACAGACTGTCAAGTGAAGGTCAAACTTCAGTTACAACCTGAACCTGCAGGTTTGAACTCTAATAGATTTTCTCACCATCATCTCAGTCCAGCCATTTCTTCAGGCCCTGAACTCCCTCCACTTTATCTCCTGAAACAGCCCCTCACTTTTTCAAATTGTGGGCTGCGGAAATTGAGTTTTCCCAAGAGGGATGAATAAAGTACTTCTTTCTTTCTTTCCTTTCATGCAGTTTGAATGGAGAGGTTGTTTGGTAAGTGGAAAGTGACAGGTTTGATTTAAAAAAGATGGGAGGTAATCGGAAATGCTTTCATCCAACATGTCAGCTCAGGTACTGTAGGGCTACAACTTATTTTTATTTTAATTATTTATAAACCTATTGATTATTTTTCAAAGTTTTTCAAAGTAACTGTTGCATTCATGCCAAAGAATATGAAGAATCATAACTTCCCAGAACCCAAGGTGGCATGTTCAAATAGTTTGTTTTACCTTACCGACAGTTAAAAGGCCTGGACACACACAGATTTAAAACTGTGATTGTTTTTGATTAACTAATGAACAAACCACTTCAACATTCATCTCAGTGGGAGCCAAAGTAAATCATGTGGATCTAAGGAAGGCGGTGGCGTATGAGTTTCTGCGTTTATGCAGTTTTAACAGGTTAAGTGCAGCCGAGTCTCTGTAGTGTAAATACTGTTACATAAACAGTATGTGTGTGTTTGTGAGTGCCTCAAGTGCATGAGTAATTTTGTATGGCCCTCTGAATATTTAGCGCATTTATTGGTACACATGAGTGAGCAACATCTAACAACTCCTATATCAAACTGTCAAAGCTGAGCAGCAGAGAAACACTTCCCCCCCCTTTCTCCCTCTCTGCTCGGTCTCTTTCCCTCCCTTATTCCCATATGGATGACACACATGGTCCAACAGCTGATGTACTGTACAGCATTATGTAGTTTGCTGTTCACTGTGCGCTTCAGGTCGTAGACTGAGGCAACGGATGTGCAAAAGGGAAATGTACCATTTATAAAAAAAAGGCGAAAGGAGAGGAGGAAACGCTCTTTCACTGTTGAGCTGGGAATTAAATGTGTGTGAGAGAAACACTACAAGGCTGGGAAAACTGTAGTTCTGTTTTTGTGTATAAAGAGAGAAAGGTTATTGATTTCTCACTATTGCAACAACATGTTCAGCCAAGTCCTTGTTGACACTTAAACATCTAAACCCTTAACTCTTGCAGGAAATTTTGATTGCACACGTTAAGTGCTTATCTTACAATCATTTTAAAGTGAGATCCCCTAATTGGAAAGGCACTCTTGGCTGATGTGGGAAAATGTTTGATTTATCCAATGATTCACCTTCTGGAGATGATAGGTTCCTTTCCACCATCTTTATTATATCCATACAGCTTCTATTAATGAGGTATTATTGCCTTTTATATCTTCACAGTATTCTCTTTTTAATGTAAATCTTACAGTGACTAAATGTACACTTTCACTTCATTATGTAATTTCAGTGGCGACAGACGTTATTTATCCACTGATTAACCATGAGATATGTGCCGCTGGTTTATTAGATTAATAGGAAAGTAATTTACCATACATCAAGCATCATTAGATCTCCTAATGTTTTTACATTCTTCGAGCTTCAAGATGCAACGGTGGAAATAAAGCAAGAGAACCAGGCGCAGTATTCTCAAACGTAGAAGAACACTCTCAGAGAGCTCATAAATATTTCTAGCAAGGAGTCTTAGCTCAGGAGTGATTTAGGACAATTTTCAAAGCAACTCTGAGCAAGGAAGGGATAGAAACTTTTACCTTTAGTGAGGAGGTGTGTTTGACTGCATTGCTAGTAGGGCTGTCCCAAACGATTATTTTTCGAAGGTTTAATCTAGCGATTATTTTTTCGATTAATCGACTAATCTAACGATTAATTTTTCGATTATTGATTATTTTTCCATTATTTGATTAATGGGGCAATTTAAACAATATGAATACCCAAACATTTCTTATTAACATTAACATTTATTGAAACATCAGTGTTTCCCCTACCATTGTACCTATCCGGCCCGAACTGGCAGCACGACACTGCGCACACAGTCAATGGAGCAGAGCCTGTGTTGCGTTCAGGCGTTGTCACGTAAATAACAAATTCCAGCACTTGAATAGGCCATAGCACAGCACTGCTGCTGCTGCACGCCACCATTTTTTTGGTTTGAACCGACGCGTCAACGCAAATAATTCGTGTCGATGTATTTACGTAGTCGATGACGTCGACGCGTCGCCCCAGCCCTACTGTGAAGGTTTTGCAGTGTTTGCGGGATCACTCTGCTGATGGAGGGTTGTGACAGACTCAAGTCATCACTGCTGCATTGTTGCATTTTTCCAGTTTCCAAAGATCTTAGTGTTTTCATCACTTTCCTTCTACTATAGCATTATTGCGTTGGGTGGGAGATGTGAGCTCATCTCTCAACGACTAACATTATTCCTCTAGATCTAATCCATAGTGTTTCATTGACTCACCGTCATTCAGTGTTTGAAAAATATTTCTTCTACCTCTTTGTCTTTCCACCATTTTCTCCTCTGCTTAAGACACTCTTTAGCCTCTTAGAAGTCGTCCTCCCTACTTTAAAACGTTTTTAAATGTAGGAACTTTACGAAGATGCTTTGTTAACAACTTTTTTTCTTCACCAGGATCCAGTCTTAACTGTAGGGGGAAATTCTTAGAAAGGAATTAGGAGGAGCAACTCGTTGTACTAAGAAGCTTTGTGAATACAGGCCAAGACTAATCAAGTAATTTTAGATCTACCAAACACGTTAGTAATTGTTACTTGTGAGGTTGTTTAAGGTAATTTTATTGATTCGTTTTGCAAATGTCAGATACATTATATGACTAAAACTGTGAAACCTGTATGTACTTTTGGTCTGGGACTATTTTTCATGGTTTGCGCAAGGCCCACTTACCTGCCCTTAAGACTTCCTAATGCTACAACATGTAACAGTATTCAAGTCAATAGTGTGCGTCATACTTAATGGAAGTTTTGGTAAGGCCCTTTCA
Source organism: Epinephelus moara (assembly GCF_006386435.1). NCBI lineage: Eukaryota > Metazoa > Chordata > Actinopteri > Perciformes > Serranidae > Epinephelus > Epinephelus moara. The sequence goes on along the minus strand of NC_065508.1, from coordinate 9,289,083 downwards.
GGTTTTAGGACGATAATTGCCATGTGCACAAAGTGAGGTCCATAAAGAATGGTTTTCTGAGTTTTGTGTGGAAGAACATGATGGACTGCACAGAGTACTGACCTCAACCTCATCCATAACCTTAAAATGAACTTGAATGTTGACTGTGAGTCAGGCCTGGTCATTCCACTTCAGTGCCCAACCTCACTAATGATTATTTGGCTAAACGGAAAGCAAATCTTCCCAGAAGAATGGAGGCTGTTATAGCAGCATCTTGCTGCCCATGGTCCACTGAAATGACTGACGCTGTTGTTTTTCTTGTCTGTACTTGCTGATGACAAATTGATGACAAATTGCAAAGATGCAAGCTGGGGCTCCAAAGCAAATAAAGCCTGTTGAGGCTGCAGGTGGTTCACATGTTTTTCATCAGTGGGCACAGACTTCTACGTGAACTCCTTGTTACTTTAAAAGCCCTTGGTAATTCATGTAAAACTTGTGAGAATTTAAATCTCCACCAACTGTCAGTGCTTCTCTCTGATCATCCTCCCTTCCTTTGGGATGGCCCTCAGGGTCCTTCTTAATCCTCCAGTGAAAATATCTATCGTTGCTTCCCTCTTACCCTCCTTCCTTCCCCCTCGTCTGTCTGTTTTGTTCTGTCCTTCCGTTGTTTCCCTCCTCTCTTGTTTTCCTCTCTCTTTCGATCAACGCGCCTCTGTGTTGCTGGATCCTCAAGCAAAATTATCTAACCTTTGAATACTTTTATATAATTCTTTCTGTTCTGCCCGTCTTTCTTTGAATCAGTTTCTCTGCCTCTTCAACGCTCCCTCCTCTTGTGCTCTCCCTAAGGGTGTCATTTAAACCACCGGTCAAATTATTTGTCCTTTCTTTACCTCCTCCTCTGTCTTCCTCTTCCTTTCAGTACTTTATCTCCCTGCTATTTCTATTCTTTTTTGGTCAATTTGCTTCTCTTTCACACTGTCTCTTACTCTTTTCAACTTTTCCTCTGCCCGCTGCATTTCCCTTTGGGTCTCTTTTTATCCTCCAGCTAAAATATGCATTCCTCCAATTCATTTTATCTCTGGCTGGCATCCCTCTCTCTTTTCTTTAAAAATAATTTCTATCCCTTTACTTTAGTCATCCTTCTCTTTACATAAATTCTGTGTACTCTACTACAGTATGTGTGAGTGTGTGCGCGTGCAGTTAGCATCTCACCCCACCAAGACCCTGTTCCCTTGACAAGAAATCTATTATCTTCATGATGTTCTTGGACTTGGAGGAAATTGAGTTATGCAACCCTATCAACTTTCTAGGACTTGGAGTGATTTTACCCTGAACTAACTTAAGTCTCTTACTGTCTCTGTATCTCTCTTTCTCTTTTATTTGGTGGCAATATCTGGCAGAGTCAGAGTAGGTCATGGAATTGAAATCTCGTTGAGATTAAAAATCCTCTTGGCCAGGAGGGCCACATACTGTAAGTCAGTAACAAAAGTCAAAATGTCAAAGTGTCAAAGTCAAGAGATACACTTGGATGTTTATTTGAGGCTTGAGGAGAATGCTTATTCAATAAACTTTGTACATGCACACAATTGATGTTGCCTACATTTTGTTCTGACCCTGTATACCCAACACCACTGTATATAAACCCACCCATGTTACTTAGGCTGTACCCTCATCCAATAAAAAATAGGCAAAATAATAACTAAATAAATAAATAAATCATAACCCCGGTTTCCACTAAACAATTTTGGTATGGTACCTTTGGAACCAAAAGTGACCCTTCAGAAATGGTACCTAGACCACAGGTCCGCTTGACGTCCGCAAACACTACCCTTAAATGTAGGCGGAGTTATTGTTACTCACTGCTCCATCAGGCACATGCTGTATTTTCTGGCTCTTCACCGGTGACACAGATGGAAGTCTGCACCTTGTTTATTGTCCACAGAGCCGACATTTTCTGAACAAAACAGAACAGGCTGTAGTGAGTATCTGTGTCGATGGGATATTTAAAAGTAGGGCTTCCACTAACGATTATTTTCATTGTCGACTAATCTGTCGATTATTTCTTCGATTAGTCGACTAATCATTTCATCGAAAAATGTGTTAAAATGTTGAAAAATGTCGGTCTGTCTCGCCCAAACCCCAAAATTACGTCATCTAATGTCTTGTTTCATACTCACGCCAAAGGGTTTTAGTTCACCATCATGGGAGAGTGTGTAAAGCTGCCAATATCTGAACGTAAGAAGCTGCAATAAGAGTATTTTGGGGCACTTTTATAGTACTTTTCTATGAAAAATGACTCAAACCGATTAGTCGACTACTAAAATAGTCACTGATTATTTTAATAGTCGATTAGTCATCGATTAGTCGACTAATCGTGGCAGCCCTATTTAAAAGTAGCAGGTTTGTGCATTTAGTCCTTCTCAAGCAAGTGCAGGGGTTTAGTGTTGCCGGAGCCCACAGGAACAACACTCAGCAATGCTTTTTTTTTTTTCTCCAAGTGAGGATTAGAGTATATGCAGTTCCCGTAACCCTATCAAAATTCATGTACATAAACGCTTGAAGATCCACTTATTACTAAAAGTGTATGTCATCCAAGAGAGACAATAAGAACTAATGGAATCTAAGTAAATAAGTTGTCACTTTGAAATTTAAGGTGTGTTGATGGATTCATGAGTTGTCAACTCATGCATTGAGTAACATAACAAGCTAATGTTCCACCTTAGAGGTGGCAGTCAGCCCATGAATATAGTTATTTTTTCTCCGACTACAGCTGCTGTAAGAGGCAGCAAAACATCCTTTCATTTTATAGTCATAGTTTACTAATATATGTAAAACTCTCTGCGGTATTAAGAGTGGTTACATAGTCCTCAAATCTTGAAGAAGGCCATGTGGCCTAAACGTTGATTTAAATAAACTGCATATGGAGCCAGAGTGTGCAACACTTTTTCTTCAACTGATCTTCCTCCAGTGATCAGCACCTCAAGAGTATTTGGTGTGTGTTTTCTCTTAAAATTTGTACATAGTCCAAAACCAGCCACAACTCGGCCCTGAGCACGAGTGCAGTGTCCACAGCTCCACCTTTTTAGTACCAGATTTGTGCGCTTTGTACCCCAACAGAGGGTTGACAGTATGGAACAGTTTCATTGGTACCATCCACAACTTTTTACATTGGAAATGGAAATAAAGCGTACTGAACTGTACTGTACTGCACTTCTTGGTGGAAATGGGGTGAAATAATCTCTTGCAAAGTTTAAATTTATCCAAATGAGGAAAAGACATCAAAACTTCTAACCAAGAAAAAGAAAATGAATAGGAAGGCAAATGTGTCTCTCTCTGTTAGTAAGACCAAGAGATTCCTCAGGCACGGCCACAATTATGACGAAGGTACTGAGATTCAGGATATTAGCCTATTATCATTGGTCAAAAAAGGAAGACTAAAACCCAATTTACTTTGTACAGAAATTAAACATTTGAGTGTAACCTGTAAGTCAGCCTGCACCTTTTATTTGCTTTATCCAAACTTCGCGGGAAAAACTCTCTTCCTTTGGCAGATAACAATAAAAATGATGACTTAATTAAGGACACAGATAAAGGTCCATACTGTACCACATAAAAACAGACAGTCTGTGGAATAATCACCTTAATCAACTTGGATATTGTCTCTTCTTAATATTGCCATTGAGGTTTAAAAATGTCAAGAAATACCTTTAAAAGAACAAACAGAATTCCAGTAGTCTTCATTGTATAGATAAATCTTGAGTGAGTCACTTTTAAACCTGTAATGTATGTAAAGAATTATACTTTTTATAATGGCTTAAGCCAAGAAAAATATCTAGAGGTTGTTACATGTGGAAAACATAGCAATTAAAACAAAGGTTATTATCTTAAATATTAAAACTTTTTAGTGATATTCAGTCCAGTCTTAATAGATAGCTATCTGCAAGTCACTGAAACCACACTGACAGGGCTGTTAAACTTAAATCTAAAGGTAAAATCCACAAATCTCTGCTCCATGAAGTCAATGTATTTTTTGTTCAACTCCATTAAATCTGCAATTTGTATTCCAAGCGCAATACTGACAAGGAGCTGCATGCCACTGAGCTCTTGCTAGCTGGGCTTGGTAGACTCTGCATAAGATTCAGACAGACTTCAAACAGTCGAGGTCGGACATAAACTCAATTGTTATTTGTTTTCCAAAGTCTCAGTCACACTAGAGTTTTGAGACTGTGTAACTTCCACATTTATGCAGTCTATCTGTCAGAGGAGGCGACTACCATCCATGATTAACCCACACACTCTTGCTTTCGCTGTCAGTGTTAATGTGTTCACTTTAACCTTGCCACATTTAATCAAGACTATCTGCTTGAAGCTAAGTGGAAACATCATTTTTTTGTGATATGGGTGAACTGACCCTTTAAGGGACTGACAAAAGCAAACTTATGACTTTGAGACTCATTTAGACTTGGGAAGCAAACATCACTGACTCTTAGCCTCCGTATCGCTCAACCGGAGAGATTCATGATGTTAACAACCAAAAGGTTAATGTTGTAAAATGATTAAAATCAGCCATTGTTTTCGTCACATAGTCAGGGCTAATTTACTGACAAATTAATCTGAAAAACAGTAATTACAGTCGCAATCAAACCTCACAGGGTGCATCCGAGCACCGGTGCTGTCAACTCACAGGAACAGGATTTGCATAATGCAGATCCTGACAAGTCATTCACAATGGATGACTTGTGAATGAACCACAATGACATGAACAGTGATGATTAAAATTATGGACTATTGTTAAGCTTGGCTCGATGGAGTAATTAATTTCTCCTGCCACAAGAAGTTGCACCCGGCCCCCTGCTGATGTCGTCTAATTGGTGATGTGCTGAGTCTGTTCTCACATCTGTTAACGAAGAAGGATTTGACAACTTGCAAACCTGAAACTAACAAATTGTTTAGCTAACAAGCTCTGGTCCGTGTTTCTCGCCTTCTCTGTGAGTCATGGGCGTTCAGTCAGAACTTGGGTTTTGAATGGGGGTAAAGAAGATAAGAGGATAGACATCCACGTAGTTTAAAAAGATGGAAATGTCGTTGCTTCATTCAGTCCGTTTCATCCCTGGATTTTATCTCTCTATGATGCTGGGGCTCAGTGAAAATAGAATATCCTCAAAGTCTCAGGTGATTTCGCCACTGCTGCTCCATCACAGATAATATTTCCAGCTGTCAAACTGATGATGGTTTTTATCAGTGGATGGTTTCCATCATTATGTCTTTTTCACTGTGGTAATGGCTGAAAAAATGTTTTAAAGTAAGAGAAATGCACACGCAGTCCTTCATTTAGATGGTTTATCCTCTCTGGATTTTTAAAAAACTGTCACCAGTTTGACATGTCAAAATGTCTAGGGCCATCAAACGTCCTTTTTTTTCATTTCAAATATAAATAAGCACTTTCTGCATGGTAGAAGACTTCATGGGAGAGTGTTGTGAATGAACCTTTTTCTGTAAAGTCATTTCCAATTACACTCTCTAACACAGCATGTTGCCTCACTGGGCAGTTTAGTCAAATGCAGGCGTGAGATATGGACCTTTCCTAGCTTGACAACACAAACATTGTAAATGGGCCCCTTTGTGTTTCCTGTTGCAACGTTAACGCAGTGATTGACAGGAAATAAACAGGGGCCGAAGCTGAAGAATACCAATGAAAAGGTCTGTACTTTGTTTTTGTTTTCAAAATACTTTTTTTCCCATTTAATTCAATTTCTTTGTCATCCATTATCAAGCCCTCTGATAAAATGTAGCCAGGCCTTTACAAGTTAGTGAGACGTTCTGTGTACAGATGTTATCACTTATAGCTGCAGGGTGTTTCTCCTCATATTAACCCCCATACCATCCCCTCAATAGCACAATCATCACTGCCAAACAGATCTGTCAATATTAGCTGCCCGTAGCACTTTAGCCGTGATGGCTTTCAGAAAGGGTTATGGAGGTCAGGAGAAAAACAGCCTCACATTTTATACAGAAACTGAACGTCTTGCCATACCCATTACAGTAATTGCATTTTTTAATGGAGCCGCTTTGCTACCCTGTCATGTTTTATCACAGCACTTAAAAGTATAGCATGTCTGAGGTTAGGTTGAGGTGAAAGGCTACGAGAGAAAAGACAGGCCCTACATGTCAGTGCTCAAGAGCCTGCTTATGTTGTTGTTGCTCCGTTCAAGTGTTTACAACCTGACAGCATTGAAAGATGTGTGTGGTTATGTCATCACTAAGGCTGGGCATCGGCACTGAAATAAGCCAGTATCAAGTAGTATCCTATCTTCTGCAGTCACATGATACATGCATCATTGGATCCTTTTTGCGCTGGGGGTCCTATCCTGGACTGTCCAGACTCCTTGATGGATCAGCAAACTTTATGTCCCTCTGGAGCCCTTCTCCTCCTGGTGAATGGTCAATTCAACGTCTGCCCAGTTAGCATGAGTTAACACAATAGCAGTGGCTAACATCCAACCCAGCCAGGTGGTCTCTCAAACCCCAGACACTGAACTCACACTCCTACAGCAGCAGCTACAACCCGTACAGTCTGAGGTTTGGTGGTAGCTCAGTGTGCCGAGATGACCCCAAAATGTCTAAAAGTATGGCTATGCTACACCCAACTTCATTCATTCATCATGATTATGGGATGAAGTATGCTATTAGTACTGGTGTCACTTGAAGGGTACTGGTATTGTAATTTTTTAAACAGTACCCAGCTCTAGTTATCACTTGATTCATGGTTTCATTCATATGCTTCACACATACTGTCGGTCCCAAATGCTGTATTAACAACTGAAGAAGTAACACAGGCAAGTTCCTTTTTTGTTTCCTGAAATTGAAAAAAAAAAAATCTGTCAAGACAATTATTATTTTGTGTGAAGTATCTTCACACACAATTTGCAAAAGCTCAGGTCAATTAGTGGTGAGACCTTGAGGGCTCTCATTTAGCTTTTTTTCCTTCCTTTGGGAAACGTTTGAATCCTCTGTCTTACTCGTCTGCTTCCCCTCACTTTTAAACAGTAGCTTACTTTGGCAACTCTGATGAAAGAGTAATAAATGTGCTAATTTATGGGCTCTCCTCTGCTCTCTTTGGATATTATGAAGGCACCCGTTTTATGATGAAACCACTTTGAAACTGAAGTAATGTTCTAGCAGGAGCATTCACAATGAGAGTTTGTCAAAACAGATGAGGCAGCTATTTTTTCCTACAAAGTTTAGTTTAGATCTTCAGTACTGTATCCTCAATCAAAAGGGCAAGGTAACTTTCCAGAGATGTGGATGGATTTTATGGATGGAGGTACGGGTGGATGGATAGATATACAGAAAGATAAAGACGGAGAGGAGAAGAGAGAGACTGAAACTCTGCGTCACAAAAGTTATAGTGACAGCAAGCAGCGTCTGACCTCAAGAGCGTGAAAGGAAATCTACCGTTTCAGGTTCAAAGAGCTAATGAATATAAATGAAAGGCATCGACAAAAATGAATCAGCTGTAGATTAAAGATCAGACCCATCTGTAATTGTGATTATGCATGCACTCGCCCCATCGAACAGATGAAAGATATCAATCGATGGCAAGCATCAGCACTTTCTGCGTTTTAAAGGCCAATAACCTGTCCTCTTTTCCTCTCTCTCCTTGCAGGCTTAGGAGTTCTTCTTCTTGGTGTGTGTGTGTGTGTGTGTGTGTGTGTGTGTGTGTGTGTGAGAGAGTGTGTGTGTGTGTGCACGCTCGCACCTTTTTGTGTGTAAAAGATAGTAAGATGTGTAGTATCGGCTTTGAAATGAGTTTGAATACATGCACGTACAAAAAACAAATGCTATAAAGTTTGTGACTTGTCTTTACTTTTTGACTAGCTTGCATAGTGCTATTGATGTGTGTGTGTGTGTGTGTGTGTGTGTGTATAGAAGCATCCTTGTGGAACAGTTCCAGTACATTTTTTGTTTTTATTTATTCTGTTTTGCAATAGCCTTTGCTCTTAAATTAATATAACTCTCCTATATCAGATGGTGAAACAAGCGAAGGACCGATGACTGATAGACTCTCCTCCTCTTCCTACTCCTTATGATATTCATTAGAGTCAGGCCGCAGCACAGTTAGCAACAACCAATCAGAGCTGAGGAGTCTCTAACGCAGCTGTCAATCCTGTCAATATCTCTGAACTGAGGTCAAACTGTCAAACTAGGCAGCGCTGATCAATATGAATCAAAATTCTGTTACTGCATTGCTTATTTCTCACCTCAGATGTTCTCAGAAACATATTTTAGTGTACTGGCTCGTAGGCGCTGCTTGGTTGTCTGTGTAACTGTATCCAACATACCAGCCAGGTCACAGACATTTTTCATTTTACAGCTAAACAGTGCACTAAAATATGTTTCTGAAAACATTTGAGGTGAGAAACAGGCAATGCAGTAACAGAATATTGATTTGTATTTGATTAACGCTGCCTAGTTTGACAGTCAGTGCATGAGCAGTCATTGACACTATTGACAGCTGCTTCAGAGACTCCTCGGCTCTCATTGGTTGTTTGCATTATTTCTCAACATGACAAGGGTTAAAAAAAGAAAGAAAAAGCATTTAAAAGAAGCAAATATATTGCAGTTATTAAAGTATATCAAAAACTATTCACAAAGTGTCAAAACACATTTTTTTTTGCTGAGCATTAGTCATGACTATGAGTCATACAGTACATGCAAATCTGTGTGTGTGTGTGTGTGTGCGCGGTCAAATTTCAGCCTCTGTCAGTCTACCAGCAGGCCTTCAGAAGGTGCTTATCAGCAGGACCAGGGACGGGTTAAATACCCCATGTCTTGATACTTTGATCTAACTGCTGACAGAGCTGGAGATGGTTGGGTGTTGGATGACAACACGGGAGATGAAGGGAGAAGGGGCACGGCGAGGTAGATATGGAGGCTGATGAGAGGGAAAGCGGCGAGAAGAGAGACAGTGCTTGAGGTGGATGGGAGGGAGAAAGTGTTGCAATGCAGATAAAGAGATGAGAGGGAGAGAGACGGAGTGATAGACACATAGGAGAGACATTAGTGCGGTAACAAATGTAATACGGTCTGTTTAATCTGTTCCAAGTTACGCGAGGCAAGGTTTTCATGTAAAACGACTAAATGTCTGTAGCCCTGCTATCCGCCCTGCAAGGCTGTAACCCTCATTACACACCAGACAACAAAACAGCGTTTGATGGATGAAAACTTTGAACAGAACTTTTGCCATTCTTGGATGCCACTAGTAAGGCAAAAAAAATCATGTTACTCAATGCTATGTTATTTAACCAAAAGGGTTGTCGACCCAGCTCTGCATTTCAGTTTGGCTCAACTTTCATCTGTCTGTGCCTGTAAGCATGCTGTGCAAGCATTGATGTCAATGTACAGCTGAGGCTGATGGGAATTTACTCAAAAGTTTAAAGGGTATAACATGCAGGATTGTTGGTTACTGTTAAACCAGCAAAAATTAAAGTAAAAGCCAACCCAAGATTCGCTCTCATTTGGAGCTTTGCCTTGCTATATGGCACTGTGTCTCTGCTGTTTAGGATCTGGCACCTGGTTGCTGCCTTTTTTATAAAGCCCCGACCTCACCTGAGCACTGTGGGGGTACACGCCCTGAACATCCTGGACACAGAAAGTAAGAAGAAAACAAGAAATACAGGCAGAGGGCAGAGACTCTGCAGATAAATACACTGCCACACACCTCTAGTAGGTCATAAGTGATGACTGAGAGGGATTACGTCTTTATGAGTCTAGGCATTATCTTTTAGGAAAATCTCGAATAGTATACCTTCAAAAGGACACGTGGAAATTCAGATAAAAAGTTAGTGCCAAGCTACTAGATTACACTAGTCTTATCAGCTTCAATCATGAAGTGGAGCCACACTAGAGAAGAGCGTCGCAGAAGCTATATTAAACATATTTTCCCAAATTAAATTCTGTCGGCAGGTTCGGTCACTGACAGGAAATCATCTCTGTTCAGAGGAAGTGATCAATCAAAACCTGACAGTGAAATAAAAACTGTGTTCTATAAATGGTAATGCATGAGCACTCTGCCTAGAGAGAGCTTCCTTTACCAGCGTAGAGAAGGCTGCCTTTACCAACTTTAGGCTCTCGACCTCTGTGCCTTTGATATCCTTTTGCTGGTTTGAACATGAGTGTGCTGTGCGTATTACATAATTTCTGGGGAAAGAAATTGCTGCCATTTTCTGTCGTGTGAATGCTAATAATTTCAGTTTTGTTTTAGCTAAAGATTCTAATCTCTTATGACAAACTCTCTCCAGTATCTTGGGCCTATCAACCCTGTTTATATTTCCATAGCTTTGCATCTTGGTTTTTTGTGGTTGCTCTTCGTGACAAGTTTTAGAATAGCCTTCCTGATTTGCAAGGTTTTCATTTGACAGCTCTGATAACTTTATATAATCTCAGTTTCATATAGTGTGTTTTCATGTTTATGTTCCCCGCCTGCCGTATTCTATGACTTTAGCTTCTGGAAAAGTTTCCACAGAGGATCATGAAAGATTCATCTTATCTTCATAGAGAGAAAGTCAGTCAGGCTCACAGAGAACAATACAGACAAAGACACAGAGGAAAATAGGACAAGACAGAAAGGGGAAAGAAATGTACAGACAGAGAAGCAGGCCGACAGACAGATATTAAAAAAAAAAAAAAAAAAAAAAAAAAAGCCCAGACTGACCAAGCCAAAAAACAGATGCTTGCTCCCTGTTCTCCCTGTCCTATCTGGCTCTGTGCTCTCCAACCCCAGTCTTCAAAGCCACAGCGGGTGGTGACACTCTCAGCTCTGCTGCCTGGCTTCTATATAAAACCTCCCCAGTCCATTTGCCTTCTGCTGGGATTACGCTCAACACTCATCTTTCACATGCAGCTCGTTTGGGCAAGTCCCTCCTGTGTGTCTCTGGCTCAATCACTGTGTTTGTGTGAGGATGGGACTGAGGGAGAGTGTGTCATCAGGAGAACAATTGTGTTTTTCTGTCTCTGTATATCTGTCATGGGGGTTTCATTTCTACCTGTGAGGCTACTTTCATCTGCCAGAGTGTCTTATTTGGCATGGAAAGCATTTTAATTCCTCTTAGTGACTGCATGCTCTGTGATTGTCTTGGCAGCCACATCAAAAAGAACAGGGAAGGTAGACAGTGTTTGTTGTGGTGATTGGGGTCCAGGGTGCATCACAGGGAGACAGGAAGACATCGGCGTGAGATTATTTTTCCTTTAAAAATCACTTGAGTCGTCATCAATTTATTCAGTTGGGTAAATCAGTAGGAGTGAGATTAGACAAAACATTTTGAGTTGTCTGGGTAGTCTGTCTGCATTTCAGGTCAGAAAGGGAGAGCAAATTCCTCTTTGGCATAAATTAAGAAGAGCTGGTGAATGAATTGAGTGAATAACAATGTAGCCATCACAGAAGTCTGACTTTCTGCAGAGCCACCTGACAGATGCCAAGAGATCTAGGCAATGAACACCCTTGTGTAATGTACATTGCTACTTAACATTCTCCCTTATCTACTTTTACATGACAGATACATCAACGTATTTATAATTTTCCTGTGTTAAACAATGTTTCTATTCAGTAAACAGGTCTGGCTGGCTGAGAAGCGGAAGCCAAAATGTCTGGCTTTGAAATACTGCTGTAAAAGCGTCTTTGCCTCAGGCAACTTACAACCTTCATGTCAAGCGTTTTGATTGAAAATGCCTGATGCACCTCATTTATATCTTGCTACCACAGTGTGGAAAGTTTCGCAAAAGCAACCTATGTTTGTGCTTAAAAGTCACCCTTGCCATCTGACGTGCCATCGTGCCAACCCCAGCACCACTGGGATTAAAGACCAGGTTGAGTTTGCTGAATGTCACGCATAGTCATTGGCAGAAGAGATGCCTGTGTCCCTGACCCTGTTGTAATGTGTTTTTCCCTGTGATGGCAAAGGCATGACCCACCCTACTCTCTCTCTGACTTGCTTTGGCTTTCATTGGTTAGGTTGGATAGGTTTAAGTGTGAGGAGCAAGATATGTCAGGGCTAGGGTGAGAATATGAGGGTAAGCCAATCAGAGGCAGAGTTGGGCAGAATTTGGTGGGTCATGCCTCAGACATCCAAGATGAAAAAAACACAACTTGCTACCCTGCCATACATCCACTACTGCTACTTGTCGGCCTAGAGGAAGAAAATCGTGGCCCTTTTGTTAGTAAGGACGACGAAAGTCAGTACCATCAGTATTCATCTTTACTCTCCTGGCCCTCTCTGTTGTATCAACCTTCTGCTGGAGGGTACCTAAGGTGTGGTTACAGCAGCAAAGCCAGTTTTCATTGCTCCTCTGGTCAACAAAATCTGGGGCTCTTTGGCTGAATCCTTTTTAAAGCTGGATTAGTTGCCAAAAGGGCTATTTTGAGCATTAGTATCCCTGTAGTGACCAGCTCAAGCATTAACTTCCTCTGGTTTTTCTGTCATCTTCCTTTCCTCAAGGCATTAAATGTAATTTACAGACAGTTTATGAGTGCAAGAGAACACTCTTGCAGGTTACACATTTAAATGTACAATAGGCATGATGGCCAGCCTGGGGTTGCTTTTTAATGCTTGAATCCTGAGAGGGTCACACTTGTGCATCTGGGATTGTCTGAAGGAGCTGTGCAGAATCAGAATGTATATGTTCTATCTGCCATTTTAAAATGTAAAGCCATATATATGGGTTTTCAGAAGTGATGAATAAGTTCCATGCTCCAGTAGGGGTGGGCGATATAACGACTATGTATGATACATCAATATATTTTCAAGCAAGATATAAATGTAGACAACACTGTATCGATATAGGGTCAAGATGCATCATATGAAGCATACCAGTGTGCATCTCTGCTCTCTAACAAGCCCCAACTTATTCATTCACAAGTTCTCCAGCAACACTTTTTAGAGCTGTAACCTGACGTGCACCTCCCCAGAAATGTGACTACACATCACGGAGACACAGACCTTCTGTCTATTTTTGTAAGCTGAAACCATTTCCCTCAGTGGAAACAAAGCTTTTATTTACTTCCCTCAGTGGAAACAAAGCTTTTATTTACTTTTATTTCACAGATAAGAAACAATACATTGTGAACACAATAAAGCCTCCACAGAAATAGCATTTTAAGTCTTCTGTGTAATTTATCCTGGCATCATATGGGTAGAGGAAATCTCCGCTATTCACAAGGCTAATTTCTGCAATGTAAAATGCCATAGGCTTGTGCTAAAAATGTTAGCATGATAAATTTGTTTGGAAAACATGTTTAGTATAAGACAGTTGTTTTGTTAGTGAACATTGTGAGCTGTAATGTAGCCAGATTTTGTCATGTTACTTTTGTTAAATGTTGCTGTCGCCCCTGGCTTCATATGAGTAGAGGAAGAGTCTGCTAACCACTAGGCTAATTTATACAATGTAAAATTCCATAGGCTCGTGCTAATAACATTAGCATGTTGTATTTGAGGGGAAAATGTGTCCAGCCAAAGACAAGTGTTTGTCTGTGAATGCTGTGAGTCATAATGAAGCCGATTTGTGTACTTGTGTTTGAAATTGTTGCTATTAAGCCATTTTAATGTGTGTTTTGTCTCCAAGTCTGAGGCCATGGTCCTCAGCCGGAAAAGGGTGCCCACTCCAGGTCGGGGGGGGGGGTCCTGCCTCAGGTGGAGGAGTTTAAGTATGCTGCTCCTCCACATCGAGAGGAGCCAGTTGAGGTGGTTCGGGCATCTGGTAAGGATGCCTTCCGGACGCCTCCCTTGGGAGGTGTTTCGGGCATGTCCAACTGGGAGGAGACCTCGGGGCAGCCCCAGGACATGCTGGAGGGATTACATCGCCCGGCTGGCCTGGGAACGCCTAGGGGTTCCCTCAGAAGAGCTGACGGAAGTGGCTGGGGAGAGGACTGTCTGGGCTTCTTTGCTAAGGCTGCTGCCCCCGCAACCCGGACAATCGGAGGACGACGAGTATGAGTATGAGTACGAGAATGTGTGTTTTGGGTGTGTTTTGAATTAACTAAACTTTATAGCACTTCACAGAAACCCTGATAGTGTTATGGGGGTGTAACTGTTGTGCAGCTGTCAGTCTCTGCATTTTATTTTGATCACAGTCTGTTTTTATAAAACTGCTTGTGATATCTCAAATGACGCTTTGCATCTGAAAACATGTTGCCCATTTCATAGAAAACACAGATATATATATATCGTGTATTGCCAGTCAGCCTGTAAATACCTAGATACCTGCCAGCCCTACGCTATGCTATGACAGTTGCATTACACTCTTACCTTGTGTCAGCCATCAACCTATTGCATGAACGTCTGGTGTGAGTTCGTTTTTCTGTAGGGTATAAGCAAGGGACAAACGTAAGTCCAGTAGTTCCTTTGGTCCATCAGTGTTGATAATATTTGTTTGTTTAGGCTTTCAGCCTCCACTGGCAGATCCCTCAGATCCGTTTGACACCATCTCAAACTAATGTTGTCACGATACCAGAATTTTAAACTTCAATGCAAAACTAGTATAAAAAGACGAAACTCGACACTTCATTTGATACCACAGCAAAAAGGAAAAAGAAAGTCCTGGGCACATAAATAAGATTCTTTCCTTTTTTAACTAACAATCTGCAATAACACATTGCTGGTACAGAAAAAGAAACTGAACACACACCTCTAGTCACATGGTTGGTTCATTGCTTCAGACAATGCTGTGAAAGCCACAGGTTGATGATTGTCTGTGCAGCCTTTGGTTGAAAGTCTGATTGTAGATCTGTTTTTCTGCTTTGTTACTTCATATATTTTATATTAATAATCAACTGAGATTGTATCATTTTAAGCACATGGCATCGAACAAGTACCAATACTTTGGGTAACCAAACTTCAGAGTGTTGCTTCCTGCTTTGACTTTGACTTTAGCTATGAGTGATCTGCATGCCCTGCCAGTTAATCCCAATTGTATTATGAAAAGAGGGTATCTGTGACAAGCGCCACACTCAAAATCCATCCTTCATGCCTGAGGACACCAGAAGGTCATAGTCTTGGGTGATTGAGCATGAAGCATTCTACCCTCATCCCAGTGGGGAGGTTGCATTGTTTTTGCCTCACATGCGGTTTGGCTTCTGATATGGAAGACAAGGCCACGTTGAGGCACACAAAACAGCTCTTTGCTGTGGGGACAGTGTTGTTGGTTATCCACCATTTAAGATAGGACTTTCCCACTGGCTTTCTGATAGCATATCACTGGAGCAGCCCAGGCCCTATCACTGCTAATCACATGTGTTTAATAAGAAATGACATTGGCGCATGAAGGGAGGAGATTCTGCAGTGCTCTTCTTATACATGAGGATGTACTGGCTCAAGGTTTAGAGGTAGAGGTTAGATGTAGAGCTACAATGATTAGTCGATCACGAGTCGATCGACAGAATATTAATTGGCAACTTATTTGGTAATTGAATATCTGTTGTAATTTTTTTTTTTAATTTGCTGGTTTAATGCTTTTTAACTGTGAGGATTTGATGCTTCTCATTGTGGTACATGCTGATAAATGCAATAGCTTTTTATTTTTGTACTGTTGATTGGGTAAAACATACCATTTCAAGACATCACCTTGGGCTCTTACACAGGGCATTTTTTTTACTACATCCTAACATTTCGACAAAATGATTAATCAAGAAAATAATGGGCAAATTAAGCGATAGTGACAGTGATTGTTAGTAGCAGCCCAGGTTGGAGTTTTTAAAAGAATACTCCGACAATTTGGGAGTTATGCCCTTTCTCTATCATTTTCATATTGAGACAACATGATCAGTATCTTTATTGTGGCTGTACATCCAGTGGCTGGGTCTCAGCGGTTAGCATTGCGGCTTAGCTTAGCGAATACAACTGAAGTCTATAGGGGGTCAGTAGCCTACTCGTAAAAGTGATCAAAAAAAAAATGTTACAGAAACCCTGAGGCTGGCATTTCTGCACGTGCATTTAAAATACACGTTTAAACATTAATTCGAAAAACGAGTCCTTTTTAGTCATTTTAGAAGAAGTTTGATACACTGAACTATAGTGTGTTTACGTCCTGCGCTGTGATCCGCGGAGGGATACACCGGTGAGCAGGCAGAAGGCACAGACGTAGCCTGTAAACAAAACTCAGTTGTTTATTTAGCTTAACAATATCTCTGGGCTATAGTAGCTGCAATGGACGACTTTGAACGCGATTTTGAAGAGTTTCTTGTAGTGGATACAGATCCAGAGCCATACCTGTTTGAGCCGGTGTATACAGATGAGGAACTCCAGGTGTTGGATGCTGAGCGGGCGAGAAGAGAGGCTTAATCCTCCGAGGCAGTGGAACAGCAAGGGTCCGAGGGGAGACGGAGGTCAGGGGAGGATTGGTGGTATAGCTGCGGGGCTTGCCAACCTATGCCTACGGAGGTGGAATCATTTTGCTGCACAGAATGGAATTCGGTGCTACCATTGTTGGGGAGATATATCATCAGGAGGAAAACCGCCGCAGAGAGTGCATCACAAGGAGTGAAAACTTTGCAGCAATCACTAATCCTGGCGTGATTGAAACATTCATGCTCCTAAGATAAACTGGAAAAAAAACGCCCAGGCCTGCAGGAGCTGATGGACAGCTTTCAGTCGGGTGAGTAATATCGTCCGTGTCGTCTCTTTGTTTGCTTTTACCGAGTGACCTAGCGTACCTGTCCCAGAGCCAGCTGCAGCTGTTGCTCACCGGTGTATCCCTCCGCGCAGGACATAAACACACTATAGTTCCTGTATCAAACCTCTTCTAAAACGACTAAAGGGGACTCTCGTTTTTTGAATTAATGTTTAAACATGTTTATTTTATATGCACGTATAGAAATGCCAGCTTCAGGGTTTCTGTAATGTTTATTTGATCACTTTTACGAGTAGGCTACTGACCCCCTATAGACTTCAGTTGTATTCGCTAAGCTAAGCCGCAATGCTAACCGCTGAGACCCAGCCACTGGACGTACAGACACAAAAAAGATATCGATCATGTTGTCTCAATATGAAAATGATAGAGAAAGGGCATAACTCCCAAATCGTCGGAGTATTCCTTTAAGTTCTCTATGAAATGATACAAAAGTGTGAACTAGTCTTTAATAAAGAGGTTCCCGTCATTATGTTATCATTATGATGGAGTAGCAAAACTTAAATAGCAAATCCCTTGTCCACCTTGGGGTTGGGATCCCAAATATGGCTCCTGGTTGCTTGTTATGGGGTTATGGTTCTAATAACTATCTATTTTTAAAGCATTTACAATAACAAATAATGGCATAATCACTTTTGGTACAATGCAGGGCCTCTATAATGCAATTATCAATTGCACAGTTAACTGCTCCAATCAGGAGAATTATGGGTACTAAATCTGGGGTCATGGTCCAGTAAAAGTTGATAAACCCTGCTATAGAGCCCTGTGAGAGGACTCCTTCTGAGAATACAGACGCGCAGCTATCGACCCCAGCTTTGCTCTGTTCAGCCCGATTGATTTCACCATTCCACATATTTTTCTGTTTTCGCTGCAGCCCTGATCTCTCTTTGCCCTGTCTCACTCCGGTGGCCACTGTATTAACATCCAAAAGTTTTGTTTGACATTGTATGTGTCAGCTTTGGGGCAGTTTTTTTGCTGTGGCATGTTCGGCCCAATCTCAGCCAGTTGATCCAAATCCGACAGAGGGGCTTCTAGTTTGACGCAAACACACACATTTCTGTCGCCCTCACTGAGATGTTGTTGTGTGTTCACATCTCCTTATAAAACCCACAACCTACCAGTGAACTCTGCCTCTGTGAAGAGAAACAGCAACCCACTCTGACAAAAGCTCATGAATGACAGCAACAAAAAAGGCTGTTATGTTGTGTTTGTTGTTGGGAGTGGAGTTTTCTACAATGAAGCCTCACACCACCCACTCCCTCCACTTAAGTATTTGCAGCAAAACTCTTGGATCCAGAAATTTCTAAAAGATGTTTTGAATTATTTTGTATGTTTTGGTGTGGCAGTGTATCGTTTCAGTGTTTGATTTGTTTTCTCAGGTCAGGCACACTGCAGCCCATGTACACCTTGTACTATAGAGCGGTGAAAAATGGAAAGTGAGAGATAACAGAATGGTGGTAGGAGATGACGTTGCAAGTCAATCTCTCTTTCTTTAGTGGAGCTGACACACCACCACCAGTATGTGTGTGCTTCTTTGTGTGTATGTCTATTTGTGTACAAAGTGGAAGGTGGCCAAGGATAAAGCGTTTCACTGTGGCGAAATGCACACTATCCTCTCACATTATTGTCTCTTAGTCAGGTGTGACAGGGGGAGAAACAGATAGAGAACGAGACAAAGCGAGAAGGCCTGAGTGCACAAAAAGACATGTTCAACCTCATAATCTAATTTGATATCCAATTTGTTGAGTTACCCACACCCCTGTCCTCTCCCCCCTCTTTCTCCTTCGCCCTCCTTGATCCTTTTCGCCCGTGCCTCTCCCTCTCTGCTCTTTCCTTTTCCTTTCTTGAACACCATGCTCTTGCCAACTTTTTGCAAGTGTATAGCGGAGGCAATTTTAGCTTAAAGTACACTGCTTACCTTGCAGCTTGCATAAGCAGCTGTGTGTGTGTGTGTGTGTGTGTGTGTTTGTGTGTGTGTTTGTGTGTGTGTGTGTGTGTGTGTGTGTGCGTGTGTGTGCGCATGCAACTCTGGCTTGCTGTCTTCTTAGCTTTGCCTGACAGTGTATGTGTTGCAAACAGGATTACAAACACACTGTTGACTGTTAGAGGGAGAGAACTCGATTCAGCGTCGTCTGCAACACTCCTTTAAACGGTGCATCACTAATTAAAATACATGTTGTGTCAGTAGGTGTTGCTATTTAGGCCTGAGTATGGAATGCATTTTCGGCTTTCACATATACATATTTTAACAGTATTTGCAAGGAATATAACTAGAAACAACATGTTTTGCGTTAAAATTGGCTGGTTTTGTTGTTCTGTGTCAAGGCCTGCACACCAGAAAGTAGCACAGAGCTTTGGTTCAAGAAACTTGTTAAGTTAGGGACAACTTGTTGGTGATGTATTGTACCTTGGAAGCTACCCTGTCAGTCACAATAGCTCTCTAAGCTTCTTTCTTTAAAGAAGATGGATGTCACATTCAGATCATTAATATAGCAGCAAACCACCATTTGCTATGTAAAGACATGGTGAAGTAACGGTGTCTTGAACAGAGAATGAGGTCACACTCCCTCTGTGGGTTGTTGTGGTAGTCATACATGTGGATCCCTGGGTGTCCCACTAGGCCAACGCTCTACACTGTAGTGTTGTGTCGGTCGCGAACATGTCGTTCAAAAGAACGAATCTTTTAAGTGAACGTACTGAACTGAATCACTTCCAGAACTGATTCCTTCCTTTCTCAGTTCAGTTGAGCTCTCAGCAGCGAGCATACAGGCCCGAAGTGGAACTGCCGATTCAGTCTGTGTGAATGATGAATCACTCGCGAGGCGGAGACAGCCAGGCTACAGGGAGGGAGGGACCGCCTACCTGCCTGACGAATCACTCGGTGAACAAATCACTCGGTGAATGACACTCTCCCTGGGTGATTCAAATCATTTCCTCTCAGGGATACACTTTCATGGGGACCGTTTTCTCCAAGCTAACGGCTAATGTAGCCAGGAGTCAAGCCACATGAACATATACACACACTTCCCCATTGTTTTAACAGATTTAGTTTCCAGATAAACAAACTTAAAACTTTAGGCTGGCAGCAGTAATGAGAAGAGTGAGACTCACCAGTCAGTGCAGAGCAGCAGCTGCAGCGACGGAGACTGGGGGGTGTGGTGTGTTCAAGTGTAATAGGCACTTTATTGATCCCGGAGAGAAATAACTTTTTTTTAACTTTGCTAAATTGCCACAGCAAGCAACAACTCACGTACAGTATAACACAACATATAACAAGTAGTGTATAAAACCCGCAGTTTGAGAAGACGTGTGGCTGAGACTGTCAGATCCTCTCATTACGAGGTAACTGTGCAAAAGTGTGCATGTTAAGTGACCGTGATCTGCAGTACGTTCAGTGAACGGATCACTCACTGAAAGTACTGGTACTGTAGCACGCCACGTTCGTTGAGTCACAGTGCGACTGAACGTACTGCACAGTGAGTGCAGTGTACGTGAGCCCTCAGCCTAATTTGCCAAATAGACCAGTTAAAAAACCCTCATTCTAAACAGTGTTCATTTACGATAGCCTACTATATATAGTACAGGACACTTAAAACATCATGATTTATAAACAAGTTTATTTTTACAAACGTGTTTGTCAAAGCAACATAGCGCTCCCGGCCGTCTCCACTCCCGGAACTGAAACATGAATCGTTCAGCCATGTATCAGTTCAGTGAGTCGGAGTCGCAGGCTCCTCCCGCCGGTGAACGAATCTTCTGAACGAATCTTTTTAGTGAACTGATTCTAGTGATTCAGTAACATCTAAATAACTACTGTGCCCAACACTACTGCACTGCACTCATACGATAGATTCCGCTGATCTGTATATGTCATTGCAGAAGTGCCCTCCCCTTGCCTAGGTAACAATGTTGGCTCTGTCAGCACTGTTATCTTTGTTACTGCTGTTTATTGAGTTAGCATGGTTAGTTGCTAGCTGGCTTAGCCACCTCAATGTTGAGAACAGTGTGCAGACTATCCCGCCCCAGACTCTGAATCATAGATATGCTTTTAATGTTGCATACAGCTCCTTTAAGATACGGTGCATGGAACCATTCAGTCAAGATTTTCATACTCTGAGGCTTTATCATCCTTATTTAACAAGGGAAGTAACAGAGCTTTGTTTTGTTTATTGAACTGAGATGGGTTACCTGAAGGGAATGGCAGGGTGGCACATTCATTTTTGCAGGCCTTTACTAGCAGTCACAGAGCAGCTCCACTGGATCAACTGAGGGTGAAGTCAGCATCTAAAGAGCACCTTGGGGATCGGTCTTGACATTTAAACATCTTGTCACTAGCCACGTTATTTAATTTTGGTGAAATCCTTCCCTTTTTTTTAGACTCCTGTGTTCCTTGCTTTCAGAAGGATATGAGTTTTTTCCCCCACCAGATTTAGCCTTAGTTACTCTTCCCGTCAGAGTTTTACAAGGGTAGAGTGAAAATCCTGCATCAAAGTGTTTCTCAGCGGCTTTGTTGGCAAACCCTGAGTTTTGAAATTTGGCTGAATCAGCAACGCTCAATACTTAATTTGTTTAAGAGAGTTATACTTGTGCTTCCAGCTTAGGCTGAGCTCCCTTCAGTTTGGTTTGGCTGTGTAATGCCCAGATTTCTTTCTTCTTGTCCGGCCTGCTTGGACAGCTCAGAAGTCAGAGGAAGACGAGGATTGCCATAAGGCCAAATATCCACATGGTAACCTGGCAGAAAACAGAGATTAGAGTTCTTTTAATGGCAGTGCCGTTATTTTGAGTAACTAGATCCAGTGTCACACGTATACCTTGTTATGAGTTTATAATTCATATCCCAGCCCAGATCTCTTTTGTCATTACCAAGACAATTTGTAAGCATTTTCTGAGTAATCCATCACTGCCACAGCAGGATTTGATCTTCTGCTGCCTTGGGAATAAGCGTGCATGAGAGATATGAACTGAGGGTGATAATGTGCAGGGGAATACAGATGGGAAACATTACCAGTGCAGTGGCTACTTTTTGTACTTATTAACGTTGCCCTCATCTCTCACTGCCTTAGGTGACTTGCCTGGTTGTCATATCACCTATATGCTAATGCTTCGTAAGACAGTGGAGCAAGACATGATTCAGTATGCACGGGGGTAAAGTCAAATCCATAAAGTAAAGTTCATAGCCATACATTAGAAGGGCGCCTGGATTTAGTATCTTGCACAAATATCTGTGTGTGTGTGGGTCAGACCTTTTATTATGAGGCTAAAGGGCACTCTGTAAGAATATAGTGCCATTTTATTGTTTGCTATTACATTAGCATATCGTCATATATAATACATATGAGTACACCTATTACGTGCACATACTAAAGCTTAACCTTTACCACCATGAAATTCACCCGTTTCTCTTTAATGCAACTGGCTTTGAGGTCAGAAGAGTGTGTGTTAGAAAATAAAAACACTTTTTGAATGCTGGTTTTTATATCATAACCTCTGAATTTGCAATTAATTCTGATTGGCCAAGGAGATGTGCAGTAATTAGTTTAGAATCATATGTCTTTTATGTAGTTTCCAGTATTGAAGGTTCAGTGTGTCGCAGATCCTTGTCTCAGGAGATTACCATGTTGCTTTTCTATGTTTCTACAGTAGCCCAGAATGGACAAACAGAATACTGGCTCTAGATAGGGTCATTTATGTCGCCCTCCATAGTTACCAGCCCCCTCCCCAATGATAACACTGATTTTTTTAACATGGGGCTGGTTTATTCAGTGTTCATACTGATAGGATAGCACATATTTGCAGGTCCTAGGCTAGTGGCTCGTGTCTGACATGCCAAACATCCATCTATCCATCCATTTTCAACCGCTTATTCGGGCCGGGTCGCAGGAGCAGCAGGCCAAGCAAAGCACCCCAGACGTCCCACTCCCCAGCAATGCTTTCCAGCTCCTCCTGGGGGACCCCAAGGTGTTCCCAGGCCAGATGAGATATGTAGTCCCTCCAGCGAGTTCTGGGTCTACCCCGGGGCCTCTTGCCAGTGGGACGTGCCAGAAACAACTCCAGCGGGCGGCTCCCAGGAAGCATCCTGATCAGATGCCCGAACCACCTCAACTGATCCTTCCCTCCGGATGTCCGAGTTCCTTACCCTATCCCTAAGGCTGAGCCCAGCCAAACAGTGTTGGAGACACACTGATTTTTAATGTGAAACTGCATTATTCAGTATTTTTTTTCCAGTTTAAATCACCTGGTCTGCTTGGTCTGATTCCGCTCTGTGTAAAAACCCTCTGAATAATAAACATTGATGTAATTCTGACCAGGAGAAGTTTCAGCTGGTTGCAATATGCAGCTCTCACCACTAGATGCCACTATATCCCCCTAAATCTTACACACTCTTCCTTTAAAGGAAAGTACCTGTTGTTATTAAGTGTATTGCACCTCTTCAGTGGAAGGCTGGCAGTGACTTCACATCGAACCCTATAACTTCTGTGTGACTCACTGACTTGAACTTAAATTGACAGACCTCCGGCGCAGCAGGAAAGGCATCTATGTTGAGTTGAAATGAAATGTCCAAAACTTCTGGAGGCTTGAGCACTGAGTTGGGGATGTCAGTTAAAGTCACTCTCATAGTTGTGCTGTTTCACAAAATCTGGATTTAAAAGTAAACTTTAAAGCTGAAAAAGGGAAATAAATAATTTCTTGCCTGTGCCCTTATCTAGAGTGCCATGGCAACGATGTTCCATGTCACTATAGCTCCTTCTCTTTACATCTGGCTCTCACATAGGCTCCAGTCAAAAATAAATTAGCTCAGCCTGGGTGCCTATTTTCAGAAGAGACAGAGAAAAGCAAAGGTAGGATGTTCAGTGCCGACTCCAGGCTTACCGTTGAGGTAAATCAAAATTATTAAGCGAGTCATGTAGGCATCCTTCACTGCGGCAGTCATCGCTAATTAAATAATTTGCACCGTTCATGCTTTGCCTCAAGATTAACAAATTAAAAACCTTTTTCCTGTTTCTGTGATTCAATTAAAGTCGGCCTACTTTCTAGAGAGCTATCGCTGAAGTTTTTTTTTTTTTTTTTGAACTAGCAACCATGGATGAAATTACTCGAGAGACAGCTTTCAGTGTAGAAGTTTGGGACACTTTTATTCTGAAAAATGTTAACTTTTCAAAAACTCTGAGTATCCTCGAGGCCAACAGTATTAGTAGCCTAGTTATCAGCGGCCAAGTGTCTCTGGCTCACCCCCTCTCTCTGAAGTAGTCGATTAAACTCATGAAGCAACAAGAGATTGCCATTGAGCAAGCTAAACTTTTATAATGTACATTTGTTTTCATTCAGCTGATACTCCTTAAGAGACAATGTCGACAAAAGACTTTGGTATTGAATGTGACCAGACTGAAGCATAATAAGTCTCAGCACCTCTTCTCTGTGATCCTTTGACACAGTGAATGCCTCTGTGTCTTCATTTCCCCTAATGCATGTTCCATTTAGGCCTTTGTTTAATAATGAACAGCTCCATTACGGATACTCGGGATCGCTTTGTTTGAAACAACAGAGCTTCCCTGCAGCTCACACTTAGTGAGAATAATTTATAACATGACAAAACCATGATAGAGGTGTCATTTGTCTATTGGCTATTAACTTTCTTCAACAGCATGCATTTTGGGATTTCATCGACAACAGAATAGAAAACTATTTTAGCACTCTTTACATGTTTGATAATGAATCCTCATGACATTCTTATGGGGACAGGATACAGTAGTCTGTGGGAATACACACTGCAGAGGAACTGTAGTGAATGATGCTGTCAAAGTATAACCAGGGGTGTTTCATATGCCACCGACCTATTTTCCAACATTAAAGAGCATCACCACTCTGCGGTTATCACATTCACTCCCGAGCTCGCCACATCCTGGTTACTGTACCCTGACCATTTCTTCTGTCTGCGTAGGGTGTCTGGTGTGTGCCATGGGCATCAGTTGATGTGTTTCAATTTACTTGCATTGTCTGACCAGCACCCCAACCCCCCCCAAAATTTGATTAAATATCACAGAAAAGGAGAAAAGCAGCAAATTCTGACATGGGAGCAGCTGGAACCTGATAATGTGTGACAACTTTGTCTGATAAATAATGTAAATGATTTACATTCAGTTTTCACTTTCTACAAGGTGTGATCGTGGTTATGGCAAATTGTTAAAAAAAAGAATGGTTGAGATGAGGCGTCGGTTAAGGTTACGTAGAGATTAGTCTGGCTCACAGGATGTAGACTGTGGTTATGACAACTGTCATTAGCTGCCTTTTTCAGATGTGTAACCATTTTCAAAATCCCCATCGCCATGTGAATCTAGTCTTGCACCGCCAGACCTGTCTCCATACTTTATTTTAGTGCTGCGTGAAACAACAATTACTTTTGAGTCAGCAACCTACATACTAACACATCATTTAATCTCCACCAAAACAAGTTTCCACTGAACACTGTTTTGCAGGGGCTAGGCCTGTCACGATAACAAATTCTGCTGGGCGATTAATTGCGTCAGAAATTATTGCGATAAGCGATAATATTGCACAATATTGTGCTTTTAAGGCCATTTTTATTATTGTTGTAATTTTGCTGTTTTTAGACCATTTTTTAAACTTATATAATCATAATAAAGGGATAATGATGCAAGTGCACCCTTTTAAAGAGAAATAAACATTTATTGAACAAGAATATTTAGGATTGCAAAAAATAAAATTTAAATATCCGAAATAACACGTAAAAATATCGAAATAAATAAATAAATGCAAAAAAATAGACTGCCAGTGTCTCACTCTCAGGTGTGCTGTTAAGTCATAAGTCGTAAGGTCGTATTCGCTCTTTTTGTTGAGATGGTTTTAGAACAAACCCGGCACACCGGCTCGTCCAAATTACTGGGCTCCCCCACAGGGGCCGTGGCATTTGGTTTAGGAACAAGTTCCCTGTCTTTCTCTTACGGTCAACTGTTTTTTTTTTCTTCGCCTCATCTCACCCTCACGAAGAAAGTGTGTGTAGCCCATAGCCCCGCCTCCCCCACAGACACAAAGACACTCGATGACAAGAGCTTTCCCTCCGTTCATTATGCTAATGAACCAACTCACCTGGCTGCCAGACGATGCATGGCAGTGAATGCTCTTGTCGTCCAGTCTCTTTGGTGGAGAGAGACGAGGAAAACAAACACGCATGAGTACGGCACTTAATCGCGGCCGGAAAAGTTACCGTCTCCCTTTGAATTTACCGTACAATTAACCGACATCGCATATCGCGACAGGTCTAGCAGGAACATCATTGCCGCATTTGTGTGTAGCTCTGCCCAAGACTATTATAATTGGTTTAAAGAAATATAATAGTGAGGAGTCATGATGGATACAACCAGATATTTTTTTCAGTGCTGGCACAATGTGAGATAGGTCTACCCATGCAAGACGAGGGACAGATTGTGGTTATGGTCTACGAAAAGACAAACATTAATTTCAGGTATGTAGCAAGAGGTTAACGTCAGACATGCTACAAATACATTCACCACCATAACCCTCACATTCTTACTATGTAACTTCTCTTGCAACACTGGCTAACAAGGCTAAAAGCTCATCTAACATTGAAATGGATGGATGGATCTTTACACTGGCTTCCCATCAGGTGCAGGATTCACTTCAAGATTCTTACATATAGAGCCCTCCACGGTCAGGTACCTGAAGACATTAGTGATCTTCTCCATCCATATATTGTCAGGGAGGACCTTTAGGTCTTCAGAACAGGACCTACTGGCTGCCCCCTAATGCAGACTCAAAACAAAAGGTGATCGCGTCTTTGAAATAGTGGCTCCAACACTTTATTAGGTTTACGGTCTGCGCTCTCTTTCGAAATGTTTAAAAAACACCTGAAGACCCATCATTTCAAAATGGCCTTTGTCCCACCCTGAATTGTCCAATGCTTGTTCCCTGGTATTTTTCTGTTTTAAGCCTCAGTGGCCTGTATTTGCTCTATGTTTTAGTTTCTTTTTGTTGCTTTGTTTTATTTTTTATATTGCCTTTGTTTTTATTGTTTGCATGTTTTGTTTGATTTCAAATAAATCAAATAAATGTATATATTTATTAAATGGACAAGCACCTTTTTGGTCTTCCAACCTCAAAGCGCTTTTACACTACATGTCACGTTCACCCATACACACACACATAGATTCATACACTGGTGGCTGAGGTTACCATTCAAGGTGCCACCTGCTCACCTAAACATTCACATGCACTCACGCAATTTGGGCTTCAGCATCTTGCCCAAGGATACTTCAACATGTCAACTACAGGAGCCAGGGACGAACCACCGATCTGCTAATTGGTGACTCACTCTGCCTCCTGATCCACAGTTGCCCAAGTCTATACAATAAAATTTTAACAATGTACACATTAGATACAGTATAATTGACAGATGAGTAAGGATGGAGGCTATAATAGGCCTAAAATGGCAGGCTACAGGCAACCTTTGACCAAAGACTGGCTGATGTTTTTGTTTGCCTCATGTCTCATTTTGATGCAGTGCAGATTCCTCTTTAATCAGATGTTTTGCATATGTCTGGCTGTCTTTTAACATTGCTTACTCTTTGCTCTGCTAAGGGACCTCTGCATCTACAGTCTCTCGTTGTTTTGTTGGAGGGAGAAATGTTACTGTTACCAACAGGAGCAGCAGATCTTTCCCATCATAGCAAGGTCACCTCTCTTGTCTGTGATGGACTGATGCCCTTTGTTGGTTTCCTTTCTCGGAGCTACCAGAATACAGAGAGGCTGATCAAAAGCAGAAAGGAGAATCAACTGCTTTTGTAAAAGAAACAACACAAAACATTTAAAGATTTTAGGAGTGCTCTTGAATTATCTGTCGGAACTTCTTTTATTAGTTTGTTTTTGTTGAGTTGCTTTTCTCCTAAAAGGTATCATCTTTTATCCACTTATTTTCAAATACTCTCTCTAGTCTAAAATGGATGGATGGCAGGTAACTACAGTTAAGCACAGTTTGACTAAACACCTTTCTCACAGTTTTTATGAAGCATTAAAAAATAACCTGTTTGGAACAAAAGCCTGAAATGAGATTTTATTGAAATCGAATCTGGCAACACAATGAATCACTCCCCCAGGTCTGCTTGGTTAAATATTCTCACCTCGTGTTGACTGCTGACAAGCTGAAGCAATTCACTGCTATCTCAGCCTCTTCATTTTTCAACTGTGACATGTGCTTGTCATGTAGTATAAAATGGGCTAGACCTCTTTACAAAATGATGACAGTAATCCAATGGAGAGACAGACAGTCTTCAGTAAACCCGGAATGTTAGATGCAAAATAATTTTGCATTTGGACTTGTGTATTTCTATGTTGAGGTACATTTTTTTGTCAGTTTGGTATGGTATATTGTTCTAAATACTAGGGGTGTAAATCACTAGTTTCATCACAATATATCATATTGATTCTTTGGACAACGATACAATATGTGCCGATATTACAAAGTCTGCCACAATACAATTTCCATTTGATTCAATTCAGCTGCCTACAGTTGATATGAGACGATATCATATGTCCATTTAGGACAGTCTGTTATAGAAGAAACTGCCATCCCATTCTTTTTTGAAAACACCACAAAAAATGTAAATACTTATAACCAGTTCAGTGCAGTAAAGTTTACTTTAAATGGACTCCATAAACACACATAAAACAGCACATGGGATAAGAAGAAACCTATATGGTGATTAGGGATGTCCCGATCACATTTTTTTTTGCATCAGATCCGATACCAAGTCCTTTATTTTGAAACCGAGTCCGATCCGATACTTTGCAAAGCATTAAGAAAGAAAAAAAGAATGCATCCAAGTTGTCTCATAAGGTTTGTTTTTTATTTAAATAGTATCCAAAAAGCTTATCGGTGGTTCAGCAGCACAAAATGTAAACAAATTCTGACTTGTAAACAAATTGTCCCTCTAGAGTTGCCGTAGGGCTGTGGTAGGCGAGGTTCCGCCACTAGGTGTGGCTGTGTTGCTCGGAATAAAGAGAGAAGCAGGGGCCGCTGAACCTACATACATTGGAAAGCTGAGGCAACAATGAACAACATAGATGAAAAACCTGGCCATTTTTGTGGTTTTGATTCCTCCGATCTTTTATTACCGATTCCGATTTTGTAAAAATAACGTGATCGGTGCTGATATCCTAATGGTGATCTTTTTCCTAAAACTCCAGAGCCATTTGGCTTAAAGCCCCAAAGGCAAACCTCTCCCAAAAGCCATACAACATAGATCAACAACAACATAATTTAACAAAAGTATGAAATTCGGCTCAATAATAACTGTTAGGGTTCAGAGACAAAACAATTCTTTTTTTACTAGTTGCTCATTGTCAGCTTAAGCAGTTTAAGATTGCAGAAATTAGCTTAGTGGCTCCTCTAATGATAGCTTAACTAATTACATAAATTATTTATACTTTTTCTTACTCCCCCCAAGTCACTGCATCTCTGGACAGAACAGCACGGTTAAATTTCAGCCAGTGTGCATGTTTTTCAGCCTAACATTGAAACAGAGCAGCTAATGTTGCTGTGATGCTGCAAGATGTTAGCAGAGTGAGACTTCATTTTATCTCATAACAGAGTTGTTTGCATATGGCATGTGCTTTTGCTGTTGACCCATCTTTTCTCAGAAATCGAAAATATTTCCACACTGGTGATTTATTCCAGAATAAAAAGCGTTATCCTCATTGTATTTCTGTTGGCTGCTTGCTGTTAGCTTCCTGGCTCTGACTATGCTGGCTATGACGCTGACACAGAATGTCAAAACAAAGGCACATCCTAAAGATGATGATGATGTGGATTGATATTTTCACTTCTTATCAATGATCGGATTGGGTCATTGATCATTGACTCGATGGACAGATAGTTACACCCCTAGTAAATACAATGCAATCTGATACAAAGTGTTCACATGGACCTATACAGTGAAATGTAATTGATATAAACTTCTGAATGTAAAATCATTTCTCTACAAAGTTTGATATTAGACTTCACCTTGCTTTTAATGGTGTGGACAAAATAAGTTTAAGGTTGGTAAAAGGATATTTTTGCCGAATGGCTCCTTGGGAGTCGCAGTAGACTTCTCTCCTAGGGCTAGGTGTTGTTTAAATACCAGTACCCTTACAGTGATACCAACACCAATTGAGTACTTTGTTTGATACTTTTTTTTCTACTTAATTTGATACCCATCATGGCTTTTGGTGATTGGATGCAAGCAAAAACCATACAAATAGTCATTTTTTTCTAGATATGGGTACAAAAAGGATCGAACGCAGGTATTGTTTCACCTGGAAGGTTTTATACCACTTGGTACTTGGCTATTTTGGTTGATACCATCAAGGTATTAA
Organism: Epinephelus moara; assembly: GCF_006386435.1. Lineage (NCBI taxonomy): Eukaryota > Metazoa > Chordata > Actinopteri > Perciformes > Serranidae > Epinephelus > Epinephelus moara. Next base: position 9,259,038 of record NC_065508.1, on the reverse strand, counting down.
GTACTGATACCCAGCTCTATTCTCTCTTGAGGTTTATGCACAGAGTCGTACTTGTAACTTTGACTTGTCATCAGATAAACACGTATCTTTCTACGACAGCTACTTGTTCAACTGTAGTTTCATACCCATCTAAGTCTTGTCAGTGCTCCACGTGTCTGTCATCAATCCGAATCATTGTCTATGCAGCAAATGGAGAAGACTATTACTTCTGGAACCTGGTCGACTGAATTAACTCCCTCCACTTTATTGTCTTTGCGTTGGTCACAGCCTCTTCCTTTTTCTAACTCCCTCCTTCATTACCATCACTCCTCTTCTGTATGACTTCTTCTCCCCAGGGACTTTGCTATTGCTCTGCTTCTTTTCATCTACCTCCCCCACTGCATGACTACTGTAAAGGCATTTAATTATCATCTCATTCCATCTCATCCAAATTACTAGCTCTCTTTCTGTCTGTTCCTTGCTGTCCATGTTTCTCAGGCTTCTTCTTGACCCCACCATTTCCTCTGAACTTACGGTCTCTGGCATATTGGAAGTGTTTTGTTGTGAGTCTTCCAAGTTACACTTACAGTGGATGATTTATGTAGAGGATTAATTGTTATTAAACAATTGTGTGCCAACCAAAGACTTGGGAAATGACCAATTCTTGTTGAAATCTTCCATAATTCAGTGAGCTTTTGTTATTTCATGTTTTTTTCTTACATTATAGCCTACTGTAAAGTACAGAAACCTGTAAATGTTCACCTCCACCCCCCCTTTTTATAAATCTATGGGTTACTTATGATGGAAATCAAACTTTAGACCCACCACTGTATATTGAAGATCACCAAAGTGATGGCTACTGTTTCCTAATGCATGGGATAAAAATCATGCATTCCATCTTTAAGCAACCCAATTTATTGGTCAGTCTTTCAGTATTTTGTGAATACATGAGCAGGTCACAGAGTCTGAACCTCTAAAGTGTCAACAACCCAGGCAAACTCTGCCAGTGGCACTTTTCACAGTCCCCAATTCCATCAAGTTGATAGCCTTAAAGTTCTTTTAGCTTTTCGCAGATTTGATTTATTCCAAACAAGTAATGCATCAGCGATGCCCTTCTAGCAGATTGTCATTGGATTGAAAGTAAAAGCATGAATATGAAAACAAGGACACACTCCAGAGGAGTTCCAAAATAAATGGGTGAAAATCAGTTTAAGTTAAAAGAGTGCAAATGGAAAAAGTGGACTTTTTGTGACTTCTGTACGTCCTTTAGAACAAATGTCTCTGTTGGCTGTAACAGCAGCTCCTGGACACGATAGGCTCGGGGGTCAACAGAGCGTATTATATTTATTAAGGCTCTTAACTGTAGTTTAGGATCATTGACCAGGATCGTAAATCTCATAGATAATGTCATTGTGGTAAGTTTGGTGGAACTATAGGACTGCAATCCTGTGAAGGGTGTGTAGCAGTTCTGAATGAGCATCACTAGAAAAAGCACTAGCTGATCACAGATACAGATTTGGGGTATGTTTTGCTGGGACTTTTATGTGGTTGATTTTGAATTGTCAAGACAAGCCCTGAGATCTGAAACAGATTTGTTTTGAAAAAGGTAGTCTCACTGTGCAAGTGCATTTAGATCCCTCAGTTCTTCAGTGTAACTGCAGTATAATGCTGTGATAACACTGGGCAGCTCCCAGGTGTGAGTGTGTGAATTAGTGTAACCATTCCTTCACATGCAGCTACTCCCTGAGGTTTCCTCTGCAAATAGGAACGTGACCTCAGAAGCCTTTCCTTGTTAAAAGGGTAAGAAAACTCCCAGTGCTTGGATCTTTGAGAGGAAAATGGGAGGATTCAAGAGACAAATGAAAATAAGGACACACTTGCAGAATTTCTATATTTAATAATGTGAACAATTTAGACACATTTGCACATGCATATTCTCTACCTGCGCTGACTACTGAGTATACTTTACACACAGGCAAGATGTAGCTAGCTATACAAGCAAGCTATGTAGCAAGCTATACAGTAGCGAGAGTTACTTGGGGGATTGGAGTTTCCTCTTATTTGCAGAGAGCATAGGAGGGCGTTTTGATTTGGGTACAATTGATTTTTGCTGAGACTGACTGCAGTTGCCACCCCCCCGACTCCGCAGATGGTTGGCATTCACATGAATAAAGTTCTCACTTTTATGCCATCAGCTATGACATTTGTTTATGTTGTCGCTACAGTGTAAAACAGTAGGCTAAACACAAGATCCCAAGCCCACACAATGGAGTTTAGCTTCGCATTATGTCTACTTTTGTTTACATTTTGGAGACAATGTCTTCCTGCTTTATCACTCATGGTTGTGCAGTTCAGAGGATCGGCACGTGCTTTGCACATATGCATATTTCAAAGGAGACTGGCGGGCCTAAGAAGTGCCTTTGCAACACTACTTGCCGATGGCTACTTGCATTAAATAGCAGTCTACTTCCGTGTTTTTGTACAGTTAGATTTCACGCCAGTTGTGAACCATACCGAGTACACATGAACAGTTCTTAATACCATCTTTTCAAGTGGACCAGTGCACGGTTCAACAAACCGAGCCCACTTACGTAACACAGTTTGCACACTAATCAAACAAGCTGGACTTTGGAGTCAAGTGTACTTGGATCCAGGCCCGGGTCCCTAATGTGAAAGCCTCCTTACTCTATAAACTGTATTTTGACTTACTTATTGTGTTAAACCTTTCTCTGACAGTGTATCTTTGTTTCTTTCATATCTACCCTTCAAAAGTTGGTCCACTACAATTACTTTGTGCCATATTTAGCATTTGTACTATTTCATTTGTACAGAACACCTATACTGAAGGTCAGGTTTAGACTAGTCTCGCCACCAGACAATCAGAGATCTCCGCCTTCTGATAGTCTGGGGACACTCCTTTCTAAAGTGTGTTTAACACACCGGCGAAAACGGCCGGCAACAAAGCAACGCCTCTTGCATTTTTGAAAAGGACACGTCCTCCCAGAAATGTGCGCTCCTCCTTTTCTTGTCTGCAAGGACACAAACACACAGAGAGCTTGAAAATGGATGCCGAGAGATTTAACTCAGTTTTATCAAACGTGTGCTCAGTCCACAAGATTGTGGAAATGAAGGACTTACAGCGACTTGAGCCATTTTGTACTGCTACACGTGTTTCTAGTTGGACTATGTTTACGAGCACAAGAGCCACCGAAGGACCGCCCAGCGGATTTACTATTGGTTCTGTAACGTAGGGAGTTTTTTTAAACTCTGAAATTGTATCCGCCCATCTAAACACAAAATCAGGGAGAAAGTCATCAGTCTTTAGTTAAGCAAAGCGTCTAAAGACTGACTTGTGAGTCTAGGTTTAGACCTATACTACATTGAGTCTACACACAAATGTCTCATACAGTAAAGTAGAGAGCTGCCATAAGAGCTCAGGATGTGAGTCTGTATGTTTGTAGTTTTTTATGCCTCTGACTATAAGGAGGGCGTTCCCTTCTGGGCAGAAATGTTGAACTGAAGTGAACTGAACTGAATCATGTTTAATAATATTTTGCCTGATTATGTGATTATCCAGTCATACACACTTTGAATTCCACTCCTCACCCATGAATTGGTCTTTGAAGATGCTGTAATTACTCCTTTTTAAATGCTATTCTTCTCATCTTTGGCTCTAATTATTCGTCTTATTTTGATAACCTCTATTTGTTCTGTTTTATCCATATCCCTTTGTGTTCTGCTTCAACGACCCAAATCCTTGCCATGCCCCTCTCTGACTTCTGCTTATCATCTCTGACACAAACCATCACTATCAAACAAAACAGAAATGTCGTCTTGGTGATATAAAAGAGTTGAACTTATTTTCAGCAGGCTGTCTCTTCACCTCTCCCCCTTGTCCTTTAAATGACTGTTTCATCGGTTCTGTCGTGTTGGCGCTGAATCAAGGACTCCAGCCCTGGCTTTGTGCCTCGATGTACGTGGTTAGTTACTTTTTCTCTGCCAGAGGTCAGGACTGTCTGACTCACTTTAGATTGAGGTCTCAAAGTGCATCTCATATGGATGCAGACCTGTTCTAAATCATTCGCTTAAAGTGTACTTATTATCACTTACTAAGAATGCCCTGATGAAGATTTTTGGGGCCAATCACCCATCACTGGAAGCAGTGACGATCACCGATCCAGCTATTTAGAACAAATATCGGCAGATAGTGGCTGATTGATCGGAGCACCCTTATTATTTACTTATAGATGTTTCAGTAATTTAAGATTTGACTACAAAACTATTTTTAACAATGGCAGTGGCATGGCTCTAGGGATGGAACTGAGGGTTTCTCTGTTGGTTGGTCGGCCCGTCAGTCCAGACTGAAATATCTTTACAACTACTGGATGGATTGCCTTGCAATTTAGTATTTCAAAAACCCATGGTGCCCAGAGGGAGGGATCTTAATGACATTGGTGATCCCTTGACTTTTCATCTGGCGTGATCAGCAGGTCAAAGTTTTCCATTATCCTGTGAAATAACTCAACATCTTCTTGATGGATCAGCACAAAATGCTGAACTCTCCTTGATAGTTCAGAGATGATTTTAGTTATCCACTGACTTCTCCTCTGCCATCTAAACTATTGGATGGATTGCCATAAAATTTGGTACAGACATTTATACCCTGCTCATGATGAATTGTAATGGCTTTGGTGATCCCCCTGACCAAATGCCTGCAAAACAAATGGCATTCCCACTTTGTATTCAGTGCTAATAAGCATTCCAACATGCTAGGCTAGGATGGTAAACATGGCAAACATTATACCTGCGATCAGCATGTTAGCATGCTCATGATACCCTGTAGCTCAGAGCATCTCCGTGCTAGCACAGCTGTAGACTTAGTCTTATTTCATATTATAGAAGGTTAATAGCATTTGACCTTGAACATTAGTTCATGGTCTTATTAAAGCCACTCTTAAAGATAGGGTTGGGTCGGTATGAGAAAAAAAAAAAAAGGTCCGGTTTTTGTAAAAAAACGCATCAAGTCAGTAATACCGGATTTTCGCCACTTGGGGGCGCAGTTGACTCATTTAAAATAAAAAACGACCTTAGGACAACAGAGTGACAGTAACACGTTGTTTCTTTTATTCCTTCCAAATACATTTTGCAGCTTACTCAATCAGTGCAAACAAGGGTTGCCTCCTTCGTCTGGCTCAAAGCCAAAGTGTTGCCATAGTGGCGCATTCCTTGATTTCGTCGAGACTAAATTTGTCTGCCATTATCGACTCTCCGTCACTATTAAACAAACTCCAGGCTACAGTAGTAGCGCATGTGCACTCGCACCTCCTAGCTCAGTCCCCGCCCCACCCCCCTCTCTCTCCTGCTTGCTATGCACTTGGTGAAGAGGCAGACACAGGTGCTCACAGACTCAGGCGTACTATAAGCGGAGCGGACTCCGTGTAAAAAGGGCAGTGAAAAATCCCCGCGATGTGAAAAATACATGCCAACCAGTCTTTTGTGTGACACTGGTGCGCGGAGCGAAGTCCACGTGGTCGTGCTTTGCGTGCACAGGGCTTGCGGACGTCTACTTTTACCGGGCGGACCTCCACGGCGTCCGCTCTGTGTACGTTCTGCCCGAGTATGCGGTCCGGTCGGTCTCAAAAAATAAAACCTGGTCCAAGACGGAGTACCAGACCGTATTGGTATTACCGAGAACTGACCCAACCCTACTTAGAGAGCAAAGAAAAACATTTCCCAACTCATTTTTGAATTAAAGTTGCGCATAAATTCAGCAAAAAACGTAGATGGTTTGTCCTTTTTAACTAATGTTTAAAGCCAATGAAAGATTTCTCAGCCTTACTTGAGCCGCATCGTTTACAACACACAGCTTCAGCACACTGACAGTAATTGGATAGTTGGGTCTATGGTGCAGCTGGCATGATATTCATTACTCCCCATTTCTCTTTCTGTGTGCGACCATGCTGCATGTGTGTGTGCGTGTCTCATTAGGCAGTGTTCCAGTGACACTGTCGAGGCAGGGGTCACTTCCTAATCCTCTCGGGGTCATGCAGATGTACAAAGAGAACAGATGACACAGCACACAGGTCCATGTTGTCTGGAGAGTGAAGGTAATTAGGGTTACTATCAGTGTTTAACAGCCAAACACTGTAACACTATTGGAAATGTGCAAAGCTTCAAGGGGAAGAACGAAAAGACGGTAGCTGCCCTCAGCTGTGCCAGAAGAGATGATTGTGAGATGAGATAGAATGAAATTATTTCTAGCAGCCTTTCAGAAACAAAGTTGACCTTTCCAATGATGGCTTCAGCTCTCGGTCCACTTATTCGAATGGTGAGAACAGACAGTGGTCACAGTGTAGAGCCACATCGCTCCTGACAGGATTTGTTTTGTGCTGTAATATTCCCCCTACTGCTTCATTTGCTGTATCAGACATTTGAACTGTCGACCACAATGCATAAAGAAATTATGTCTGGTCACAATAGCACAGGGTAGTGGGTATGCTACATCATGAATAACACAACATAATTTTAAAATAAGCATTAATAAAGTTGATTCAACAGAATTACTCAGCCTTTTAATAATGGATCAACTATTTTAAATAATAATAAAAGATGTCAAACATTTGTAGGTTCCTGCTCCTACAATGTGATGACTTGCAGTTTTTTGTCTGTTTCATAATGTAATAAAATGAATCCATTTGGGTTTTTAAATATGAGATGATGTGACTTTCAAAAGCGGAAATAACACATTCTTCTTTCAAATGAGAGTTGAATTCATGAGCAGTAAAACTCACCCTTGCTCAGTTAAATACACTCCAGCTCCAGCCTTATTTGGTCTGGTGTGACCAGCAGCTTATGGTCACTGGTGTTAGCGGATGTTAGCAAACTTTCCACTTAGATATTACTCTGTATCTGACATTACTGAGTCAGTTCACAGACTTAGCATTAGATATTATCTCTTTACTTTATAGGCAGGCAAAATATGCAATTAATTAATAAAATAATGCAATGTTAATTACAAATGACAATAATCATTATTTGCAGCCTAAAATGAAGCTTCTGGTGGCGGATAAAAATGAGCCATTACACAGCACAGACATGATGTAAGCCTGATCAGTAGTACAGTTATTAAGGCATTATGTTTTCAGGTTGTCTATCCGTCTGTTGAACCTGGACAGACATGGATGTAAACTGCAACTTAACTGGTTGGCTCAGGCATACAATTGCAAGGCTGTAATTCTAGTTTGAACATTAAAGCATGTAAATATGTTCCAGAGACCCTTGAGATCCTCTTTCAGGATAATTTCAATTTAGCCATCAACAACCAGGGTATGTTCTAAGCGGAACATTTTACAGTTTAAAAACAAACTTGTCAGTGCTCTCTGGTTGGTGAACTATGTAATAGCTTGACAGTTTCTAAATTACCTCAAATGTATAGTTAATTGTCGGTCAGTGTTTGCAATATGTATGCTCAAATCTGTAAATATATCAGTCAGAATATGGTACTAATGGAACTATAGGACCAGTGATGAAACTAACTGAGGCTAGTTAAGGTTAAAGTCGTTTTAGCCTGGCTCATTTAGGTTTCCTCTCACTGTTTGTGGGTAACTCAGCATCATCAGCCCACTGTCATCCAGAATATTTATGAGTCTCTGCTCACTGCTTTGTTGGTGTCTTTGATGGACTGATGATCTGTCAAAGATGTATTTATTTATCCAACAACTATGTGTTTGTTTCATTGTTTATCATGGCCAACCATTAGTTCACACTTGTTTTACACATAACAGAGACGAATGTCTTAAATTTGCAAGTCCAATCATGAATGTGAGTGGCTGCTTGCTCGAGCTGCCTTCTCCGAAAACAAATCGCTGCCAAACCCATTGAATTGTAAAATTCAAATGTTCTTGTGATTTATAAGCAACACAAGTACAAATGTACTGTATATTAGTAATTCATGGGACTTGATCCGGGATACTTAATACCCACTGCCAGTAGCGAGATTCATTTGGATTGACTAATTGGTAGTCTTACACACTGTTTCATGATGCTCATAGCACTGCATCTTTATGATCATGAGTCATTTGACATTCTCCTCTTTTCTCACACCATCGGTCACAGCTATTAGGATTACAGCAGACAAATAAACATTCTGGGAAAACTTATGCCAATAAAGGAGTGTACAACAAAGATCAGGAAACCGTACATAACAGCGGCTGCCTTTTAAACAAAATCAAACTTTCACTTTACTTTTCTGAAAGCTTCTTGTTGTTGTTATACACATTGATTTTCCTTAACTCAAAGCATTATGTCGCTACAGCCTTTATGGTTACAGTGGCATTGTCAGTGCATATTGCTGAGGACATAAACTTTGAAGGAAGCAGCTTTTACTTAAGCAAACGCAGACACAAGGCCAATGCTTGCTACATAAATCTAGGAGTGCTGAAATTGTGGGGCCCCTGAAACAATTTCAGCAACAGCTTTGACACAGAGACACCTCCTTTCCCACTCTGGGCCCTCTGATTTAATCAGGATCTCCCCCTGAATGGCTCTCTTCCATTATTGCAAAGGATTTAGTGAGAATTTTGTCTTGCTGTTAAGTTCCCAGTTCCAGATATGTTATTAATGCATGTGTTATTTCTATGGCAGATGCTATTAGCACCCAGGTGTTTGTAGCCAGAGATGGAATAGCCAATGTAGCTATTAACATAAGGGTGTATATTCCTGAGCATCTTTGTGATGTCAAAACATAATGTCAACATCCATCCATCCATTTTCATCAGCATATCCGGGGCTGTGTCGCAGGTGCAACAGGCCAAGCAAAGCACCCCAGACGTCCCTCTCCTCAGCAACGCTTTGCAACTCCTCCTGGGGGACCCCAAGGCGTTCCCACGCCAGATGATATATGTAATCCCACGTGTTCTGGGTCCACCCTGGTGCCTCCTACCAGTGGGATGTGCCCGGAACACCTCTAAGGGAGGCGCCCAGGAGGCATCCTGATCAGATGCCCGAACCACCTCAACTGACCCCTTTCAATGTGTAGGAGCAGCGGCTCTACTCCGTGCTGAGGCTGAGCCCAGCCACCCCACAGAGGAAACTCATTTCATTCTTTTGGTCACTACCCAAAACTCATGACCATAGGTGAGGGTTGGGACATAGATGGACCAGTATATTGAAAGCTTTGCTTTCCAGCTCAGCTCCCTCTTCACCATGACAGTGGTGTTGAAGAGGCACAATCCACCGGTTTCTGAGTCAGTTAAGTCTGAGAATAATAAGCAAACATTAAATCTAACGGGACATGAGCCCCAGTCTAAAGGAGTCGTGTGCTTGATTGATTTATCCACCACATCCTGCCCTCTCCATGGACTGTGTTGCTCTGCATACTGTGTCACCTGACTTTCTGGCAATTCATTTGTGAGTTTTTTTCTCATAAATGTATCACTTAACTTAAATCAATAGAATATCTGACTATGACCATTTTGGCCCAATCCTAACCCTGTCTGACCTTGAAGCGTCAATGTGATGAGTGGCCTACTAGCCAATCACAGCAAAAAGTGGGATCCATGATAATGCGTCATAGGCATGGGTGTTAATAGCTGAATAGCTGCAGTGTGACTATTCTCACCCGGAGGCAAATGGACACTCTGTATTTCTAAACTTGAAAATATAACAAAATGAAAAGAAAAAAAAATCAAACTACACATCCCAAGTTGACAGGTTAATTGTTGGTAATTGTAGCAGAGGTGTGTGTCACTGCTGCAGTATATCACTAAAATCTCATGGCTGAGGGTGTGTGTTGATGCTGATGTCTGCTGAGGGGAGAGGAGGAGTGTGCTAACTCTGCATGCAGCTCAGAAACCACCCTGAATACTGAATATCAATGACTTGTAGGTGACCGAGGTTCCGTGTAAAGTATACAGCAATGCCTCGCGCAAAGGGGCGAATGGTAATTTTTATGCAGTAGTAATGGAAATGCTGATGTTTGTGATTGCACTGCAGCACTGCAAAACACTACTTTGCAAAAAAAAAAAAAAAAAGGACAAAAAAATATATCCAGCCAACTCAGAGCTTCCATGAAACATCTGTCTGGCACATCTAAAATGTGTTTTTATTCATATCTAACCACATAACTCAGGATCAGAATGCTGAAAATAGTGCACATCATAAGGTGGGACACCACTTTGCAGATTCTGATATTCAAAGTTATTGCAGTGCCTTACTATCTACGACACCAATGTTTCTTCTCCTGTCAGCACCCATCCTGTTCTTGTATGGATGATGTGAACAGTTTGGCTCCCCAAAAGGATGTAGCCAACATTTAGGAAAAAGTGACAAGTGCTTTTACAAAGTGATTGGTACGCAGCAAAATCGTCACTGTTAATTAAACTCAGAGTGTAAAAAAGTAAACGCTGTGCCAGTGGTTATGTAAGTCCACATCCATCAGAGTTGATTTTACTCTTTTGAGATAGTTCTGAAAAGCCACCCCAGAGCCACATCCGCTGGCTGACTGAATAAACAACAAAACAAATGACTGTCACCGCAAAATCAACACATATTAATGCCAGAAAAATTGGATGTACTTTGTAGTGCAAATTTTATGACAAAATAAAGAGACTTTCTCAAGACTCAACTTTAAGCTGGTGGCAAGACTTGAGTCCTTTTTACTCGTGGCTCTTCATCCTTGGAGATTCTGAATGAGGAATTCAAGATTTTCAGATATTAGTTTATTGGACGCACTTAAATGCAATCAAGAGACAAATCATTTTCATATCACTGCCTTTCTTTTCGTTAATAGCAATTCTGTGCTACCTCTGATGGTGTTCACATACACCTGCAGTTGAATTCATACCTGGACTGATCATGTAAAACATACTCTATCTCCAAAAATCCTATAGAGAGCAGCATCATCTAACAAGTTTTGTCTTCAGTTCACATTTATGAATCTGTCTGGATTCTGTTATGCACTTGGTTTGTCAAATAAATCCTGTGCGTTGTGTTTCCCCACTGATTTACAAATCTAAATTCCGGCTGTTATTTAGAGCAAAGTCAGTGTGAGAATTTGAGCAAGTGCGTACATGTGAAGCATAACAGATCAGCCACTGCAGCTCATTGCTGAAACAGGACGAATGAGACACAGGCGTTCAAGTAAATCCACCAAAAAACCCCCACACAATATCCTCTTTCCAAAAATACCCCAAAGTTATGTACTTTTTACTTCAGGCAACATACATCTCCAGTGCATGTTAAAAAGATTATTTAGCAGGTAGTTGAACCAGTTAAGACTCAAATCGTTTTAAATGTTAAAAAGTAAAAATCTTATTAATGAGATTTGGGTGGAACTTCTTCTCCAGCTTTCTGAACATCTTCACTAGTTTCCCCAAATTCCTTTAGCCTTTGGGGGGCAGTGTTGGTTCATACCTCATGTTGAAGACTTTTTGAAAGTGCTTACAACTACTTTATGGAGGAGGGAATGACGGAGCCGAAAGGAGAACAGGCAGGGAAGTGTAGGAGTTTGGAGACAGAAGACATGTTCGGAAGAAGAAAGAAAGTGAGAGAAGCATGGACGAGTGCAGATGCAAACAAAACGGTGGGCGGGGAACAGAGGAGGAGTGCTAAGTTTGAAAGGCTGCAGAATCATCACCATTAGGGTATGATGGTGGTGAACATAAGTGTGATGCAGCAGTGAGAAAGTTGCCAGCGTTTGGTTAGCGTGTCTCTCCTCTCCTCTCCTCATCATAAACAAGCTTAAATTTCATCCTTGTTTTATGTATGGAGAGCAGAAATGAGCAGTGACCATGAAGTGGAAAAGCAGCGAGTTCGACTGAAGGATCATTTTTTGTTTGGTACATAAAAATAGCTCTCTCTGTTTATGGAGGCTAAATATACAGTAAAGTGTGGCAGTCACACTTAACTGAGCTGAATGCATTTCCTTCACACCCTTCAATACCCCTCTCCCCCAATCCCTCCCTTCCTCGTCCCTCATTTTGTTTTCCCCCGTCTTCTCCTTGTTCTCTTCCCCTCTCTCTCCCCGCTGTCTCTCCAGGTAGATGAGGCCCTTGATCAAGAGGAGGCATTTATGTCAGTGTCACGCTGTGGAGTTGATGTGAAATCAAGCTACTCAGAGAAAGTAATTCACTCCAAACAAACCGAATGTCAGAGGTGTCCTTAAAACGCTTTCTCTTCCGAAGTAGGTCAAGGGGGATGCATTAAAAAAAATCAGACACAAGTGCTCACTGTCCCTTATACGTAGAGTATTAATTCAGTACTGTAACTTCACAGAACTTAAAAGTAAAAAGGATCAAAACAAGTAAATGAGTAGGCAAAAGAAGGACGGCAGTACAGTAAGTGTGTAAGTAAGTCCTAATTTTAAAACAGCCCACAGAGCTGCAGCTAATCTTCTGTTTTGTAGCCTGAGGCAGATTGATGTTCAAATACATCCTCTGGACAAGATGTTAGACTGTCGCGGGGCCTCACACCCAAACCCCTCTTTCTGATGTTCAGTCGCATGGAGGGAGGGACTGGCTCGCATTTTCATTTTGTCATAATCTGACCTACTTTTCTGGGTAGTCATGATTATAATGACAGAGAATGGTGGGGAAATTGCATATGCACAGTAACATTGAGCTAGTATCAGAAACACAAGGTTAATAAGCACATGTCCCTTGATCATCATGTATAATCATATGGCAGATATAGTCACAATCTTATCAAATAGTAATTAGTATGATGAGAAACTGAAAACACATTTTTCTCACTTAACTTTGAGAGATGGGGTCTGACATGGACTCTAGCAGTTGTGTTGGTTTCCCACGAGAGATTGTATCTTTGCTATTTTTTCTTTGCTCTTCTCGATGGGTGGAAGTGGGTCGGCTGAAAAAAGGTGCAAGAGTTTGAAGCAATATTTGAATCAAAATGTGATGGGAAAGTTGCGGGGTTGTGTGCTTTTGTTGCCAGACTACTATCAGTATCAATGAAGTCTGACTACACTGCACCCACACAGTCTTGATGAAGCAGCTTAGAGTTTTTAGCTGAGCTAGCGTCGTGGGTCTAGGGATAGCAGTGTAGGTATGGTAGGTTGATCCACCACTTCAGTCCTGGCTGAAATATCTCCACAGCTTCTTGAAAAATTAACCAAGAACTTTCCTCCAAGCATTCATGGTACCCAGAAGATAAATCCTAAAGACTTCGGTGATTTCTGACATTTGATTGTGCCTGAATTTTCGGAGGCAGTTTTGGTTTTGAGTGAATCCTGTTGGTTGGCTTATCAAGTGGAAAATCTCAACATCTGTTACATGGATTAGCACATTTTGTACAGATATAGTTCCCAGAGGATAAACCCTAATGGCGTTGGTGATCCCCCTGCTGAGTTCTCCTAGTGCCTCTACAAGGTTGGCATTTGTGGTTGGGGAAACACAAATATTGCCATCAAATTTGACAGTCATGTTCCCCACAGGATGAAATGGTATGACTTGGTGTTTGACGTGACTTTTCTTGTGTCATCATCAGGGTCTGACCTCTAAATGGTGCCACAAAACTGACCGTCTTGAGCGCTCCTGATTTTGTGGCACTGTTTACCATAGGGACATCAGCTGATTGACAAAACTATGACGTGCCCCCAGTCTGCTGCTAACTACCGTTGTGCCCATACTTATAAAGGCAATAGAATAACACAGAGGCCTCGTAGTTTAACCAAGACAGCAAACTCCTCATTGCCTCCCAAATTGTCAGTGGCAGCTCACTGGCTTCACTCTTTCCGTTCTAACCTTTGACAATAAAAACCCTAGACTTATAAAGACTGCATTGCTGCTTACCAGAGGAAAAGTATCCACGGGCTGAGGCTGTGGTGAGAAGGCAATTTATTATTTTGGCCAGTTGATTTTAGCCGGTGGGTCCCAAAGTTAATTTCAGACACTGGTCATCATCCAGTGTATCCTTATAAAACCATTCATTTGATATCTTCCAATAAGTTATGCACATGGTTCGTATGTTATTTTACGAATAAGCACCATGATATCATGATTTAGCACCCCTACATTATGTACTTGACCCAAAATGACAACATGACATTACACATACTTAACTTAAAATCACCCGGGGCACAAACCCCAGTCTTCTGGGTCAAAGTCCTGTATTTGTTTGACCGATCCACTACCCTAATTTTCCTCCGAATGAAGACTTTGTCACTCTGTATACAACATGATCTTACCTCCTCCTTTGCTCCTGTCATGTGATGGCAGACTGCAGCATATAGGTAATGTGATCATAGCCTGCTGGCTCACGACCTGTGTACTGCATTACTTTTTGTAGGTGTAAGTATGAACAGTGAATGATTACAGCCTTCTTCATCATATTACATCATTATTTTTTTTTAATGAGTTCAAAACTTGTGCCAGTCCAATTATTATGATCAAATAACTACATAAATAATGACATTCAAATCAGACGCAGCTGTGCAGGTACTTTGTTTTAAGTGCTAGTTAGCAAATGTTAGATGGTGTTAACAATGACATTGTGACCATGCTAGCGATCTATGTTAGTGTTTAGCTCAGTGCAGCTTCAGAAAGCCACTAGCATGGTTATGGATTCCAGTCTTATTGAGTGTTAAGCTCTTAAGAAGTAATACCCTTTTCCCCTCTAATTTTCATTTTAATTGTTGCTTTTTAAGTCATGAATATTGATTGTTGTAGCAAACAATTTAAAATTTGAAATCATGTTTTCAGGGGATTTAACGCTCAGTGCAGTGAACTTTGTTCCATTGTTAAACATTGCATCAGACAAAAATCTTCTCACAGGCTCAGTCTGTGCCGGGGTCTATTACAGTCGATGCTGTTTCGTTTTTGCCCATTTTCAGTGTTTCAAATGTATGAATGGGTCATACATATTGTATGAGTCAACATGGTTTTACATTACATTAACTCCATGATATCACCATTAGGAGCAAGAGAAATATGGTGGCATTATCAGAGGAAGGTGTGCCTAACTGAGTCATAATGCAGGATGGATCACAGGTTACATACAGGGCATGTGTGGAGATGGAGAAATTTATGCAGATCATGACCTTTCTGGTGTAAAAGCTCCCAGGTTGTTCTAATGCAGGAGAGGAGAATGATGGCCTTTTGCCTCTGTCTCACTGTGGTAATGACTTGTCTGGCGGTGCAACAATACAAACAAGCAAAGCAACATGTCTGGAAGCAAAGGAGTCCTGCAGCTCACATGGTGGTTTTAAACATCAGGCTATATGCGTTGTTATGGAAATGAAGGAAAATCCAATTTGCACTAAGTATATGCAACACCTATGCAGCAACAGTTCAGAAAAAAAAATCAAACATGATGACATCCTACAGATCGGAGTGTTTTTCAGCTGAGAAGTAACTTTAAATAGGGCCTCCTGAAAGCACCCTGTGCAGCATTCAGGCGACTGTAATGAAGCCAATCACTTTTAATTTAGCTTCCCTGCGTCAGCTCTGTGATGGTATAATTGGGTTACATAATTAACACTTGCAGGAAAACAAACCACCGCACTTCTATCAGTGTCTTTGCAGGAGGATGAGAAGCTAAGAGCTGTTGCTGGGGGTCTGATTAGGTTGGTTCTGCGACCACGGAGGGAGAAAGTGTATCTGCTCGCTGACAGCTCTCATCTCTAACGCTGTGCCGGAACTAACAGGTGAAATGGTGAAAGGTGGAGTGGAGAGAAAAAAAAAGAGAAGAGAGGAAATGCAGGGAGTCAGAGAAGGAGAATGGAGGGAAGGAAAGAGGAGCAGATGAGATGAGATAAATGAGGAGAGGGAGAGGAACGATCAGATGGGATTAGAAGAAAGGAGATTAGGGGAGAGAGGAAAGGAGAGGAAATTACTCCGTCCTAGGTGTAATTGGCATGAAATGTTGCTTGCAAAAATAAATGTTTGAGCTTGAAAGGTTACAGTACCATCAGGTTCTCGACTGCATGTGGCATTAATAAGCCTGCTTGTTTGAATCTCCCCCTCTTTCACAATCGCCTTTTGATTCTTTTCTTTCTACTCATTATTAGTTGTTTACTCTCCCCAGATGCCTAAGGTTCATCTGAACAACAAGTGATGATATACCGTTAGATATTTTCAAGTTTAATCTCAACCATCAGCCAAAAAGTACATTTGCAAAAAACTCAAAGCTACATTTTTTTGTCACAAGAGTGTGACACTCCAAGCGAAACAACTCTGAAATCAGTGTACTCATTAGCGAAAAGATGAGCACTTATTAATAATGAAATTGCCATATGCAATACGTAGTAGAGGACTGGTAGA
This sequence comes from Epinephelus moara, assembly GCF_006386435.1. Classification (NCBI taxonomy): domain Eukaryota; kingdom Metazoa; phylum Chordata; class Actinopteri; order Perciformes; family Serranidae; genus Epinephelus; species Epinephelus moara. The sequence goes on along the minus strand of NC_065508.1, from coordinate 9,242,785 downwards.
GGAAGAAGAAAGGGTTGATGAAATAGAATGCAAGGTCTTCATTAAGCGCTGTGACAGCAAACCTGCTCCTCATCTGCAGGGAGCGGGTGCTCAGGGACAGCCCGTGCTCTGAGGCTACGACATGTAGGAGAAGACTGTGGAATTTACTTTGAAGCCCGTCGAGTCGCGGACTTGCAGCAGTGTTGGACAAACTTTCAACAGATTATCTGGGGGAAGAGAGAGGGAGCAAGGAGCAGAGAGAAAAGAGAGCAATCAGTCGTCACTCTGACACTGCAGCAGGAAGCAGCCAATCAGAGTCCAATCAAAACCTCCGCTCTCGGGATATCAAAAAAAAAAAAAAAAACTTACAGTAATTCACAAGTACAGACTGTAGAGATTCATTTCATCATCACTTCATCAGCAGTAGCTTTGCTGGGAAGGCAAAAAAGTTAGTTCAAAATCACAACTCCCTCGGTGTTTGAACTTTTCATTTATGGCAGTCCTGTCACTTCCAAACCAGAGGACACATATGCCACGCAGGTAAAAATCCTAAATGAACTTACAAAGCAGTCATTTATGCAGAGTAGAGTACCATGGGTACACTATTCTGCATGTGCTCAGCCTCATTGGTCTTAGAAACCTGACAGTAATTGGCCCTGAATCAAACAAACATTTCCAGTACATAGACATAAAACTGAGTCATGACCACAGACTGTGTAAAACAATGGACGTAACTACTGTGAAGTCACACGTTGATTTGTGGACTGTGGCCTTGAAGCCACAAGTTTGGCATTTCAGATGTCGCTGTGTTGTTGTTTTGGAACCAGAAGTCACCATATTTGTACAAGAGGGTAGAGCTGTAGAGAAGTGAGGGTCGGATCTGACCCTTACACTTTAGCGATGCCTTGTAGACAGCCTGTCACTTAAGTGGCCCTGCCCTTACCCCCAAATTCCACCAGATGCGTGTTGGTTGCGTCTCCGCTCCGGAACGGCAGCAGAGCCGATACGTTTCAATTCTAGTCAATGTGTGTGCTTCCACCAGCTGCGGCTGTGCTGCGTTCCGGCTCTGTCACAGCTGTGGCGCTCCGGAGCCCTCAGCAACAGATACGCAGGACTTCTATTTTTGCCGGACGCCGGAGCACAACGCAGCAATTCAGCACGGAGCAGATCCTGCGGGTCAGGAAGTCGTGCACAGAAACAAAATAAAACATCCGGTTAATTTTCAGAATAAAATACAGTGTTCAAGGCGGATCATATTTCCCTGCACTACACCTTGAAAACGTCATAATGGGCGGAGGCAGGCCTGAAGTCAACAGGTCAGAGGTTTTCAGACATCATTTCACCCCGTTGACACCATGGAAGAGCAGATGTTAATCATGGAGGTGCACCGAGATGTCTTCCTACTACTCCTCTGGTTTTGTGGTTCTGTTTAGAGAAACTACATCTTGTTATATTGCGCGATTATACGTGAATTCGCAAGATCTCGTGGATCCTTGTGACTCCTGCTGTGCGGTGGAGCTGCACCGCTCCGCACAGCAAACGCAGCCGGTGGGTGTTGACGGACGGCGGAGCACGCAGTGAATAACCAGCGCAGCCGTACCACAACGGACACGCATCCAGTGGAATTCCAGCGTTAAATAAGTAAACTTAAGCCTTAATAAAATGTAAATGAGAGCAGTAAATAAAAATTCACTCCCTGTACAAGTGTCATGAAGGTTGAACTTAGCTGTCGAGACCAAAATCATTTTTGTACCAGGCTGTAAACATGTTTATTTCTGCTGTAAAGCTGGGCATTTTAACATGGGGATCCAGGGGGGATTTACTCACTTCTGGAGCCAGCCTCAAGTGGCCATTAGAGGAACTGCAGTTTTTGGCATTTCTGTGTTGGCTTCATTTTTCAGCCCCGGAGGTTACTACTTGGTCATGACACATTATTAGATTAGATTTAGATATTACTGGACATGCTCACACATTGTTAACATAATTTGGGGTTTCTTTAGTTGACCTAGGGCTCATATCACGATAACAATATATATTGATATTGTGATGCGGTACTACAACAAGATGATATCTAGTCTTATAAGCGTCATCTTTTCCTGGTTTTAAAAGCTGCATTACAGTAAAGTGACATCATTTTTTGAACTTACCAGACTGTTGTTGCTATCTAAGTTGTTTATTTTACTATCACCCTACCAGGACAGTAACTTGTTACTAAAGTAACAAACTGCTGTGGTAGTTTATTGTATTACAGTCAGGTAATGATTTTGATATGCAGGTCAATGCAGTCATTTTTTATACTGATACAGCGACACAGTGCAGCTAATGTTGGTCCTGCAGCTGTCTATACAACTGCTTGTTTACTTTGTCTCTTCACCATACTGGGCAGAAAACATTCAGTTGATATGGGTGAGCTGGTTTGCTGAATACAAGTTTAAATCCCTCTGTGCGCTTTAAGGACTTCTCGTCCATGTTGGCTTAAAAGTGGAGATTAAAAGTTAATTTTTGACCTTGGAAACTGAAGTTAACAAAAACATGTATTTCACTGTGAGTTCAGCCTGCTGGTGTGTGAGTCAGCAGTAACAGGTAGCAGATGTGTCTGTGTGTGACTGTGTCAGTGTACCTGTTTTTTTATTTGAGAGCGCGAGTGCCTTTGTAGTAATCTAATGTCTATGTATGTGGTTTGTGTTTAAATATACGTGTCTAAGTGCCTGTGTGTTGCTCATGAATCAAAAGACCGCGACTGTTTTTGCGCGCTGTGGCAAATGGAGTCTATTAAAACCAGCGTCAGGTTTACACCCGCCGAGGAGGACTTTAGACTGATAATCTGCTTACAGACACCAGCGTGAAAAGAGAGGGTGGGTGCTCAGAGACAGGGAGGAAGAACAATATTTCAGACCGATCAGAGAGAGGAGAGGGAGAGGAGAGGACAGATTTAGATACGGGAAGGAGAGCAAGCTGAAAACAGACAAGTGGAAGGCACGACAGGAATAAGAGACGTCTGGGTTTAAAATGCATCTTGGCATTTTTGTTTTTAACATTTACCAAACTTATTTAAGGCATTGTATTCATTTTAATTGGTGGCAACATACTGGCAGGACAGAGATGATATGAACAGTGAAAATCCACTGTATGCCACAAGACTGCACACACAGTGACACAGCATGTGTTTGTATATGTTAGTGTATGCTCACCCCACTGATTTACCACATGATAATGCATATGTCTAATGTGTGTGTGTGTGCATTTGTGTATGCTTTGTCAGCATGCCTCCCTCTCAGCTGGCTGTCGGGCCTCATTATTGACAGACAAGAAAAGAGAGTTAGTTACTGACGTGGTGCCCGCTGTTGTCTCAGCCTGTATGTTAAGGACTGGAGCAGCATGCCATTAAGCTGGCCCTGGAGGGAGAGAGAGAGGTTCTGAGCTTGTGCTTCTGTTCAACTCGCGCTAACACCATGACTGATTTACACAAACTTTTATGTACCCATTAGCGCCGCGATGCAGCCTGTGTCGGATCTAGCGTGCGACTCGGATGTGTGTGTGTGTGTGTGTGTGTGTGTGTGTGTGTGTGTGTGTTGTTTTATCCTGTAGACTCAAAATGTTCACTTAGCATCATTCATCTCGATGAGAATCAACAGTAGGATTCTGGCAGTTATGTAGTCCATCCATTTTCTTGTGACAGCGGACAGTTGTGCATCTCTCTTCAATGATAAACTGGCCTTCAACCAGGGAATATATTACAGTGTAGCTGCTGCTGCTGCTAAACCTTTGGGCAGGAAAAGGTGAAATAATAGGAGGCACTCAATTTAAAATACAAATAGAAAAAGCTTCATTTGATAGTTTTCAATATTATAATCAACCAGTTTAAAAGTCAACCCTCAGCAAGAGAAAGAGAAATAGATTTTTCTACACACACATCCTCTCATTCAGTTTGCTAACATTGTTCCTTTTTTCATTAACATTAAAGTTACAATTTGAGAGTTCATGAAATTTCCTGTGTAGCAGAACTCTGGCTTGAATACATATAAATGAGAGGGATCATTTAGAAGCTGTCCCTCAAAAACTATTGTTATACTACAAATGGAATGGCAAATATGTTTTAAAAGAATTGACCCTTCGCTAAGCCCCGCCCCCCCTTAGTTACTGTTGCCACGTCCGTCAAGCTTTCGCTCCTAGCATAAGAAATATGGAGTTTTCAGCGATATCAGTGAGAGATATTCCAAAGGAAATAACATCACATTTCTGGAAAAACTGTTCGGAGATATTGAGAGAAGCCGACAGAAAGGTCTTCAATATGCATGTGAGAGCTACATTCACAATATGTCTTCAATATGCATGTGAGAGCTACATTCACAATATCATCTGCTGGCGGAGTATAAATCACGAGAGCATTAAAATAGAGGGAAAAGCTCACCAGTCGCAATGCAAGCGTCAGGCACCCCACGTGTTGACACTTCACGTGAAGGACAATGAATGTTCTTGTACAGCAGGGTAAGTCAATATATGGTTTAAATTTAAGTAAATGTTGAGTTATGTTCCCTTCTTGGGGCTGACAAAGGGAGAGCAGCTAGCACACAAAGCTAGAGTTAGCTAACATTAGTTAGCATCTTAACTTGGAACAAACGTAGGTGTTTTTATTGATCTTTGCTGGATTCAGCTGTTCATGTGGTCTTCCACACTGTTTTAGCCATATCTACACTAAATTCATGTAATTTTCTGAACATACCGCACTGTTCTAGTTGTCCTAATATTTGCCTTTACCCCAGTAGTCAGTATAGCCGAATTACTGATAATTATTTATCAAAAATCTCATTGTGAAAATAACTTGTGAAAGCACCAATAGTCAACCCTAACATATTGTCACAATATCGATATCAAGGTATTTGATCAAAAATATTGTCGTATTAGATCTTCTCCACTTGCCTAGCCCGAGTAGTAACAAGTTAAAAGAGCTTCTCATCCTTCATGTCTTGCCAGCACTGCGGCAGCGTCCGAAGCTTCCTTTGAAACTGTCCGAAGTGAATTTGTGAACATTCATCTCTAATTGTTCAAACAACCACTTTCTAGACCACTGACTGGAGACATTATGAACAGACTCTACACGAATCAAAGCGCAACATGTTAATGCTGTGTTTGTAAGTAATTTTAGTTATATGATTACAACACATCCTTTAATGCTCTTCAATGTACATATATTTATGCACAAAAACAACTTGATTAGATTTGGGTTACAGTAACTTCTTGGCAAGGTAACAGGCGGAAACATAAAAATAAAGGTAGTATTTCGTTAGGTTAGTGGATCTTCATTGTCATGGTTAGAGTTACTTGGTCAAGGTTATGTAACAGCTGTGGCCATGGTTGACAGAAACCAGTGTTGATGATTGGTAGGAACTGGAGAAAGAACAGTGGCTTACTGTGTAGGGGTGGGGAAAAAATCAAAACAGCTTAATATCACGATATTTTTGTGTGGCAATAGCGTATGGTCACACAGTGCCAAGTATCGATTTTTTAAATTATATAAATCATTAATATTACAAATACAAATTAAACTTTAGGCACCCTTCTAGAGTAATATAATCAGTTGCTTTTTCAGTACACGAGATACATTTTGCAGCTGAATGGCTGAAGTGAGATGAACAGACTGAAAATTTCATCTTATTAGAAGTTTTCCTTTGAGGACATGATTTACAGTTGAAAAAAGGTAATAAATGGACATATATTTTATCGCAGTACTCAGCATATCGCAACATATTTAAAATCACAATAATATTGTATCATGACTGAAGTATCATGATAACATTGTATCATCGATTATCTGGTGATTCCCATCCATACTGCTGTGTTAAAGTCTAACGTTTTGACCCATCAAACCACCCTGACCTTGTACCTCTGTGGACTTTGTGTCTCTATTATCCGAGTATGTGTGAGTGCAACATAATCTGTATCTGTATCTGTTAAACTGACTAAATTTTCTGTATCTGTATCTGAGTTTGAACCAGACATGGTGGAACCTAACCAAAAGTAGTTATTTTAAGCCTGATAATGAAATAGGTTCATCCGAAGATGCTATTTATTAAATAAGGACTTTCCTTTATCATGAGTATGGATAATGACACATTTTACTTGAATGATACCAGTTCTCGTAAAAAATACATTATCCATACTGGATATTTGTCTGAGTATTCGGCTCATCCATGATTATAAAGTCACACTACTTCCTCCTTCTTTTGGGGCACTTGGTGACACAACTGATGCTCCTGTTTTTCTCAGTAGGATAGTCTCCATTTTTGTGGTGCCTGCTTAGTTCTATTCATACTATTGTCAATGCAGAAAAAACATGTAGAAACCCGAATGCACTATGTTTGGATACATACAAAAATGTATGCACTCAAATATGTTCACATCTGTGCAGACAAACTTCAATTAGTGTGTTTGCCTTCATAAATGTCGATGCACAGTGATTACATGTTAATTGCTTTATGTATCTCTACGCACATGCCTCTGTGTGCGTGAGAATAAGATAAAGACAGACATTAGCAGTCACGCTTGAGGAAGGGTAAGTGTCCCAGAATATTGACAGTCACCCGTTCTCCTCTGTCAGCCCAATCTCCTCCTCTACCCCCCCCCCCCCCAACAAAGCCACACCCGCTGGGGAATAGAAGAATGAATACAATCACTGCAGCAGCTTCAAAATCCTGTTTGAGGGGATGATTTTCTTCATGGTTCAGTAAAAAGATGTCTTGAGAGTCGCTACAAAAAGGGAAGTGTGAAGTCTTCCAAGTCAGTGTTAATGTGGGCACTTGGGTCTGAGAGCCAATGGCACTACGTAGAGTGGGCTCCCCAGAGAGTGCGGCATTGACAGAAGTATCCAGAGCACTGAGAAGAAGCTCAGAGACTAGAGCATCAGAGCAATATCTAAGACAAGATTGGGTGTCTTTGGCTGCAGGGGGTGAAATAAGGATGGTTTACAGCAGTGTACTGCACTCCAAAATGTCTTTCTGGGACTGAAAGAAAAGTACAGATTTAGAGGGGATGATGGCTGTGTTGTCGAAGCTGTAATTAGCATCTTTTGGGCAGACTAACACCAGAGCCATTACAGATTTCTGGTGTCAGGAGCTTGTTTTTACAGGATCAATATCTAGTACAAACATGATGCGTTGGCACACAGCAAACTTAGATTCTCTCCACTTTCTGAGAAGAGTTTTCTTTTTTTAAGTTAGACATAAAAAGTTTTTCTCCACACTAGTGAAAGCTCAGCATACTGGAAAAAAAATTGACCCAAGTTACCGTCAAGACTGTAAGGCAAAAAAAAAAAGCTGAAAGGTGGAAATGTTATAACCTGAAGCTAAAGTGTGTGTGTGCATGTGTGTGTATCCCAGGTCCCTTGGTACGATGCTTCAAGGCTAAAACGTCAATTACTTGTGATGAAAGGAGGGCAGGAGGGGGGAAATCCAAGACAAAATGCAGAGCTAAGGTGAAACGCGGTCAGGTGGAATCTGTCATGGTGCCGCCCTGAGGCCTGGATCTGAACAAGATGTTTCTCCAATAACTCTCCCCATCAGCACAACTTGTGGAGGAGTTTGGCCTGGAGTGCTGTCCCCCACCCTCGAGTGGCATGGGAGTACTTTGTACGCCTGTGTGTGTGTGTGTGTGTGTGTGTGCGTGTGTGCGCGCACGCACAGACATAGAATGAGGCTGTGCTTGAGCTTTGACAGACACTGTGTTTATGTGTAGCTATATCTTTGTGTGCAATTACATTTGTATGTTACTAAAGTGCTTTCTTAATTATGATGTTGTAGCAACGGTATCGCTGCCCAGATTATGTTCAGTTTCTTTTAGGTAACGAGACACATTCATGAACTTCACAGGCTTTTCAAGAAGGTGGTTGGGGAGGATGGTGGACATGCAAACTTGGGTTTTGTGTCCAGACTCCTGTCTTAGGTTTAGACAACAAAAGCACTTTGGTTAAGTTTAGGGAAACATCGTGATTTTGGTATGATGTTGACAAAAATGGTAATGAATTCAGCGTCAACATCTTTGTGACTTGTCAGGTATGTTAATTGGCAACATTTCCTTATTATCAGGGGTGCACCAATACTCACAACCGATAACTGATACGATAACCGATAACTTCCCTTTTTTTTTTAAAAAAAAAAAAAGGAAGTGTATAACTTGTAGTTTATGTACACCTGAGGGTAGGAGAGGCTAAGATGGAGTGAGTAAATATGGCTGATGTAATATTCCATAGCTCTGACCTAACCAAATCTACCTGCCATCAATGATGTTAACACAACAAAACAAAAACAGTTCTGGGCCATGGGCAGGAATTGTACTTGCGCCCCTTCAGAGGACTCAGCCTATACATTTTGGGTGTAGGCTAGACAGAACACCGTGTATAATTGTGTGGGTTGATCTTTTCCACTGTCAAGGTTGGGTTCTGATAGTTGGTGAAATTTTGGATTTGCATGGAGTAAAGCTCAGAGAATATTATATCTCATGGGTCTTCAACAGGGGGGTCAGCAACCCCTAGGGGCTCACCAGAGGTACTGCAGGGAGGCTGAAAAAATATTGTTTTGTAATCTTTTTTTAAAAATGTGTCCCCGACCCAAAGATTAAAATATCTTTGGATCATATCGATCCAACATATTATTAGTAAAGATTGGGTCTATTTGTCACAAACAAACAAACAAACAAAAACATTTTTAATTCACAGTATACAAAATTGATGATGAGGCTAACTGTCAAATGGATCCACAATGTATAAACACATTGATTGGTCAATAATTACCATTTTAATAGCTTGTATGCACCATATAACTGTGCGTTCACACTGGGCGCGTGTGAAGCCAATTACTCGCCAGACCAGTTTGTTAATTTGCGTTATCGCGTCAGTCGCGCGAGTAGCGAGCCCATCCATTTTCACTAGATAACAACATCTGGCCCGCCATTCTCTCCTCAACCATGGCTAAGATAACCACCATCGCTGCTTTGTACCTGCTCTGGAAGTCCCAGATGCGTTGGAGGGCCAAACGTTGTCGTTTTTGGGTTCACCCTATCCTGCATCCAGCTCGGCGAGTTTCACCTCCTACTCCAGGAACTCCGTCTGGATGATAGCCGCTTTCAGCGGTACTTCAGGCTGACTGGGGCCCAGTTTGAGGACCTGTTGGCGAGGGTTGGCGCCAGGATCTCCCGGCAGGACACCAACTACAGGCGCTCCATTTCAGCTGTGGAGCGCCTGTCCATCTGTCTCCGGTGAGTAGCAGTTTATTGTTGTGTCAACAACTGGACGTCAGGGCGTCAAGACGTCACTGACATCATGACGCCAGTGACATCGGGAGAATCTCAACGCTGATTGGCTTTCGCGGCACAGCGTCACGCAAATTCACCTCAAAAGTTCAATATTTTCAACTCGAGTGATAAGGTGATGGACGCGAATTTTGCGACTATCGCGCCGCGCCTACACGTATATCGTGTCCATCGCGTCCATCGCGTCACGCTAGACACGTCCATCATGCTGCCCAGCGCAAATTCGCGTCTAATCGCGTCTTTGCATTGACTTTGTATGTAACCTCGACACGCGAATTTGCGCTTGGTGTGAACGCACAGTAAGGGTTCGTTAATAAATGACACTCTTAGCCAACCTACATTTTGTTTAAGGTCCAGTGTAATACGCATCTCAAATTTTTATATGTAGTGGGGGGTCTCTGCTTGGTCTCTCTTTCAGCTAAGGAGTGCTTGGCTCGAAAAACATTAAATACTCCTGTTATGTCTTATATATTCATACTTTATATATTTCTTATTATTTACCAAGAGTAATTAATTGTATTAAAGCACAGCATTTAAATTAGAAAGAAAAGAATAATTTGGTAAATCTTTGGTCTTAGTGCTTTGTTTGTCTTTGAGTTTTACTTTTTTAATAGTAACTTATTCAGAACTTTTGCTGAAAAATGAAACCTAATTAGATTGTGACCTCTTGTCAGAGTTGTTAATAGTTTTAGCTTGAAAGGATTTTTCCTCAAGTAATTGGTGCAGTCCTGAAAACTATTAATTATTTTCAGAACAGTTATATAATTATTATTACATCTCATAACCCCTCAGAGATTTGTCATGTCCCCACCCCTGGATTGGGAACCACTGCAAAATGCATAAATAAATGTAATCCTGGATTTGGTTCGATAAAACGCTGTAGCACCAAACCCCAGTCTGCAGCATCACCAGGAGCATGTGCACATGTGTCTGTGCATGCATAAATAATCTGTCAATACTTGTCTTTGCAGTGATGCAGGACTGAAAACTTTCTGTCGGGTGCTTTATCAGCAGCTCTTCCTCACCTCCTGTCCGCTCTGCCAAGTGTGATCATTTCTCCACACAAATAACTCCGGATATAATTATAGATAGCCACTGGCATATATAGCCAACAAAACTCTCCTGAGAGGGTGCAGAGGAGGGGGGGTGGAATTAAGCAACTGTATTTCATTTTCTAGAAACAAAAAAAACACGCAAACTTTTCATTACTGCTGGAAGTCACCTTGATTTATTGTTTATCCGGACAAAACACTCAGAGGATTGTTTGGTCGAGGAGAGTTTGGTCTGCCCTTTCATAGAGATGGACAGGGATTATAAACACGGTGGGATTTACCATGCAAGCGTAACACTGTACTGTCAAATGTTGTTTTGAAAAAGTCAGTAGCTTTAAATGGCAAAGGGCTTACTTGTACTCACTGAATTGTTTTCCTGTGGTCAGTTTTTGGACCAACACTATTTTAATGTCTTGAGCAGCACAAACAAAGTTACGCTCACCTTTCTGTCAGTTGCAAGCCGATTTTTAAAGGCAAATATCTCAAGAACTCTTCTGAATATTAAACCAAAACTACATGACCAGTCAGTACAAGTGGGATGTGAGAATTTCTTTTTTATTGTAATTTGTGGGAGCTGACCCTTGCAAACAAACAGCAAAGACAGACGCAATTAAAAACAATAGAAGAAGTGCTTATTTGTGCAGGAAAAAAATGCTAAGCCATATTAAACCATTGCACCTTCAAAGAAGCAAATAAACAAGCAAATGTGTGAGTAATTAATTGCAGTAAATTAAGTACACATCATATACAATACATTAATTGGTAAGAAAAACAATCACAAGAACACATTTTAACAGCAATATAGAAAACATTGTGAAAATTAAGCAAACAGATAAAAACAATAAGATGGAAAAATACTCTGAATACTGTGCATGAAATAAAATACAAGATGAGAGTCGCAGTGTGACAGAGGGCAGATGTGTCTGTGTGTGTGTGTATTTGCGAGATGAGACATGACGAGTACGGAGAGATATTTCCCTTTGAGTTGATCAACTGAGGAAAAACCTCAAAGAGTTTGTTTCATCAGATAGGTGACGAGTCCCCGTTTGAAAAATTGGAGTTCTACATTCACTCAGGGCTCACTCCTCTCTTCACCCCTACACGCCTTGAAAAACTCTGGGGATGATATAGCCGAGCTTATCGTGGCCATGAATTTTCACTTCAGTGAATATATCCATTATGATAGCTATTTTCAGTGCTGCGAGATTGAATGTATGCACTGCTAGACACGCTTCTCAAACCCGTATTGCGCATGGATAGTCTGTTCTGCAGTGCACGATGGCGCACAGGGGTGATGACCTAAATAAGAATAGCAGATACATGTTTCAGGGAGTTCACATGGAGATGAACATGATGTGAATGTTCAATTAGAAGAGCAGACGGTGGTGTGTGCGTTGCTTGGCCGCCGTTCTCTTTGATTTTACAGATTGCAGTGGAGGTTCTGTCAGCTGAGTTTGGAGCATTTTAAGACTTTCAAAGCATTTTTAAACACCATGTTATCATTGTCAAATCATGAGGCGGAAATACCAGAAGCAAGTTAGACCTTGATCTAGAAAAATGGCAGCGTCTGCCTCACTTCAGGGATATTTTTGCACCACCGTTTTCAAAGTGAAGACCGCATTACAGAAAAACTAATTCCTTCTTAAAGATGTTTACTCTTTTGTTTTCATGTTTTGTCATTTAGAAGGTTGAAAAAGTGACAGGTACTTTTCCATTCATCTTTACAATTCCATCATCAGCCCATGGTGAGAAGCTTTCTAAGCTTTAGCCACTGGTGGAGTAGCAGAGTGCTCAAAAACAATTAAGGACACACTTTATCGTCACGGTATAACACCAAGTCAGTTAAACTTCAGGGATATCAATCTGTCCATTTAGGAAGCACAAGTGATTGTGAACCAGTTTCACCTGCTTTGGTGCAAATGAAAGTGACAACAGCTGCAATGGAGAGGCAAAAGCAAGACAACCCCCAAAAAGGAAATGGTTTTACATGTGGTGGCCACAGACAGTTGCTCTCTCCTTATCCTTCCTGACTGATTCTTCTCTAGTTTTGTGTTCTGCTAGTGTCCTTGTCACTACTGGTAGCATGAGACTGCAGCTGCAGCCCAATCAGGTTGCAAAGGTAGCTCAGCTCCTCCAGGATGGCACATCCATATGTCAGGGTTCCTACGCAAGTATGGAAAGTATGGAAAAGTATGGAAATAAATTTGATCAATTTCCAGGTATTAAAAGGTATGGAAAATGAAAAATAAAGTATGGAAAAATATTTATGTTTCCAGACTATTACCACTCTTCTAAAATACTGTTTTCTAAAATAGAAAATTAGGTATTTCCAAAAATAATTTAATCAATCAGGATCGTGTTTTATGCCGGGCCAAGCACAGTTTGTGTGAGAGCAAACGTCTCAGAAAACATACCGCCCCTTTTACCTGATTGACAAGTGGCATGTCCAGTCCGCTGCCCCATGACCCTCCTCCAGCCCCCCAGGTATCAAGTTTCACTCCAACACTGCACCTTCGACAAGAAGACAAGTTTCACGTGGTTCACAATGGGTAGATGCAAGTTTTTGGATGGATGGCTTGACAATACCATATATAAATACTGGCTGGCCAAGGATTCCCAATTCACACACAGAGCTAGATGCAAGCTTTGTGTGAAATCGTTTGACATCACCAACATGGGGGAGAAGGTGATTCTGAGCCATATGAAAGGAAAAAACACAGACGTCTCGTTACTGCATCACTTGCACCCATAGTCCCAACCTTTTTGCCTCAGCCCAGACATTGAACTTACCTGAGTTTTTATTTGCATGCCATTGTGGTACTTGGCTACAATCGCCTACTAAGAATAATTAAATATGGTATGAAATATGATACACTGATATATTTATTCAGATGTCGCATATTCTCTGAAAAAAACAAAACAAAACGCAGAGAAGTCTGGAAATTAGGGTATGGAAAAGTATGGAATTTTGAAATTCCAAATGTGTAGGAACCCTGATATGTGCAGTCGCAAGAAGGTTTGCTGTGTCTCCCAGCACAGTCTCAAGAGCATAGAGGAGATACAAGGAGACCGGTTGTTACATGAGGAGAGCTGGACAGGGCCGTAGAAGGGCATCAACCCAGCAGCAGGACAGATATCTGCTCCTTTGTGCGAGGAGGAACAGGAGGAGCACTGCCAGAGCCCTACAAGATGACCTACAGCAGGCTACTGGTGTGCATGTTTCTGACCACACTGTCAGAAACAGACTCCATGAGGGTGACATGAGGGCCCGACGTCCTCTGGTGGGACCTGTGCTCACAGCCCAGCACCATGCAGCTCGATTGGTATTCGCCAGAGAACACCAGAATTGGCAGGTTCTTCATTGGCTTCCCGATCTCGTCTCAGATGAGAGCAGGTTCATACTGAGCACATCTGGCAGGGGTGAAAGAGTCTGGAGACGCCGTGGTGAACGTTATGCTGCCTGTAACATCATCCAGCATGACCAGTTTGGTAGTGGGTCCGGCTCACCATCCACCAGGTTGTAGGGAGTGCGTACAAGTATGCGGTGCCATACACACTACTGAGTCACATTATCAGCTGTGTTAAAAGGACATCTATCTTAAGTGCAGGTAATGGAGTCTGATTGTGAATGTGTGAGTGTGTTTGTGCAAGCCATGTGGTGACATTTGTATTAATCATTATTCATGCTGACTTTGTCGAAGGCCTGCAGCGCCTAGCCACTTCGTCCACCGTGGCATTGTCATACAACATTTATGAATGGTTCACATCATTCAAATATCAGAGTGGAGTATGAATTATTCACTCTGGAGAAACACACACATTTACTTATTGTAGATTTTGTCTTTTAAGGTCTGTATCATCCTGATGGAATAGTATTCCCACCCAAACCAGATACAATGTAAGGTGGCTGGAGAGCACCAAAAACACCATGGTCCTGGAAAGCCCCAGCCATGGAGACAGAAGTTAACATTTTACACAAGATGAATCACTGTGATCTCACCAGGTCAGTCTGTTAAATAGGCAATTATTCATTCAGCACATCACACCCATTCCACCTTACTATTCAAGTCAATACATGGATTTCTTCTTAAATTAATTTGGTCAATATTCATATCTTCCTGAGCTCTGCAGCCCATGTGCTGCAAATTGCAACGACTGCAATGACTTAAAGAGGTGGTATTTTCCAATTTTTGTGATAAAGTGGCTTGGTTTAATCAAAAGTCATTTGTTTTTCAGAGCTCCACTCCACCTCACCAACCTGTACCCACTCCCTAGACGTGCAGATTGGTTTGTTGGAATAATGCTGTTAAATCATGCCTGAAAAGTTAGTGAAGCTGTGTGGAGTAGAGGCTATGTGTTCATCACTTAAAGGGAAAGATGTTTACACGTCATACAAAGTAGGGCTGGGCAATATGAAGATATTATATCATTACTGAGACATGTGACTATATATCGTCTTAGAGTTTGGATGTCGTAGTATCGTGATATGGCATAAATGGTGTTTTTTTTCCCCCTCGTTTTAAAGGCTAAAAAAATTGACAAACAATAGTCATCCTCACAACTTTGTCACATCAGAGAGGGTATTTGGTCAGAAATATTGTTATGTTCTCTTTTGTCTCCCAGTCCTTGCATTGATGACTTAAAGGGATAGTGCACCCAAAAATGAAAATTCAGCCATTATCTACTCACCCTCATGCCGAGGGAGGCTCTGGTGAAGTTTTAGAGCCCTAACATCACTTGCGGAGATCCCAGGGGGGAGTGGGTAGCAGCACAACTCCACCTAATGCAGGCTGACAGCGCCCCAGATTAAAACATCCAAAAACACATAATTGAAACCGCAAAATATCTCCATACTGTTCGTCCATAGTGATCCAAGTCTCCTGAAGCCCCGACATAAAAAGTTGTTTGGAAAAACGTCATTTGAACTCTGTTCTTAGCCTCATTGTAGCCTGTAGCTCTGACTGCCTTTCTGTGGACCGTGCTCACGTGTTCAAATGACGTTTTTCCAAACAACTTTTTATGTCGGGGCTTCAGGACACTTGGATCACTACGGACGAGCAGTATGGAGATATTTTGTGGTTTCAATTATGTGTTTTTGGATGTTTTAATCTGGGGCGGCGTCAGTCTGCATTAGGTGGAGTTGTGCTGCTACCCACTCCCCCCTCGGATCTCCGCAAGTGATGTTAGGACTCTAAAACTTCACCAGAGCCTCCCTCAGCATGAGGGTGAGTAGATAATGGCTGAATTCATTTTTGGGTGCACTTTCCCTTTGGCTGAATTTTCATTTTTGGGTGCACTATCCCTTTAAAAAAATCGAGATATATATCGTGTATCGAGGTATAGCCTAAAAATATTGTGATATAATTTTCAGGACATATCGCCCTGCCCTAATACAAAGTGTTTCTCAGTGTGTGTAAAGAGTTGTATATCATCCTCTCTGGCTCTGGAGCATAGCGTTGGTTTCATTTTGGCAAGTTTTAAATTTTTAGCTGGCGCTGATGGTTGCTTTTGGGGGTTAAAGTAACGAACATCACCTGCAGCTAATTGTATCAACTATAGCTAATTAAGCTTAATTCTGCAACAGCACAATATGCGTATCATCATCAAGTTCTGAACCAGGACCTCCAGTATTTGGAGCAAGTAGCTTGTAAATCATAAGGTGTACAAGCCACTAAGCGAATTTAATATCTTCTTCTGCTTGTCTCATTTTTATGTTGGAGCTACTGGTGAAATATAAATTGCTAGAGTACCCTTTCAATTAACACCTCAGACTGAAAATGTGCTCCAAGACTGGGCAGTTCTCATTCTCTATAGTATCCCCTCTTTTAATGCCACAGCTTCTATGACTCATCAAGGAGGATGTTGCACAAGGAAAGCTAAATGCTTCAAAGCTGCCCTTGTTGTGTTGCACAATTTGCAGCTATTACTACAGTTCATGTTTTAATTACGTTTACTTGAGTTTAAGCAGTTAAGCTGTTCTTGGTGTGGATGTGGTTCTATTAGTTGTAATTTGACAAAGCACTCTGAATGACAGATGGAGCCCCATTGTTCATTATGTAGAACATACTCATACAGACAGCCAGGAGGTAACGGTGAATTGATTGTTTAAACACACACAACACGCTACAATTAAAGCCCAAACACCTGCTACTAAATACAAATTAACTACAGTCACCGGGATCAAAAATTTGCATCTAGAAGACTCCAGTTCAAACTGAAATCTATAGCTTTCTCCTCAGCTAATTATTGTGAGAACAAGGCCCAATGTTCTGCATAATCCTCGGCCGTAATGACCGGATCTATTTAGCGATTTAGGTCTTCTCAAACAGCCACAGCTCCGATCACAAAGAGAGTCCATTTTATCGATGGAGCTGTTGCAGCGTTATCTGTTCCTCCAGAAGTTGGGGGAGTGTGAGAGGAGGAGAGAGACAGAGGTTGAAGGAGTCAAGGAGTCATGATGACTAGTTATATCATATAATGAAGCTTTTTAGCTGTATATTGTGAAATTGTCCATCATTCTATTCAATTTCCTCCAAATATAAGTGGCAAACTGAGCACTGACACTATCGGAACGAGAAATGTATACACAAATATGGATACAGTGGTGCTGTGGACATTGGTTATTTTTGCTATGATTGCTGCTGTGATTGTGATCAAATATCCCTGGCAGTGCTTTTTTTGTGAGGGAAAAGGGAAAGTAATATTGTATTTGGAATAAAACCAGTATATTAATACAGATATTTTTCTAGTTTTAATATATACAACAATATGACAAATGCATGCAATATTACATATCACATCCAATTGGGGGATTGTTTTGCATTAGATTAGATAGGGGTGCGTCAGAGGGATTAACTCATCTATCACGGCATAAGTAATGTATATCACAATAACGGTGATAACAGCTCAAGGTTCTTCATCACGTTGATGCAAAGATTTAAAAATTCTGATGCTGCCATGAAATACAGTTATTTTGCTCACTGAACTGATACATACCCTGTCATGACCTAATACAACCCCAAATATATACTCACAGGATATCTACCTCAGGTACCAATGGTATGGCAAAACAAAGCCATCTTACTGTGTATATATACTGTTCAGCAGTGGCAGCTGCTGGTCTTTCAAACAGGGGAAGCTCACTTAAAGTTTACAACATAAAGTGTGTCATATTGTAGCGAGGCAGTAACTTATAAAAGGAACATTTAATTGAAGCCGTTTTTCAACCACACTCATGCTATAGAACCACAGCAAAACACTCCTCAAAGATTTTCAGATGGGTTTAAAGGTGAAAATTAACCATATCGCTTATGCAATACGCGATATGCAATTACGCAAATATCCGCATGGGACTGAGCTTGAAATGCGACGATGTTGATGTGTATTTTAAAAACACTGTCAATCACAAAGGGGTTCAGCCTTTTAGACAATAGAGTGCCGAAGTCACGCCCCTTCCGGTAGAGCTCATGGGACCTTAGATCGGAAAAAATATGAATGGCAGTGAATGGGGAGAGCAATATTATCTTTTTTTCCCATTTGAGTTGCGACATGAAACCTAAATATGTTGTTAATGAATTTAAAACATAAATTGTAAAGTCAAGAAAGTCATACTTTGTGATAAAACTGTTGAGATATAAGCTTTTTAATTAGAAAGACTCAAAAGTACACAGGAGGAGGTTGCGTATGTGATGTCATAGCTTTCGCTTGCTTCCTGCAGCTTGGCCTCCCCGCTGAAATTCCACTGTTTTATGATTAATCGATTTATGATTGAAGATGTCTGTGTGTTTTGTGCCAGGCTGCAGTCATTCCAAGCTGCAGGAAGCGAATTTTTTTCAAAAGCTTATATCTCAACAGTTTTACCACAAAGTATGACTTTCTTGACCTTAAAATTTTTGTTATGTTATCATACAGTATATTTAATTAAGTTAATGTAGTAAAGCTGTAGTAAACAGTGTTTGCACATTTAACAATTTTCATTTTTGGTAACACTTCATTATTTACACGTATATTTCAGCAACTTTGAAACAGTAATAAGTTATGAACAAGAAAGTAGTGTTAATATGAAGCTGATTTATCAAACATTTTGTAAAATAATGACACAATATGACCATATATTCACAATAAGATTCCACACAAGTTCAACGATGAACCAAACCTGTACTGCAATCTGCTGTTCCTTTGCACCACATAGAAAGTCATATTGTTTTGTCAAGGTCAAAGTCATTAAGGCTGCCATTATGTATGAGTTATATATGTGTTAAGGTGTACTGTAAGTGCCAAGAGGTGACCTTTTGTTGCTGAAGAATGAAACCAACGCAGAAGTGCTAAATACTGCAGTTCCTCAAATGGCAAGTTGGTCAGTCCCCATAGACCCCCATGTTAAATGGCCAACTTTACAGCACAAATTAACATTTTTACAGCCTGCTACAAAAAACAGTTATGGTTTCTTTAACTAATTTCCCCATTCATGGCGACTGTATGAGGGTTGAATTTTTTTATAACTCACCCATATAAATTTTGAGTTTAATTAATCCAATGGGTGATGTCATGGTGGATACGTCCATTATTTTCATACAGTCTATAGTTTGCACTTGATTCTGATTGGTTTAAGCAGCTTTGTGATCATGTACATAGAAATATCTCAGTAAAGTCATTTAAAATTATATTTTGGATGCATTTAATATAATTGAATTATATCTTTTCTTTCCTTGATTCTTGATGGGTATCGCTTGCCTAGAGATGATCTTCCAGGCTCTCAAATGCTAAAGATTTTAACAAACCATCCAGAATTAATCTTCCTCAAAACTTTTGCCACTGACTCTATACATGTCTAGTGAAATTTAGGGCATTTGACTCACAAAACGCAGCTGCTCATCTGAAAGAGCAATCCCCATGATGCTCCATTTATTATTCATCTGTGTGGGGGGAGAAAATAAGAGGATGAGAGGACAGAAAACGAGGTCTAAAACTTTAAAAAGATGAGGCAAAGTGCTGACTTGTGAACACTGAAACCAAGATGAGTACAGATTTGAATACAAACAGGTGGGAGGTGGGAGGGAGAGTTGTATAGTAGAGTGTGCCAAAGCCCTTTGTAAGCATTAAGCTAGAACTGTGGTGCACAGTTTAATTAGCTCGAGAGCCAAGCGAGTGGTTCAAATTAGGGTGAGACTATTGGAGAATAATAATCAAAAATAGGGAAGTCGGAGTGGAATGAGTAATGAATGGTGGCAGTCATTATGCGTCAGACAGCTGGAGCTTCATAGAGAATGGCTGGATAAGTTCCCTAAAATTGTCCTGATTCACAGTCTATGTATCTTTGGGTCCTCCTTTCAGAAACAGAAATGAGAGAGAAATAAAGAGAAAGAAATGACTCATTCTTATCCAATTCTCAGCTACATCAAAATCGTGCCTGATCTCTTATCGAAGCAACTTTATAACTAAACCCTAACCCTTTTTTTATCATTTTTAAAAGGCCCAGAGGTACTTAATTCCTTGATTCAAGAACATTTCTAGATTTGTCCTACAAGAATGAGTTGTGCTGCCAATTGGAGAAAATGACTCTCATCCTGGTCTCATTTCATTTGGTCCCAGAGAAATCAATTTGGCTCCCCTCTAATATCTGACAGCACCTATTCCTTTCTCATCCGTCCCTAAATCAGGCAGGCTTATTGTAAGGAGAGTCCAGCGTGTAACTGAGAGATGTCAGTCAACTAGTTTGTCGACACCCAGGGGTCCAGCTGAACACAGAACGCCTGGTACATTTTGTGTTTCTCAAATGAAGATCACATTATGCATAAAACCCCACTGCTTCCTGTTGCAAAAAGGATGCCTGCGCTTACAGTGTTTCTCCGTCTCCGCTATGCTGGATTGTACAAACCGCAGCCTGCAGCTTTTCATCTGACAGCTCAATGTGGCTGTTTCTTCTTGTACCATTCCTTGCTGCAATATTAAAAGTTATACGTTGACGTAAAAGCACAGAAAACACATATCTTGTGGTTAAGACCCAATTTTACGATTGCACCATTCACAAATTAATGCTATTTCTTTGAGAAGTGCATCGCATATCCTGTGGCTGTTTTACAAAAAAAAGGCATCCAAGTCAGTGTTTTTAATAAGAAATAACAGCATGACGAGATGTTGGGTCTGCATTAGCAGTAGTCTTACATAGCCAGACCTGTCTTGTGCCGGAGAAGGGTCTGGCTGAACCCATCAATGACCTCAGAATAATGACCAGGCATTATAAATGGATGAAGCTAATTTTGTTTCATAGCAGGTTATCAAAGGACAAACACTTTATATTAAAACCCCCTGCTTTTATTAATAATAGTGTGATGATACGGAGCAAATAAATAGCCCAGACCTTTATAAATAAATGGATAACCTTGGACACAAGGACAGGCAGGCAGAGGACCAAATCTGATAAATTACGAGATATGATGAATGTTTGTGTGATGATCACATGGAACACACTGATCAGAATAGTATACAACTAAGATACTGTGTCAATTAGCCTGAAACACCAGAGCTGTAAGACCCACCTGCCGTTCCTGGTGTGCTGTTCAGCTATAACAGCACCAGAGAGACAGTTATACATACGAGTGGGAAGGTCGACGTTGATTCACCGTTGAAGGGGATGTAAATGGGAAAACATCCAACATGCAAACCAACATTTTACGGCATCACTCTGATGTGTTAATCAACGGGACAAGGAAAACAACACAACAGAGCTTGTCTTCTTGTCCCCACTGCTTTGAAGCAGCTTTAGGAAGCAAATGCTGCATCACCCAGATGTACTGATCACCTGCACCCTTTCATAATGTAGCCTATAATGACTTGACGATATACAACAACCTTCAGAGGATATTTCGCTGCATAGGTCAGCCTCTCATTGGGCGGAACGAGCCAGCCGCTGAAGTCCTTATGATTGGTTGAAAGAAAATACAAGCAGCCGGGGCGTTTTTTTCTCCAATCTTAAAGTGAGAGTCGGCCCAGCCAGACCTTTCTTTTCTTGAGAAAGGTCTGGTGAGCGAGACTATAGACTTATAAACGTTATAAGACATTTTAGTTTGTAGGTTGCTAGATTAAAAGTAGTTGTTTCATGCACAGTGCTTAAATGAAGTGTGGAGATAGGTCTGGCTATGCAAGTATAGTTTCACGTAGTGACTCTTCATGAGTTATTTTAGTCCTCAGCAGCAGTCTGTGGAGTTTGAGTTGCAGGGTGGATAATTGATCCGTTGACCTGATCAGAGTTTATTGGATCAATGGATGAGAGGAGCAGCTACTGCAGTGGCGACTGTAATCAAATTTTTAGACCCAGTGCAATGAACGGTTAAGTTTCACTTTAACTGCACCTGGCGATCTGCTGCTACGTCTGTGTCCAGAGTGCACTCTGTGCTCCGAGAGTGTGGTTTAATGAATAACAGAATGGTATATATATATATATATTCCAACAGTCTTTTCTCTTTTTAGTGCAGCCATTGAAATATAAAAATATGCTCCAAGACCTTTCTCTGCCTTTCTCTCTGTGTCTGTATAAGTCTCTGTAAAAGGCTGGGTTCATATCTCCCATTGTGCAGGTGGGTAGACTGATTGGAATTTTCTTTTATGGGGAGCTGTCAGCGGATTCAGCTTGTGATAGTGAAAAGAGGAATGGAGAGGTGCATGAGGACGGTACTCCTGAGAGGAAGAGAGACAGGGACCTCTGGCTCCACAAGGAGGGAGGAGGGATGAATGCCAGGTGGGATAAGGACACGCCGTCGAGAGAGGAGGAGAGAAAGTGAAAGAGTGAAGAGTAATGAATCCTATAACATGACATCTGTGTTTTTTCCCTAGAGAGAAGAGAAGGTCAAGAGTCATGTTTCTGGAGATAGAGCTCATTACTGAGTTCTAAAAGTCTCCGGCTTTAGCAATCGAATCACCACAATTTTCTCACCAAATTTCAAGGGCATTATTGCGGGTCAACAAGTCCTCACACCCCAACGACAAATTAGGTTATTTGTGACAGCCTTTTGAAAATGACACATAATCGTCCAATGCTTCACCACCCCTATGGTTAGGGCTGGATGAAGATGAGGCCGCAAAAATACTTGGTGTAGGGTTAAGGAAAGAGTGCAGCCATTGATAAATATACTCTTTTAGGTGTGAGAACTTCAGCAAAGTTTAACACATCCACCAGCCTGTCCTTCATCCTTGCCTTTTGCTTTCTTTACTGTTCATATAAAAATGTCACACCATTTCCTGCCTTGTCACTGAACCTAAACATGCAGAAGGTCAAGTTTGTAATTCTAGAGGGAAAAGTCTCAGTGAGATGTGACTTGTGTCCCAATGTCATTCTTGCCATCATTGTAGAAAATATGCTCGACAATACAGCTGATAAATAATACATCAATTCCACTCTTATGAAGGTTATAGTAAAACTTAACTTTTAGTCTGCCCTTATTGATATAAATAAGGTGGATACAATATTCTCTCCTCTTAGTTTAATGCAATATGATTCAATTATTATGTAAATAACTCTAAATAACAGTTGATTTAACACCTCTCAACAAAAACACAATTTCATAACCTTCATAAAGGTAGCTTTTTGTTTATTAGTTGGCATTAATTTTACCTAGGGTCACCTTCTCTAATAAACATTTACTGGTCCTGAATCGAACCTCAGAATAACATTTTCAGTAAAAAAGTGTCACTGCTTGGAGTCAAATTGTTATCCAAATCAGTGATTTCCATTGATTTACGAATTTAGCATTTTTTTCAAACAAATTTGGGATACAGGTTGTGGCAAGATCAGTCATGAAATAAGACCAGGGTGGACTGCTAATTTGGTTTATAAGTCACAAAGGTGGGACATGTATGCAACGATAATGAATGATGTATTGTAGGAAAATGTGTAGTAGCTCAGTCCATAGGGACTTGGGTTGGGAACCCGAGGGTCGCCGGCTCAAGTCCCTGTCCAGACTAAATATGGAGTGTGGACTAGTAGCTGGAGAGGTGCCAGTTCGCCTCCTGGGCACTGCCAAGGTGCCCTTGACCAAGGCACAGAACCCCCAACTGCTTGGAGCGTCTGTCCATGGGCAGCTTAATGCATGTGTGTGTATTTTGGACCTGTGTGTACATGACAACAGAGTGAAAAAGTTGAATTTCCCCTCAGAGATTAATAAAGTATATCTTCTTCTACAGAAAATTAACAATTTTGCTTATCGATTCATCATTTCAGTAATTCTTTTAAGCAAAAATCATGGTCTGTTTACAGCCTTTTGCCCTGGATGTGGTGCTTTTTTCCCCATGTATGATATTAAACTGGTCATCTTTGGGTTAATTGGTGGGATAAAATAAGAAATTAGGAATCCATAATGGCCATTTTTTTCTGTTTATAGAAAAAATGATTGATTAAGCTGATAAATTGATGATGAAAAGAATCGTTAGTTTCAGCCTTACTGTAGGCAACCATCTGATTCTGGGGTCTGCCCATTGGTCCGACAGCCCATTGGTCCGACAGGCCATTGGTCCGACCATATTAAACCCATTGTTCCGAAGTCCTGTTGTTCCGAAATCATCATGATGCCCTGTGGTTAAGGTCTGGTTAGCTTTAGGCACTTGGTTAGGGTCAGGAAAAGATCATGGTGTGGGTTAAAATGAAAAAGAAAGTGGCAAACACATAAGCCGTGAGCCTGCTTCGCCTCAAGCCTTTCCGAGCTGACCCAGAGCCGGTTGCGGCGCACCATCAAGGTAGAAATATGCCCACCGGGAGCCGTTCAGCACCGCGGAGAGCTCCCCACACAACCCAGACCCCAGAGTTAATAACAGGAGGTTATGGTGTTTCATTCTCTTCTCTCTATGGCACTTGTATCTCGACCAGTAGCCTACTTTTGTTGCGTTGCTGATCCTCTATGGTACACAAATACAGTATAGCCAAGTATAATCACATATCGGAACAACGGGACGTCGGACTAATGAGAGGTCGGAACAGTGAGAGGTCAGAACAATGAGACAATGCTACGGCACCCTGATTCTTTGATTTGACCTGTAATTGAGAAGAACCACCACTGTGACATTTCAGTGATTCTTCGGCACCAACCCTACTTCAACTTTAAAAAATCCTTAAAGAAAAAAAATTACCAGTGGGCCTCCATTATAGGTTTTCCTGGAGCTACCTGACCTTGAACATTTGGCTGGGATGGCAGCCTTGTAGAGAATTTTAATTCAACCGATCTGATCCGAAGTCTTAGACGCCTGTTTTGGCCTTGAGTGATGAGGGAGAATAGGGTGGAAGTGCAGTTCCTGTCACAGCTGCTGCTTCTGCACTTGCTTCTGTCAGACTGTCTGCTCGTCTACTTTCCTGGTGGCTACAGCTTGACTGCATATATACCAGTGAGCGTGTTCTTTCTTGCTTTTTGAATGGCAGTACCCATAATTACGGTGTAATGGAGGCAATTTGGTGGGCCTAGTCTAAAATGCATGCGTTCACTGTAAGCAGCGGGCATTGAATCACTTAGCTGAAATACTTTTAATGCTGCAATATCATTATCCCAGATAGCTTTTTGAGGGAACAATTATTCTAACTTCCAAAACAAATCTTGGCAAACTTTTTACCCTGTTTGTGGCACACAAGGACTTCAATGAAGCAACAATATTCTTGTACCCTATTTCTCTTCCTTTCTCTCTGTGGATATTTATTTCCCACCTCTCATTCTTTTGTATTCCTCTCTTTCTCGTGCATGCGCCCTCAAATATCTTCTTTCATTTGCATCAGGTCGAGAGGGCTCAGTGGGGTTTCAGCTGGCACATATTTGATGAGAGATACAGTTAGGAACATCCCCCACACACTTTTAACAGCAATGACAGGCCGTGTTATCTTCATGCTGCCTTGCCCCTGAGATGCACACCACTGGGCTCCCTGCGAAAGCGATTAGGATTATTTAAATGTCAATTTATTTTCTTTGCCCATTATCGCGAACGTGCTCCCTCCTCTGTCAGTAGGGAAAAGTCCCTTGTAAGGAGCCAGTGTAATTTAGGTTGACAAATCAAGTTTTATTTCAGAGCTCTGTGGGAATGGTGGGCTGGGATTTGTGTGCTTCTTTAAAGTTTCCACGTCTCTTTCTGTATTCGCATCTGTGTGATCTTAACCTCTAACACTGCACCAGCTCAGCTTAATTAAAAGTGCATATGGAAAAAAGACAAGCCCTAGTTTTGTCAAGAGAACCCTAATGTTATTTTTTTTCTCATGTATTACATGAGAAACAGTTGTGAAAAAGCAATTATTTTAGTTGCCTAATTATTCAGTTATAAATCTGCAGTGGGTTTGATTTTAATTTCAATAAAAAAATGCCAAGTTGGTGTTAACATTTGAAAATGATTTAAACTAAACTAATCAGGCATTGTGGGTTACTGTTTGTCAAAATCACCAGCGAAAGTGGAAGCCAACCCCAGATTCACTCTCGTATTGGCATGAGCCTTGTCAGCTTGGCGTTTCGCTTTGCTATATTTGCGTTTTTTCTGGGCTGTGTCTGCAATTTTTGTAGCTACCTTTTTATAAAGTCCCGCTTCTCTTGCACCCTGTGCTCAGGAACGTCCCAACCACAGCAAAATACGTAAATACAGGCAGAGGGAAGGATCTAAATACACGGCCACACAGTTCCACTAGGCCGTAAGTAATGGTTGAGAAGGATTACTTTTGTATGATTCTATACATTGTTTTTTAGGAAAATCCTGCACATTATACCTTTTGATGAAAATTATCCTAATCAAGGGTTTTGTGTGCACCTTTATTTTACAACATTCACCTAACATCTTAATATCAATCAAATGCTGTCTGTGTGTGTGCCCCAAAAACAGCTTTACAAAAGCAATATTACACCCTCGTGCTGGTGTTTCATTACTTTCAACCCTGAAGGGAGCTGTTGTATACTGTTCACTGTTTGAATCTGCCACCAGAAAAAAACATCAGCTGTTGGGTGACTACTCCAGTCAATAATTCTGTCTTTTCCACCAAGAACTTTTATTACCTAACAAGGCTTTTGGGGCCAAGTAAAATGTCACATTGGGCTAGTAAATCTACTCCTTGGCTAATCAGGCAAGTGGTAAAAAAGAAATGAACACATTGTTTTTCCCAAAGCTGGTGATGTTAGTAGCTCAGGAATGAGCCATCTTACTTCCTTGTCATCTCTATTGAGAGTCGCACATGTGCACCACCTGTAGGGGTGGGATTCACCAGAGGATCCACGATACAATATTATCACGATACTAAAGTCATGATACAATATTATCACGATACTAAAGTCACGATACAATATTATTATGATTTTAAATATGTTGCAATGTGCTGAATATTCAGATACAATATTTTGCAATACAATGCTACCCTTTCTTCAACCCTACATTATGTCCCCAAAGGAAAAATTTGTCAACGTCTGTTTCATCTAATAAGATGAAGTTTTCAATCTGTTCATCTCAGCCATTTTTTGCAGCAGCAAAATTTGTCTAGTGGACTGAAAAAGCAATTGATTGTATTAACTATCTAAAGTATTATTTGTATTTGTAATATTGATCATTTAAATAATAAAAAAATTATACTTCGTATGGTGTGATGATACGATATTGCCACACAAATATATCGTGATACTATGCCGTATGGATTTTTTTCCTACATCCCCTAACTACTATAGGACACTTGCAAGAAATTCCGGCGGGTAAAGACAAAGTTTAAGAGCTGTAGCGCAAGCGAGCATTACCGTTATCCTGGAAAGTGTTTTTAGTTGCTAAAGTGAGTTTAGTAGCTGGCATTAGAGGATGTGGGCAAAACTCTATGTATTGTGCAGTTTCCCACATGTTGGATAAAACAAGGTTGTTTTTCATGACAGTTAACTTTAGTCTTTGTTTTCATTTGATAATCGCTAATAAACAAACCAGTGGTACAAGGGCAAGCAAACATTGACTTAAGGCAAGTAGATTTCTATCCACTTGCCTGACTGGGCAAGTGAAAAAAACCATTACCATTGAACCCTGTCAAAGTGAATATTCTAAAAGGAAATATATTCCTACCAGTATTTTGCACTTTGAACCCCATTTCTGGGTTGTTTATGATGAAATAGAGTGGCTAAGACCAAAATAGTGACGACTGCTCATTTTCGGAGAATTTGGCTTTCCCCTGCCTGTCTTAACACTGCTGCCTATGGCCATGTGTGAATCTGTCCTAAAACCACCCTAAACGTTCATTTTCAAAGCCATGAAACTCACCAAGTGGTCAGTGGTGTTCGTTGATGTGCTGACATAAAAATCGTAGCAAACTGTGGTTTCCATCCGTGTTTTTGCTATTCATCTCGATTCTGGAACTATTTTTTCAGCTGCCTCACACCCGTGTGTAACCTTCCGCTTGATCGTTCGTTTGACCCTGAAGCCTTATACACTCCAGCCCACTTGATGGCGATAATGCTCCTGTACGTGGGTGTCGCCAACCGGCAGGAAACCATTGCAACATAATGGAATACAGAGAAGAAGCAGAAGAAGAAGGCTGGCGTTGTGTTCAAAGGCATCGTACTGCGAAGGTTGTTTACAAGCAAGTAATCCATTGTGCAGTTGTTTAAACTTATTACAAAACTTTTTCGTTCGCTCTCGTTCTTCCTCCAGGAGCGCACACAGCACTGTCGAGCCGGCACTTTCGCTGAGCTTAAATGTGGCTCAAAGTGCAAAATACCAGACTTCTCCTTTAAAGAATCCAAAATTTGTGAATATGCAAAACGTCTAGCCTGGTTCCAGACCATACACCCCGCCCACTCAACTGAGTAGGCTTGCATTACTGGTCTGGCATACTTCAATGAATTTGCGATTTATCTTGTCCAAACAAGGACGGATCAATGAACGCCGAGGGTCTAGCGATTAGCCAATCAGCGCCACGCTGATGTCAAACTGTACGCCAGTGGGTAACTGGTGAGGATAGCAACAATGGCGACCGCTACAGATCCTACAGACCACATTAACGATGCTATCGAGGTATTTCGCCACTACTTGCGTTAATGGAGGACCAAATTAAGGCATGGATACTAATGACGTCAGATTCTGGGTGAGTCGTTGATCTCTACTGATTGGTTAGGGAAAAATCAAATTCCCTCCCCCTTGTAAATCGCCTTCAATGGAAGCCATGTCAGACTGAAGGTTCTGGGAGCTTCAGTCTGACACTCAGGCTGCAAAAAGACACAAGATACAAAGACACAAGATATCTTACACTTCACTGAAAATTCCATTCGCAGTGTCCACTGGAGGTATTTCCACATCACGCTTGTGTAAACTGCATATTGGACCGTGATTGGCTTCCAAACAAGTTGCGATGTCACAAAATGATTCTTGATCACAGTAGAGATATGAGAGTTGGAAGAGTAATGGTGAGAGGAGGGGAAAGAGATGGAGAAAGAGTGAAAGATGGCTTATATTCTCTGAGCAGTCAGTGTGGGGAAGTTTTCGAGGAGGAAATGTGAGCAGGTGCCTCTGGGTTTCGAGGGTTTTCTGAGTGATGAAGGAGCCCCTTCTTTTGGACAGAGATGGTGGTTTGCTATCTGTGAGCCTCTAGAGTTCTCTGCCTCTGTGACTACAGAGGTGCTGCGAGGACATTATCAGAAGAGAGATTGAAAGAGGGGCAAGGAAAAAAAATTAACCCACAATATTACCTCGAAGACTTCAAACTTTAAAAAAGAACCAGGTACTCAGACCCAAAAATGTGATCGTGGTTCCATTAATCTCGACAGAAAATACAATTACGCGTAAATGCTGTATAGAGTCATTGGATTAAGTCTTTCTGGTATTGCATTTTGGTGCCTGATGATTTATTTTTATGGCCTGTGCAGGAGAACCTCTGCCATTTGAATTGTATACATTTTTCACATTATACCAGATGAATAGCTGTACAAGATGCACGTCTGTGCCGCACCCTTCAGACCCAAATCACCTCTTTTAATAGTATTTTCTCTAACGTTGAGAACATTTCTGTGTGTATACCAGTTGCTTTCTGTGTGTATCTTTTAACAGATGCAGCTACACTGAAAGTTAAAATAACACTAGTCAACATTTACATCCCTGTTTTTATTGCCGGTTGCTTGTGTTCACCATCTGCTTCTTCAACAACTGTGGCGGCTTTATGGATGCTGCTTACCTCAGCTGCAGGCTAGATGCCTTTTCATGATAGACGGTGCATCAGTCTGATTGACAAGTCTTGGGGCTGGATGAACTATATGAACTTGAGGCTATGAAGGTATAACTGCCAATAACTTTGCCAGTAAAAAGGTGTAAAAGTTGCATAGAGATTGGATTGTAGGGATTAGCATGCTGTCTGCATCCCAAGTTTCAGATCCCTTACCTGCTGTATTCCAAATATAGACTAATTCAGGTTGCTGGTGGAAATAAACAAGCTGTCATTACTCTGGTGGAATCTCACTTGTAAAGCACAATAATGCTGTAGTATAGAGCTAAACTGCTTTTGTACAGCTTTTGCTAAGAAATATGTCTGGGGTATTCTGTAGCACCTTATCCATGTTGAATATTCATTGAAATTCCTTTGAGACAACAGTTTATCTAAAAACAGTTGTAAAAGTGTGCCCAGATTAACCAAATTCCTGGATGGCTGTTCACCCTCAAACCACCAAGACCAGCTTACTGGGCTGTGCGGTTATCAGCTGCTACAACTGAGAAATTAAAATAACCTGAATGCAAAATCCATAAGCCTCTGCTCCGTGAAGTCACGATGATTTTAATTCACCTCAAAATGCTCTGTCAAAAACTGTGCATGGTTATGTTTCCTTGCCACAATTTCATATGTTGTTCATATGGTAATCTGCAACAATTTTTGCTAATCAGTTGATCATTTGAGTCTTTTCTCCACATCTAAACTGCAAGCTTCCCAAAGGTGAATATTTGCTGATTTTGTTAGTCTTCTATGATGTTAGACTTAATACGCTTGGGTTTTGAACTGCCGGCCAGACAAAGGATGTAATTTGAAGACATCACCCTGGGCTGTGGGAAACTGTGATAAGCATTTTGACTGATATTTTGTTGGTTTATAAGCACAACAAAGCTAATTCTTAAAAGTAACCCTGGCCTAAAGACTAATTTCCCTGCTGGAAAAATGGTATTTTCAGAAAACTGGACCGTTTATGTTGTAGAAAAATACTTTTTAAATTGGTGCTTAGAAAAAGAAAAGGGCTGTGACAACCTACAACTACATGTACCAGAATGCACTGCATTGCACCAGACGAATAATCGTTCTTGCTGGCGGGTGATGCGATGCCATCTTGTCCATTTTGACACAGGAAACAATATGGCAGACAGCTAATAACAGTCTCATATTCCAGCCAAACAGTGCACTAAAACATGTTTCTGAAGACATTTAGGTGAGAATAGGCGATGCACTTGATTTGCTTCAATACTCTTTGTGTCCGTGGTGGTGGTTGGGATATGAAAAATACAATCCATAGTTCGAGCAACAAGCCAAGAGCCAGTCTGGATGATGCATCATCTGGTGGATTTGAGCTGGGACGTGAGCAGGGAGGTCTTGACGCTGGTAAGATGGAGGGAAGTTTACCACAGTTAATTTACACATACTACCCACATTATTCTGATACAAAGCTGGTTGAAAATTGGAAAAGTATCCCTTTGATACAGCACTTTGACATCCATGACAGGCTAGTGTTTAGTGACTGAATAACATTCACAGGCCTTCCTCTGTCAGAGGATATGATTGCTGACTGTGATCAATCCCACCATCTGTGTTTTTACGCTTTCAACTAAAACTGCTCTCAGTTTGAGTATGCCACCGCAGTAAAGGTAACGTTGCTAGAGACTGCATCTCGTAAATCAGCCTGTGGATTTGTCTATAGCCAAGCACAAAAGTGACTACCTAATGAGACAGTTGCACCTCATCAAACTCCCACATCAAGAGCCTGCCATTAGAAAGAAACCCCTTATCTAATAATCTCTAAATTTTGCCCCGTCTCTTTTCTGCTGCCTAATTGTTCATGTATGATTGATGGGCTTCGCAGAAAAGACCACCATCTATTTGTCACGTGGAGCCAAAGATATATCACATAGTCTTTGTCTGTGGTGAGAAGTCATATCTGGTGGAGTGATATTAAACCATAGAGGTCTAAAAGCTAATAATATGCACACCCTTAGGCCTGGGTTCGTTAAAAGAGATAAGGAGATTAATCTTTGTCCCAGATCAGTGCAATTTCACAACAGAGCTTGCTGGATATTGCTGGCGTGAGACAGCAAAAGCTGGCTTTGTGGAAGGAAAAATAACAGAATAAGAAAACTACAATGAGGTCACCCTTGAATGTCAGTCATTTCAGAGGTCTTTTGGAGAGAAACAAAACTGGAGTAGAGAGAGAGAGAGAGTTAGAA
This sequence comes from Epinephelus moara, assembly GCF_006386435.1. Classification (NCBI taxonomy): domain Eukaryota; kingdom Metazoa; phylum Chordata; class Actinopteri; order Perciformes; family Serranidae; genus Epinephelus; species Epinephelus moara. The sequence continues at coordinate 9,211,067 of NC_065508.1, read as the reverse complement.
AATGGAGAGATAAAAAGCGCAGCATCGGCAAGTTTTGCCGTCTTTGATGGTGCTGAAAAGGAAATGTTCTGGATAGACAATCCATGCCTCTGGTGAAATTCTTTCATTGTGTTTCATTTTTATACCAGACGCTCCTCCAATCTTCCTCCTCTCATTCTTTCTTCTTTTTCCGCTGCCTTATTCGCATTCTTCTTCCCTTCTACGCCTCATTCCACTTTCTTTCTTTGAGGCCCTCTCCCTCTTTCGCCCCTCTTCCCTGTCTCTCTGTTTCATTTCAAACCATGGCAGTCTCTCTGTTTTTTTCTTATTTCTCTCCAGTCATTTGCAAATTCCCTTTTCTCTTTTTTTATGCTTCCTTCTCCACCATCTATTTGCCCTTCCCCCTCCTCAAACCCTTTCTTCTTTTCTGCCCTTTTCTCCACGCCAGCCAAAGTCATCTTCTGGGTTGCTGTTCTCATGCATGCAAACCACATTAAAATCTCTTCCAATATCTGACCAAGCACCTGGCCCACGCTAAGCTGCAGAGACCAATCCGTTACCTTAGCTGGCCCCTAAGCTGAATTCCCATTCAGGAGCTCAGTATGACCACAGCTTCAAGCAATTCCATTGACAGCCAACTTCCCAAAGGTGTGTAAGATGGAGGAGAAAAAGGGGGGTTGGTTTGTGTTTGTGCAGAAAGAAAGAAAGAAAGAAAGAATGCATGTACAGTATGTGCAAACAAATGAGAAATATAATCAATGTCCTCAAGTAGAGGTCAAGCTGTATAAGGCGTGCTGTTGGCTTTTATCGAGTGCCGGCTGAGCATGCTCGCCCTTGAAAAGTAAGACAATGACCTGATTGAGATGCAGTGACAGAATCGGGTTCTTTGGCTGTGAAATTTTCCGAGCTGGAATGGAGAATAAGCAGATCTTGGACGGATTATGTCCAGATAATGGAATCATTCAAATCGAAAATGGAAGACGACAGTTTAGCCATAATCACGTCTTCTGTCTCAGTATTTCCCTCTGTCTGCCTCCTCCCTGCCTCTCATTTTCTCTCACCCGCTCTGTAGTATGCACACAAACACACATGCCCTTCTCCCTTTACCGTTCAGCGCTATTATTATTTTCTCTGAATTCCCGATGTGGCAATGTGGAACGGAACCTACATAGAAAGCAGTCTCCAATTATGGTAGCTCTTTTCATGTCAAGGCGCCGTGCTGCATATAAAAAGGGAGAGAATGCATGAATAAGGAGGAGGTGAGCGGAGTCGTCGCTCACTGACAACATGCAAATTCTTGCATTTGCACGCAAGCAGGGATGCACACCAACACACAGAGACACACATGCACGCTCATTCCTAAAAACTCAATCCCATCCTAAATGCCCACGGACTCCCTCACCAATTTCTGTTCACCTCCAAGGCTAGTGGAATATGAAATCTCTGTATCATTTGCAACGGAGAAGGAATAAAACATTAAAGGAGCTTTCCCTGATATATCCATAGTGCCTGTGTGAGAGTGCAAATTAAAAAGTTTATCTTTGAGAGTGCCTCCTGTAAAGCAGATACTTAGAGCCTGAGGTGAGATGAAATAATTTCTCTCTCAGGTACTGTAAAATCAATACGCTGTTTGTAAAGATTTTGAGAGGCGATGCAGGTTTGTTTCCTCTGGTGGGAGCTGATGGAAACGCTGCTGAAGCTTCAAAATGTTGCTGGAAATTACACATCACGCTGATTGGACATGTAGTACTCAAACCTCCCTCTCTTTTTTTCTCCACTGGTTTGTTTGTCTGTTCCTCTGTCTGTAAGCTTTAATTCAGAACACAGCATCTCACCATATGATAAAGTGGAACAGAAACCAGCAGGTACTAAGATTGATGTTTATCTGGCGGCGTCCTGCCTTATTACTGTTATTACTATCACTTCTTCTTTGCCTGGCACTAGCCTTATGCTTAGTTTCTCTGAGTCAGACAAAACCATCCGTTAAACCTCTACGGGGCTTTTCTACATGGTGGAAATATACCAGCCAGCTAGGCAAAGCAAGGGGGATTTGGCTGTATTCACAGCCACAGGGGGAGGAGAGAAAAGCAAAGGGAGCCAGCTGGGAAAGACAATAATTCAGAACCTGCCAAAATTATTCTTAGAGGCCTCTTCCCTCCCTAATTCCCCTGGGTGGAGGTGCACTTAGTCACTTAAGCTTTCTGGCTGTGTATCATGGAGGCTTTGGATAGCATGGCATTCCATTGTAACAGAGGCAGATTTAGACATCTGCACCGGGGCCTCCTCTGCCACTTTGACACTTTAAATACACCCATTCTGGCTCCCTGTTTTCTGAGGGCCTCAATTCATCCAGGTTCAGATTGTGGTCCGGGGCAGTTCTGGTGTGTGATTTTCTCTGTTTTATTCACCCTCAACAAAAGGACAATCAGAGTTCCTTCCTTCCAAAAGGTGACATTTATTGATGTTTCCTGATGTTCATCCACAAAAGAAAAGTGCACATGCAGCAAAAGACCAACATCAGACTTTTCTCAGTGACCCATGAGAGGTAGAGCACTGAGCCTCAAAAGCACTGCCCACTTATCTGAAAGTTTGGCACAGCCACACTGATGTCTGGCTATATGTGCAATTTTGTTACGCACTGTAAATTAAAAGCATGTATTTTGTGTCGACCAAAAACAAAAACAAAGTTTGTTCTTACTTAAGGTTGATGGGGAGTGGACTTTCCTGTGCCATAATGACTCACATGGTAAATTCTCCATAATCCAGAGGCTTCCTTTTCTGCTAGGCTTTTAATGTGAAACATCTGCAGGAAGAAAACCGACCTCCCAAAAAGAGCAATATCAGACGTTTCAGCCAGTGCCTCGATGAAATATGTTTCCATTTAAATGACAATGCCCTCAAGCGGTCATGGTCATTATGACAGGAGGTCAGGTGACTTTGGTAAAGCGACATAGTGCACACGAGGGGTGGGGGGGTTGGAGGTCCATTGGATGGGTGGGTCAACAAAACATCTGACTTTAACATGGAAGACAGCTGTTCATTTATCATTTCTAACTGACAGTCAAGTCTAACTCTAACCCACCTAACCCAAAACAATAACCTAATATTTTACTAAAAATAATTAAGTACTTATTTTAACCAAAACCATTACCTTTCCATAAACCTAACCAAGTTGTTCTTGTGCCTAAGCCTTACCAATATTTAACAAGAGTGTTGTCACATTATAAAAGAGATTTATTTTTCAACAGTGACTTGTAACAGTTTTGGAAGACACTTATGATAGATCCTGCAGAAATTGGCATCCAATCAGCAAACAGATCCATGTGTTCTCCTGGAGGGCATGGACAGACAATGTATTTTGTAGTTTAATTTGGAGTACTTGTTGGCAGGCAGTGTTAATTGGCAGCCCGGCCACCAGAGAAAAATGTTAAGATTGGATGTCACTGCAAACCACGAATGTGTTACATTTGTTTCATATACATCATGTCAATGTATGTGAGCTGACTTTGAGGTGGTGGTGGATAACGTGACACCTAGGTGAGATGGCCGTCAAACTGCAGACCACTGTTTGAGACCAACAACAAAACTGTTTTTGTTTTTTTGTTTTTTTTTCTTAGCTGTAATTCCAGCTGTAATTGTGCCGCCAAAACCGGGTATTTTAAGTCCAAACTAAGCCCAAACATGGTATTTTCCCAATCATAATCAAATGGTTTTGTACGTTAACGTAACCATGCATTAACCATAGCATTATGGAAACATAAAGAAATGTAAAGTTGCAGCAAACCCTCTACATAATTACGTACAAATGTGCAGTGGTGGGGGAAAAATCAATACAGCATAGTATTGAGATATTTTGCATTGCAATGTTGTATCAATACACAGATGCACAGTAGTGATTTTTGTGTTATACAAATTGTTGATATTGCGAATACATATTAATCTTTTGGTGGCCTTCTAGAATAATTAAATCAGTGGGTTATTCTGCCCATCAGATGCATTTTGCTGCAATAAATATGACTTTAGTGAGATGAACAAACTGAAAACTTTACCCTTTTAAATAAAAACAGATAAGGTTTTCGTTTGGGGACATAATTTGAAGTTAATAAAGGGTATGTGGAAATACTCAGCACATCACAAAACATTTAAATTGGCATTAATACTGTATCATGACTTAAGTATTGTGATAATAGTGTATCATGGAGCCTCTGGTGATTCCCACCACTACAAATGTTACATATCTGTGGTTTGCAGAAACCTAAAATGTCAATAAATGTCAGTCTGGCAAATGGGTTTTAACTGACAGCCAAATAGAAGCTATTGCATTGATATATGACTGTGTGAATGAGAGTAGTATTTCTGTGCAAAGGTGAAAGTCAGAGGAACAGATTGGTTGGTGTGACATGACGCTATTGTCGTACTGATGGAATTAATGCAGTGAAAATGACCATCATGCTGAATTTAACACAGCAGGTAAATACTGAGACAGTATTGAGTCTGTGTTAACTGCAACAGTGAAACAGCAGCTGATCAGAAAACAGAGGGGCCTCAAATGGAAATATGATAAAATGTCAGTTTAAAACGGGGACAATTAGGAATGAAGGCCTGTGTCTTATGAAAGCTTTACAATTTATGGTACAGAGTGTCCATCAGAAAGTGTTAATGAATGATTTCCCTTATAGAAAACAAGAGCTTCTAGTAGGCTTTCGTCGTTTCTCCCTTACCCCCACTACATTTTACATGTTATTCACGCTCAGATTATTCTCTCCCAGTGAGAGGTTTATACCAGTCCCAGGATGTGACCCACCTCACTTTCACCTTGGTATCAGAAATAAATCGTATTATGGAAACCATCAAACCACCCATCAGGAATGTGGAGATGTTTTGAAGGTCATTTTCAAATGGTGGAGGTCTGTTGAAGATTTCAGGAGAATGAGTTATTGATTGTATTGAACCTGTGTCATGCATGAACAATTGAAAGAAATTGAGCTCATTCCCATTATTCAATCATTTATCGAAGACTATGAGCCGTTAATGAGTTATCAATATTGAATGGAATTGATATTGAGTAAGACTCATGCATGAGAAATTCATTTGAGGGTCCCATTGCAGGACCACTGAACTGGCTCTTGGCGGTCTAATTGTAATTGAGTGAGATAAAGATGAAACCATCCAGCTATGACATGTGAATGAAGCCTGCCTACTGTATGTATGTAACAGCACTCTATTATCACGGTTAAATATTGTGATTGAAATGTTTCGAGAGTGTCCGTCTTGGTATGTAGGACACAGAGTTGAGCAGGGAAAGGATCTTCTCACAGAGACAACCTTTGTAACTGGGTCACGGCAAAGCAAAAAAAAAAAAAAAACTATAAGAAAATAGAACTGAGATAAATCTGGGTGGGGTATGAGGCTCTTTTGGAAAGAGTCTGCATATGAGGATAAGAGGTGCGAAGGGAAGGCTGGTGCGTCTCACTACATTTGACACGTCTCCCAGCCTCTGGCATCAGATAAGTCACTCTGCTCAGAAGAAGTATTTTGAAATCTCCGGGCTTATGATAACTCCTGTTGGATCCGCTTAGGTAGACCTGAAAGATTAATGTGGACCATTAAAAAGTGATGATAGGAGTAGTAGAAGTTGACTAAGCCTGTTTCAACAATACAGGTCATTCAAAATAGTCCTTTCAAACAGCTTTTGCCTTTTTTTATACGTTAAATTAATCCCTAAGTTCATTCTCGGTAAGCGATGTAATGATTATTTTCCAGTCTAGTGGTTTATTTTGATGTCTTGGTGTGAGTGTGTTCACATGGCATTATATTGCCTGACACTGCTTGTTTCAGCTACCAAGTTCCTCTCTGGTGAATGACAATTAATTTGTGCACAATGTTAATACTGTATATCCTTGGAAAGGCCAAGCGTCAACCTCTGGGGCCGACAAATTAAGCCAATGAAGAAATGTCAAAAACTGCAGTTCCTTAAATGGCCACTTGAGGCTGGCACCAGAAGCATATCATCCCTACAGACATCCATGTTAAATTGCCCAACTTTACAGCAAAATAAACATGTTTACAGTCTGTCATCCAAATATGGTAATTTCTAGCTCCAGAAAAACAGAACAACCAAGATGGCGATGACTGAAATGCCAAATTTTAGACTTCAAAATACGTGTCTACAAACCAGTGGATGATGTCACGGTAGTAACATCCCATGCATATAGACCTAGTAAACAGTATGACATATTTTGGTGGGCGGGGCTTAGCTGGGGGCAAAACAATTCTCCACAGACATTAGCCAGCGCTAGCTAGCAAGGTCTTTTGGCTTGTTTTTGACAGTTTTTGACACAAACTGGTCTGTTCGTAAAATCGTGACGCTGTCGGAATGTACTGTTTGGTTATCAAAAGCAGCGCACTCTCAGAGTGGCAGAGTGGAGTGAATGTGTGATTAACTTAACCATTCGTCACGTTCATTCATATAGAAATATAATGCTCAGTTTCTTCGACTAACAGGACTCTCATTTTAGTGTAGAGCGTCAGACTAAATTTACGAACGCACCATGTTAAGTCGCTCACTCTCCGGGGCCGGAGTGTGACTTAAATAATTAAACACTGACTAACGGGACCAGACTGGTTAACCTGTATGTTCTCACTCAGTGGATGGATGATTTGACAGGATTGCTGAAGGTGGAATGGTCAGCTTTGTAATCTTACAAAGGAGGACGGCACCTGAATGGTTTCCTTCGTTTTGTTTACCTATCAAAGCTAACATTAGCTAATGCGCTAATCAGTTAGCATTATGGAGAAATCCAATATTCCTCTCAATACCTCTCCAATTTCTGATTAGGTGGAAATAATAACTCCTAGTGCACATAACATTATTCTACAACAGTAAATACTTTTTCCCTAACCTGATATGAAGTGTGCGCTGCACGTGAGCATTTTTGATGATCACCTCTGTCCAGTCCTTTCGTCTTATCGCATTTAATAATCGAGGTCTTTGTTTTAGTTGACGGACAGTGGCTGCTGGTATGTGATAAAAAGTTTTGAGCCATGACTTCTATACTAGCAATAATAACCTATTAAGCTTATGATTAATATCTAAAGAAGCAAAATGAACATTGGTTGACAAACTGGTGTATGAAAATGTTGCAGTATATATATTGTGTCCACTATCATTCCATTGTTGCTCAAAATACAAATGTAACCTGCTTGCAGAACTAACTCTCTTGTCCGAAGTTATATTTTCACACACAGAGCGCAGATAATGTAAGTACTCACCATACATAATAAAACAAGCACACACACCCATTCACAGTGCAAAGCAGAGGGGAGTTAGTTTTCTACCTGTCAAGATAACGGTAACAACTCTCTTTAAACTTTGCCTGCCTCGCTGATGTGAAATAATGGCTAATCTCTGCGTAGCCCTGCAAGAAACACACCCAGGGAGGGCTGTCAGAAGCCTCAGTGTGTGTGTGTGTGTGTGTGTGTGTGTGTGTGTGTGTGTGTGTGTGTGTGTGTGTGTGTGTGTGTGTGTGTGTGTGCGTGCGTGTTCTCACTGGTCTGTGTCTGTGTATGCTTGAGAGAAGGAGGCTGTTTCTCTGTGTGTATGTGTGTGTGTGCCCCTGAATACGTGTAAATCACCGGTGGTATTAGAGAGCATCCCGCAGTGTTTCTGTCTGGCTAATAAAATAACTGGAGGCTGCTTCCGAGCCACCCACAGTGAGACGCCACCTCATTCCTTAATCTGTGGCCCCCCTTCCAGATCACCATGACCTGACTCTCCATCAAAACTCACTGACCCATGAGGTGGACATTTGTGTGCAGGCCTTAGCATTTGTTTGTGAGATGTGTGCAAGACTGTGTGTTTTCCTTTACATGCAAACACAGGAGAATCCGTGTCTAATGTGTGTAAGTAGTGCTTTTCCCTTCATTTTAATTAATACAATTTAAATATGGAACAATAACTCAACATGGCCTTTAAAATTAGCTCAACCCCCTTTGATGGAGTAAATAAGTAAACAATCTGTGAGGGCAAGAACACCAATTTTAGTTTGGCAAGGAGGATGCACAATACCAGGACCCCGAATGGAATCCAGCCATCATTCATTGTATTATCTAAAATGAAAAAGGCTTATTTATATACATATATTTAAGTGGATGTGAGACTGGGGTCCGAGTTGTGGTTCTCTATAAAAACGCAGGATTTCTGATGTCACAAAAGGAAGCAACTCCAAAATGTGAGGACATAGCGCCCCACTACTTCTTGATTTAGCAAAATTCAATCTATGCTATGAATAAATTTTGCAGACACGATTTGGTGGAGATACAAATATAGCACATGGGAACAAAAGCAGGTGCAGTAGATATATGGAGAAGACAAGAGAAGAGAAGATTGTATCAGTTTTCCCTTGTCTCTCAGCAGTGCAGAACAGCTTGTTCCACGCCTCTGTTATCTCTCGCCATCCTTCATATTGGCTTTGGTCATTCTTTAAACTGTAAATCATGTTACATGCTAGATGAAACTGCAGATACAGATATATCATTTAAATGTGCTGGTGTAGGTGTGGAACAGAATCCTGGCTCTTTGTCTCAGCTGTGCTTTTCCTATGTGACTTTAAAGAACTCTATTATGTTTATCCTTGTTTTATATAATATTACAGTGATGGATGTTCATACTAAACGTGGCCAAAGTTTCAAATAATGAGGCAAACACATGTAAAAGTATTCCCTTTAGGCTTCTCTTCAGCCCATTCTGAATATTCTGTTTAAAACATTTTTCTTCTACTTTGGTTCAAGCTCATGTCAGCTCATGATGGATTGAGATGTGGTCATCTGCTCCAGGCACGTTAGTGCAAGTGTTTACATTATGTAGCCTACACTGCTACATGAAGCTACATGGTAACCTAAAGGAACAACCCAATATAAAGCTTTAAAACAATGGCAGATAAAGCCAGACCTGGCATTGGATTATAGCGATTGGCTGATTTGCAGTTTTATAGACGTATTTTTTAGTGTTTTATGTTATTTATCTATCTTTTTGTGTTTCTTATTGCTACGTTGGGTATAATGTTGATTTGTCCACGTACTGTGTTGTATGTTATATTTCTATGGCTACGGTATGGGTGTAGGGCCCAAGACAAATTTCCCACTCTGTGGAATAATTAAGTTAATCTGATCTTGATCTAGCTGAAATAAGTGTTTGCATTGTATGTTTTTGCAAACCACAGATATGTTACATTTGAACATTATTATGCAGCGGATACGTGGAAACTTTACCTTTCAACAAGGCTGTGGTTAATGTGTGGTTAGATTTACTCACAAAAAACATTTGGTAGTGGTTAGGAAAAGATCATGTTTTGGCTTAACATATCCATTTTTGGGGGCACTGTCTCCACTGGAAAAGTTTAGATGCTTTGCTTAACTAAAGACTGATGACTTTTCCTGATTTTGTGTTTAGATGGGCGGATACAATTTCAGAGTTTAAAAAAACTCCCTACGTTGCAGAACCAATAGTAAATCCGCAGGGCGGTCCTTCGGTGGCTCGCTGAACTCTTGTGCTCGTAAACATAGTCCGACTAGAAACACGTGTAGCGGTACAAAATGGCTCAAGTCGCTGTAAGTCCTTCATTTCCACAATCTTGTGGACTGAGCACACGTTTGATAAAACGGAGTTAAATCTCTCGGCATCCATTTTCAAGCTCTCTGTGTGTTTGTGTCCTTGCAGACGAGAAAAGGGGGAGCGCACATTTCCGGGAGGGCGTGTCCTTTTCAAAAATGCAAGAGCCGTTGCTTTGTTGCCGGCCGTTTTCGCCGGTGTGTTAAACACACTTTAGAAAGGAGTGTCCCCAAACTATCAGCAGGCGGAGATCTCTGATTGTCTGGTGGCGAGACTAGGGGTCACTAAAAAAAGGTTTGGGGCCAAAAAGCCACAGGAAAAACAGGGATGGACCCTAAATACACCCACGTTTGGTCCCTGAAAAGCCTCAGCAAACACAGCAATGACTTGCTGAAAAAACAACCAGTTTTATTGTTTGTTGGTCTTGAACAGTGGTCTGCAGCTTGGTAGGCCTCTTGCCTAGGTGTCAAACATCACCATCCCCTCCACCTCTGGATGAAAAAGTCAGCTCATGAACTCATTTTAGAAACATTGATGTATGAAATATGCAAATGTAACATTTGTGATTTGCAAACAACATACCATACTTGCATTATTTTCTGCTGACTGGGCTGCAGGGAAATATGTGATCTTGGTTGCCAATGTTGTTAATTTCATCCCAATTTCAGATTCCTGCAGGTCCGCTTGTGTTTAAAAATTCTACTGGTGATGTTTAATGGTAGAATGTGCTGCTATACACAGTCATTCCCAGGCTGCACAGTACACTGCTGCATGTAACTTCATGCTGATGTCAGGGGAATATGTAACCGTGGTTGTGAATGTTGTTAATTTCTCCATGATTTTGCATGATATTGCTTCTGGAACATGTCTGGTTGTGTTTAGAAGCTTTTATTAGTGATTTTTCTACGTCTGAAACAAAGTGTCTCAGACAGAGGGTTAATACTTGGTTCTAGCACAGACAGCATGAGGAAAATAGTGTTTTACTGACCATTAAAGCAAGTAACCATGCTCTGGTAGAAACCCAAAATATGAGTATGTAATGAGCATAATAAGTTCCACTTAAGTGCACATTGTATAAGGCTTGCATGTGTAAGTGTAGCACTACCTGTCAAGAGGACTTTAGAAGAGATCCCGTCTTCACTTTTTGAGGTGAGCTGTTTTCAAGTGGAAAATGCAATTGTTTCCAACAGCATTTTATCCGCTTTGTATAGCGTGATATAGAAAATCCCTGTGTTGGGGAAAGCCAGGGGCTTCCTTACTGCCTGACAAAGGCTAGTAACTGTCAACTTCAATAAATATCATAAATGAGAACAACATGAAGAATATACAAAATGTTCCATTAGTTTTGTCATCTATCACCCCCGCTGACCAACACACGCAGGGCACGCAGGGCACGCAGGGCATCTTAATCTTACATTAAATCCTTATGCCATATGTTTCATTTAATCTTAGTGACCAAACAGGGTTGTGTACTATATAATATACATTTAATCTTTTTGATAAATGTGTAGTAGGAATTAGGATCAGTGCAAGCAAAATGCTTTAAAAGGGATTTAGAGACAATGTCCCCGGATGTATTATGCCAATTTATTTGCTTTACATGCAACATGTGATACCGACAATATCTAAGGAAAAGTTATTGCAGAAAAGTAAACTCAGTGAACTAAACAGTGAAGGTTTGTTAAACTTTTACTTGCAGAACTGTAACATTGTTCTAATTTGGTAGAGGTGTTTTCTTTTGTTTGAGCTGTCAACATCAGGAAATGCAAATCACATCAAGCCGGAGAAAAAAAAAAAAACAAAGAAAAAAAAGATACACTGCATTGCATAAGGGAACCGCAGGTGAAGTGCATATCCGCTAACAGAGGACACAATATCAAATCCTAAAAGATTTTCTGTGTTTAGTGTAGTATTTCAGCACAGAATACCCAAATGCATCAGTCTCATACTTATTTCATGCTGTGGGCAAACCAAGGTTCGTGAATATTTCAGTGTCCTATTACGCTCCAAAGTTGTATTTGTCAGGTTCTCTGAGTCAGACAGTTTCAGGTTCAAACTTTCTCAGTCAGAGAGTTTCACGCTGCAATTTCCCTTTCCTCTCCTACGTCCCTGGAGCCCTCAATTCCCTGTTTTCTTCCTGATTCACACCATTTTATGTCTGGGCCTTGAAGGCAGCAAGAACCCAAGTTTGACAAAGGAGTGAAGTGACTGGCAGCTACAGCTTTCTTTCCCCTCTTCTTCTTCACTCTCACCTCTCCTTCTATTTCCAACACACTCAGTCACCTTTGTTCTCCTTTTATTTCTTAAGTTCTCTCCATCTGTTCCTCAGTGTTTTTCAAAGGCTACGTTCAGACTGTAGGCAAATTTGATGTGTTTTGCAAATCAGATCTTTAAGACAGACGGTCCAAACGGTTATTTGCAAGTGATCAGATCGTATTTGTATCCAGACATCACCAGCTTGTCTGCATGGGTTGCTGTGGTGATGACGTAGGTGTCAGTAGCTTTGTTAATGTTGCAGCTTTTCAGAAATGAATTAAGGTCCATCATTTTAGCCATCTAAACAATTGCAGGTACAGAATTTGTCCGTCGCAGTGCTGTGTTTGTAGGAGCACACCTTGTACTGCTCAGCTCTTCAGTCATTGTGAATTTGATGTTGTCTTCTTGCAAGTAACACAAAAGACATGATTCAGATTTAAGCACTCAGAGCGTCTAGACTCAGACGCATCGGTATAAATCCGATTGGAATCACATTTCAAATCACCTCCAAATGTGGTTTGCATTTGACTTGCAAAAATCTCATTTCATGTGTTTTTTTAGCTTTGGGCTGGCAGTCTGAACATGGCCTAATTGTCCCATTGTACCTTGTCTTTTGTCCTCACCCTTTTCTTCTGTCCTCTCTCTCATGCTTACCCCCACTCAATCTCTCATGTTCTGTCTCTTCCTTCATCCCTCTCTTGCTCTCGGACTGTCCTTCACGGGCAATTTACCAAGAGTGGCATCCATTCACCTTTCAGCCCTCGAGCTTTCAACACCATTTTTAACACAAAAACCCCAAAGGCAGAAAAGCTAAAGAAGAAGAGAGAGAGAACTAGAAGGGTAGAATGAAAGACTTGGTCGAAGAAAAAAAAAGCTTGATCTCAAAAGCATTAAATCCGGTTTTTGCAGTGTGGACTGGATAGATGGAGGTGTACGGTGACACGGAGGGTTATGTGTGTGCACTTCTGACACGGTTAGAGTTGTAAAAAGTCTGCTCCTGTCTGTGGTAGCACATTCTGCGAATCAAGCACAGATCCTTGGTCCTAACGGCCCTGTCATTCAAACCCTGTCTAATAGACAGGCTGGACTGAAAGCAGGTTCTCTTGCAGTCATTTTGTTAACAGACAGGGATTTTTGCTACTGGACTTTGCTACCCTGTGGAAGCTTTCTTTCTGTGTTAAAAAGAGAAAACGGAAAGTAATGTTGGATGTAAGCTCTGGAAAAGGCAATCCTCCCAGGGCCAAACCACTTTTATTGAGAAATTTTTGGTAAACTGTACTGTAGAAGTTCACAAAAATTCCAGTCTTTTTTGCTTTAGATATAAATGTAAAATAATATGCTTGACTCTAGTCCTGGGGCTATCAATTCTTTTAATTATCAATTAATGTCTTCATTATTTTTTATGTTTTGACTGTCAGTGGACGCCCATAAAAAGTTTGTAAAGCCAACTTAACATTTTCACATTGTTTTTTTTGTCCCACAAGCCCAAACTATCAGGTATTCACTGTACAACAGTATAACAGATGTCATATCATTCAGTCTACATTTTACGCATCTGAATTATAACTTCATGTGAATTCTTGTAGGTTACCCAAGTTCATGTGTGCTTGACAGCCAGGAAAACAAAGAGTTAATTTTCTGTGATTAAACAAACTAGATACATTAAAGAAGCCTGAAGAATGTTGTGTTTGTAGCTCAGAATTGCACGACTACATTTCAGGTTCAATTATTTGTAAACCAGTGCTTGGTGTGACAACTGCTTGGCAGAATAACCAATAGCAGCGCCTGCCAACCTGAGGCTTCTAAGAAATATTTATGAAGGTACCTGTAGCCTAAGGAGACCCACATTATACAGACGAATCAGGCTTTGCTCCCACTTTGTGTCCTTAAGCCAACATTTTCTATCACGAAACTTCTGTCGTCGTCGCAGCCCAATACCTCCCCATGACAGCATGGAACAAGTGCCATCTGTAACTTATTCCCTAGTCAAGAAAGTGGTGTTGCTAACATTGCTCTGTGTTGATCCGTTGCTTTTAGTCGTGCTATTTTCCAGATACAGTTAAATTTAAACTGATGTTCTGGGGCTGCGGGGAAAGAGCTGTACGATTAAATCAACCGAAAGGAAGGAGGGGATATAAGGAGGTGAGACGTGATAAGTCGAGACGAGACAGGGTGAGGGCAAAGAGGGACGGGAAAGACAGGGGCAGAGAAGGACAGAACACGCAAGAGACAAAATGAGGAGAGACATACGCTAGGGTGAGGCATGGCAAGGTAATGTTGAGGTAAGGTAACCGTCTTGTCTTGGTCCCAATAGCAATGTTGTCCATCAATAACTAACAACCACAACATGATTTAAAAGGATCAATGCAGAGATTATGATGTAAACCAGCACTGAAGGCCACTGCATATTGAGAGGCCTTAATGTGGCTAAATGTACACAGTGCAATTTTATAATCTATAATACCAAAGGAAAAATAATGTATTAGTCACCCAAAAATCTCTTCTCCCCTTCCAACCTTGTTAATTACATTGATTTGCTATCATACAGTTTTGGCCAATTGCAGCTATAATGTCTTGAGGACAGATTGGATGTGTAAAATATCCGTCTGCACATGGTCCAGTAGAGCAGTAAGAGTTCAGGAATCATATTGTATTATCGCAGCTTTACAGACTTATCAGGTCATTACCTAATGGTGTCCCCACCTGATTACTTTTCCTCTATCTTTTCTCCCTTCACTCCTGTTCTCCTCTTTTCTCCAGAGATTTGATACTAAATGAAGTGGACTCTGTTTTGTTGGAAAAGATCCCCACTCGCTCTGTGTTTCTACCTCACACCTGCACACACCAGCATGCATCATTGACCGATGGGTTTTGACAAAGCGTTTGGTTCATGGCGATTCTCTCTGTCTCTAGTAAAAAGCAGAACTGGCATCTTGTGTCAACAAATGATTTTGTTGATCCCCATACCTTGTGCTGATGTAATCTGTAACAAGATGGAAAGCTATATATTTGGGAATATTGATAATTTATGTATTATATTTCCTTTACATAATTAATTATAAGGTAGAATTGATGTCCTTGTACCTATAACTTTGTCAGACATGTTGCAGGGGAAATGGCGCCTGACTCTGTGGGTAACCATTGGCAAACTGTTTGCAGTTGAAGGGCCAACAAAGAATCTTATGTCGACAAAGCTAGAGAGGCAGGCTTATTTTGGGAATTCTTGAACCCACAATGTAATCCATCGATAATTATCAACCAGTTACATTACTTAAAAGGATCAATTCAAGATTACCATTTAAACTGACAGATATAGCCTACTGCATAATAAATGACTTTAAGGCTGAACGTACACAGTACAATCCCATAATCTATAGTGCCAAAAATAATCAATTATTCATCAAAAATCCCTTCTCCCCTTGCAACCTTGTTAATTACATTGACTTGCCATTGTGCTTGTACCAATTACCCTTAGAGCCATGTTGTAGGGGAAAATAACTCCAGCTAATATAGGTATCCCATGGCCAACTGGTTGCAGAGGGGGCCAGCAAAGAGAGGCGAAAAGGCCCTCTACTAAAGCCGGACCAGGGAGTGGAGGTTGGAGGTGGGTGTAGGGGCAACTTTTTAGCCATACTAAGGTAAACTCAAGTGAACAAGCTTCCTTTGTGAGGGCCCACAAAACTTAAGGGAAAAAGAAGCATTCATTGTATTGGTAGTCGGGCAGCTGATGAGGATGGAGGCCTTGGTGGACTTGACCCTGGTCTCAGGGTGGGCGATTCATTACTCTCTGTATCATGGCTTGTTCCTTGTGGGATGTATAACATGAGTATATTGCGGACATCGAGAATAAATTGCCATGTTGTTTTTTTAAGCAACTGGCATGAGACATGCTTCTGAATTTTGTTTCTCTCGCTGTCTTCTCAGCTTGCTCCCTCACACAGACGCAAAGAAACACTCAGAAACATCATACGTAACACACACTCTTCTGTCCATCGAGATCACTTACTCAAGCGGAGTGTGAGTCTCATTTGCAGGGCTCCAGATTGCTACTATTCAGTTGCATTTTGCAACCATGGAGCACCACTGTGACTTGCAAATACTCCTACTATATGGATTGGAGAGCTGTTAGTTTGTTTCCAGCTTACAGTGTATAAATCATTCAGACATGGGGCGGCTGTGCCTCAGAGGCACAGGGGGTCATCCACCAATCAGAAGATCGGGGCTTCTATCCCTGGCTCCTTCAGTGTGCATTACCAAGTATCCTTGGCAAGATACTGAACCCCAAATTGTTCCCAATGGCTGTTCTATCAGTGTGTGAGAGTGCGTGAATGGTTACGGAGTAGCAGCTGGCACAGTGCGGTCCATTCACTTTTTACCATTTACATTGATGCTTAGTGACTAACAGCCTAATTGGACAGGTCATGACATTTGGAATGCATTCTTGTCAAGAAAAGCTAGTGTCATTTAGGAAGATTTGCGTAGGAATGTGTCATAATGGCATGGACTTGATCATTCTGAGCGGCTTTATGTTGTATTTCTTTGGACTCCAAAGAGGTTAAGTGAATTTCCATAAGCAGAACCAGAAAAAGTCTATAAAGTCAGTTACAGATCAAAATGCATCCAAAAAGTTTTAAGTCAAGGGAAATTGTACTTTCTGTTTAGTCTTTAAGCAACCCTGAAAAGTTTTAATCTCATGAACAGTCAATAAAAATGATGATGTCTCTCGGATGAGAGACCCCATGTCTTCAAAACCAAATATTAAGTTCCCTCGCCTTTGACTGACTAGCTTTTGACAATGCTAGGAAAATACAGGCATCAGTGTCAAAGGATTGAGAGCTCCATCCTTTCACATCTTTCAATATCAGTTTTTTTTGGTCTATAGAACATCCGCTGAGAATCGATTGAACCCTGGAGGAGGAAGCTCGACCAATCGGCCAGCTTTGGGGAATGGTTTAGATGTTGTTGTGATCTGCCAACTCTCAAAACTCAAAAGCTGTGTTTAGATATATATTTGGTCTTAAGCATCTTAGATCACAGCCAAGGAGGTGTTTTTATTCATTAGTGCACCATATTGAATATCAAACTGCAAGTTGAGCAAATCTTTGTCTTCGATGCTTCTTTAAAATGTGTCTTGTGGCTCTCAAGGTCACAGGTCTTTCATTTAAGCTGTGCCTTATCAGCATTTTTTGACAGTAATAATGGATGTCAGTTAATCACCTCATAGAGTTGTTAAAGAGACATTTTCTTTGAGTATTCCTGCAGTCCACAATTTACTCTAGTGTGTCTTTTTTGCAGCTGCACACATTTATCATCTAAATTTTACATACATTCCTTTTCCTTAATAAGCCAACCTTTTGTACCTAATGCATACTTAACAGTTCTTTTCTGCTGTTGGTTGAGTCATTTTGTCACTGTATGATGGAGGGAGTGGGGTGCCAGCATGCCAGCAGGAGATGCCATACTGTGTTATAGATTTTGCCTTTAGGAAAGGACGTGAAATGTGGTGCAACTTTAAACAAGTGTCCTTGCGTGTCATGGGTTTGAGGTTGTGGCAGGTGGAGCGCTTCGTTTGTCCAGCTGAGCCGTCGTCATCTGTACTGGATGCACACTGACTGACACGTACTCTTCCGCCCTCCTGTCCCTCTCTTTTCTGTCTCTTCCTAATGAAGTGTCAACACTAATGATGTTCGTTTCGGTGGTGCTAATTCTCCTGACTTGGTGTGTCACTCCTCGCTGCTCCTCTCTGAGAGGTCACCTCAGGTTTACCACTGCAGTAAATTTACCTCAACGGTGCATGCGCGGGTGTGTGCGTGCGTGCATGTGGACGTGTGTCTGCGTGATTGTGTATCGCCTTCTCTTGCTTCTTTTTTTTGCTAATTAAGCAGGAAAGTTTTGCAGTGTTTGCTTGTCCGATGGCCCATGCATCAGAGCTGTCCTGCCCTGGTAAGTCTTCCCTGTGGACGGATGGCTTATTTTAGAATATGGGTCAAAATAAATATTCAAATATGATTAATGTTAAGGGAGATTGCATTTTTAGGACAGGATGAGTTAGTATATTGTTAGATAGACAGCTTATGTTTAGATAACAGCTTGCGAGGTGTCAAAATTGTACACTTAACAACTTTTACAGGTCTAATGATGCTCAAAGTTTAGGTGCCAACCTTACTGATGCCCCTGTCATTTAGGAGAAAGGTGTCTATTGTAATATACTAATAGTTGACAAGTTAATTAAAAAAACAGCATAACTTGTGTCACTAAAGTGTGGGAACAGCTTCTCTACTGGAGAATAAACACAGTCAAACAGTAGAATAACAGAGAGTTAAAAATCTAAAGGTCTAGACACACTGAAAGCGATAACTGATGCATCTTTTTTGATGTGTATCAACTCCATGGCACACTGCAGGCATCAGATTTAAAATGCCAACAGCTGGATTTTTTTGTGGAGGTTGCTATTTATATGTAAGCAGGCACAAGTCTGTTTGCTTTACAGATATCCCCCATTAATTTCTCAAACACTTCTATTTAGGTGGCTTATAATGTTAGATAAGGCATAAAATTGGGCATACACTGTACAGTTTGAGCCCATTTCGAAAACAGATTTTGAGCCGCACAACTCATTTTAGAGTTGTACCAAGATCAGCTTTGTTGGGTGTTGGTTGTCATGTAGTATACAGGAGTGAGCTGGGACCGATCATGGCCAATCAGCTGCTCCTGACCAGTCATTGGATGTTCAGATGAATTTCTGACATGTCAGAAATTTTGGTTGGCTGTTGTTAGGCTCTTGCACGGGTCAAGCAGAGCCACCAGCCAACACAATAGCCCTGTTTCCACCAAACACTTTCGGTATGGTACCTTTTGGAACAAATAGTAACCCTTCAGACATGGTACTTACATTCTAGTGTTTCCACCGCAGACAGTAGTCTTAAATGTGATTGGGGTTGTTGTCCATGATTGCGCAGTCCAGTGCGCACTGTATTACCTTGTTAACGGTGACACAGATTGAAGTCTGCACCTCATTTATCGTCCACAGAACGAGGCTGCACACTGACATTTTCAGAACAAAATAAAATAGGCTGCAGTGAGGGTCTCTCTCCATTGGATATTTAAAAACAGCGGATTTATGCATTTAGCTTGGGGGATTATTGTTGCCGGAGCCCACAAGAACAACGCTCCGCAATGCTTTTTCTTTCTCTGAGTGAGGATTGGGATGTATGCCGTTCACACAACCCAGTTGAAATTAATATATATAAACACTTGAAAATCCACTTATTACTACAAGTGTTTGTCATGTAAAAACTAAAGTAATGGTCAAATTTGTCACGGTGTGTTGAGTGAATCACGTCGTCACCTGATGCATTGAGTAACATTACAAGTTAACGTTCCACCTTAAAAGTTGCCGGCAGGCAGCCCATTTTTTACTCCAGCTACAGCTGTTGCAAGAGGCAGCAAAAAATCCTTTCATTTTATAGTTACAGTCTACAAATAAAACTCTCCACAGTATGAACAGTGGTTACAAAAGCCAGCCACATCACAGCCCTGAGCAGAGTGACCGTCTGCTATTGACCAATCAACGGACTGCAGTGTTCACAGCTCCACCTTTTAGAACCAGATCTGTGTGCTAGGTACCCCAACAGAGGGGTATAAAAAATGGGGACAGTGCAGTATGGTTCCATTGGTACCATCCACAACTTTTGACAATGGACACAGGAAAAAAAAGCATACCAAACTGTACCGTACTGCACTGCTCAGTGGAAACAGGGCTAGTATACCCAACAAGTATGCTGGAGCTGCTAATGTGCTAACTTGTGTGTGTGTGTGTGCGTGAGAAAGAGAAAGCGAGAGAGGGAATAAAAACTTGGACTGACCTGTTTTTACAGAAATGGACTCATAAGCTTTTTTTGGCACATCTATCTCTTATTGTTAAAGGTACCTCAGCTAGCTAACAATTTCTACAAGCCCTGAAGCTTTTAAACAAATCTTTATTGACTATTGTCAATAACCAGAATGGTCCGCAGGGGCAGACGGGCCATTTTATTTTCCATTTTATAGTGTGAGCACTCAGGTTGTGGCTTGATGCTTGGAACGTACAGTGTGAGCACATAATTCATGGTCTTTTGCTTTATATCACAGATGATTTTCTTGCACAGTTGGAGCTGGAATTTAAAAACAACATTTCTAAAACAGGCTCAAATTGTACAGTTTTAGCTCTCTCCAAAAAGGTACTGCAGCTGCAGGATAAAACAGCTGGGGTTGCTGGGTCCTCATTTAATGCTCCAACAAGTTTGGAGTAGGAGTGTCACAGCAGTTTGATGCGCCTCACAACGCTTTTGGTGCATGCTTGGCCATTTAAAACAACAGGTGTACCTCAAAACGTGTGCGTCAGATGCTTTACAATGGAAATGCCTGTTCATCAAAGCCAGGAATATCTCAACCTAAGGTCGAGAAACCAGGTAGGATGATACAAGTTGACCTATGATGCTGTCTTGGGTTTAACCCATGTCACTGCTTGGACCTAAAGGGTCAAAGTAAAGCTTTAATGACATAGCAGTTCCTGTAAGTCATATAGCATATACCATGTATCATATACCAAAGAAATTAAGTTTTTCTTTCTTTTTTTTTCATTTCATATTTGAAGGTACAGAGGTGTTTCTAGCCTTTTATTTTGCACCACAGTTTGAGTAGTCCTGAGCTAAATAATAGATAGAAGCTGAACACAGCTGTGAAGCAACACCTGTCTACTGCTGCAATTTCACATTTTCTTACATAATTTTATGTAGTGTAGTTGTAAAAAAAAACAAAAAACAGCAGCACTATACTGTGCAGGTGTAATGATGGTCTAAGTGGTATTCCTCAGGCTGAGTTATGTTCAAAGGATGTAATGCCAAACATCTTCTGATACACATTTTCAGAGAAAGCAATTTTACTCACCACAGACCTGTGCTTTTCTCTCCCTAGTGTTTTCCTTCTTTCCTTCCTTCCTTTCTTTCAGACGCTTGTTCCAGCCTCCCTCTAATGAAGGTGCTAACAACCTAAATGTCACTAATGCCTCTCTGCACCCCAGACAAGTGATCTGGGCCATTATTGACTTGGCAAACACACAGCAATCCCAGTGATGTAAGGAAAATGTAATTGAATATAGTCTGTGGAGAGATTGAGAGCGCCTCAGTTCTCAAACAGACAACCACACTTGTGAGGGCACGCACTCACACACACACACACACACACACACACAGATTCTCTGTGGTAATGGAGACAATGTATTTCTAATGGCACCATCCAGACTGAGTAGGTAATTGTGATGTATTAGCATGCCGTGAGATTAGATTACAGACAACAGGGTATTGCAGCATGTGTGTGTGTGTGTGTGTGTTTGCATGTGTGTCCCACCTATTGCACTTCTGATTGGCCCCCAGTGGAAGAAAAGGTATTGACTCTTCTTGCTTTTATTCTAAACCATAATTAATCTCGCAGTCTCATGCTTAGTCACTCCTCTGTTAGTTAGGGAGTCACGGGGGTCTCAGACCTGTGTACCACTAGGGCAACACTGTGCACTGCTGTGAAAAGATCAGTCTGTTAAGGATCTCTGCCTGAAAGTAGCAGTGAAAGGTAGAAGGAGGGACGTCTCCTTTGTGGTTTTGTACAAATTAAGGCCATCAGTCATTCATCTCAAATGTTTTGTTCTCTTTCATAATTCTGAACACAGCTTGATTTAGTAGTTCCTGTAAAATGCAGGATAAGTCAGGGGTTGAAACTTGGATTCTGATAATATCTAAATAAGAAACTAAAAACTGCACTCAGTAGAGCGCAGATCTCCACCAGGCGGCCACTTGAGCACAGTAACTCTAGACAATTCTTGAAATATCAGCTACTGGTGTGCATTTTTCTGACCAAACTGTCAAGGGCCCAATAACCTCTAGTGGGACCTGTGCTGACAGCCCAGCACCTTGCAGCTCGATTGGCATTTGCCAGAGAACACCAGAATTGGCAGGTCCTCCATTGGCACCCAGCTCTCTCCACAGATGAGAGCAGGTTCACACTGAGCACATATGGCAGGCGTGAAAGAGTCTGGAGACGCCGTGGTGAACGTTATGCTGCCTGTAGCATCATCCGGTTTAGAGGTGGGTCAGTGATGGTCTGGGGAGGCATATCGTTGGAGGACTGCACAGACCTCCATGTAATAGTTAATGGTACCCTGACTTTCTGTTAGGTACTGGGATGAAATCCTCAGAGCAACTGTCAGACCTTACACTGGTGCAGTGGGCCCTGGGTTCCCCTGGTGCAGGACAATGTCTGGCCTCATGTGGCCAGAGTTTGTAGGCAGTTCCTGGATGACATTGAGGCCACTGACTGGCCGTCTCATTCCTCTGACCTAAATCCAATTGAGCACCTATGGAACCTAATGTATTGGTGCATCCGATGCCACAAAGTCCCACCACAGACTGTCCAGGAGCTCATTGATGCCCTGACCCAGAACCCCCAGGACACCATCTGCCGACTCATCAGGAGCATGCCCAGATGTTGTCAGGAGGGCATACAGGCACATGGGAGCCATACACACTACTGACTCAAATTCTGAGTTGCCGTGATAAAGTTCACACAAGTTGGATCAGCCTGTGATTTCAGTTTTTTTCTTTGATTTTTGGTGTGATTTTGAATCCAGCCCTCAGTTGATAATTTTGGTTTCCATTGACCGTTGTTATGTCATTTTGTTCTCAACAAATTATACAATGTACATCATTAAAGATTTTCAACTTGAATAATTAGTTCATCAAGATGTGTGGCGTAAGTGTTCAGTATAATTACGAGAATTAATATAAACGGCCGTGGGCTGGAATCAAACCTAAGCTGCTGCCAGTGTCTCAGCCTGTATTGGGCGCACATTCTACCCAGTAAGCGAGAGGTCGCCCCGACAGCCACAAGTCTATTATCCATGTTATTCGTAACTAGACTTAGTACTAACTTTATTTCGAGGCTACGGCACAACAAGGTAGGAAATAACAACAATAAACACAGTTAAAATAGACAAAAAATAATAATTTAACCATGTAGCCTACTTTCCTACTTAGGGTAGAAGCACATATATAAGGGATAAATGAACAAATCAACAAAATCTGCTAGTCTACAAAATTTGGAAGGCAAAGCACCCTGTCTCAGAAATGCTCTCAGTCAGTAACACACATTTTTGAACTATTATGAATCACTGCAACAATGAGAGCATATAGTCATTCATATGCACAGAAAATATTAGGCTGATTGGTAAAGTAGTTTGCGAGATGAGATGTGGACAGACAGACAGACAGACAGACAGACGCACATTACCAAACGCATGATCCCCTCTGCGCTTTCACTTGGAGAAGAAAATACGATGTTGGCTCAATGTGTTTTTATCCTGTATGATTTCATTTGCGTGTCAGGACTGTTTGTTGTTTGCAATCTTGCGTTTACCTTTATTATTGTTGAATAAAATCATTAAATCTAAAATCTTACATACTTTAAAGTTTTCATGATAGATCTAGGGCATCTGGACCACGAGTCAACATCAATAAATCCATAAATAAGCTCAGAGACATTGTGTGTGTTCTCGGTACCCCAAACAAAATTTGATTGTGCAGAGCCTGTGTTTGAGGGAAAAGCAGAAAATTTGTTCTGATATCTCCAGTTCTTGGCTCCTTTGGGACAGGGGCAGGTGCTGTGGTTGATCTCATGATATCAATACTGTCTGTCTTCAGCAACATGTTATTACTTCTAGTTCTTCCCACTGCACAATACAAGAGCTTGTCTTATTCTGCCTAAAGCCAGCGAGGTGGGATGGAAGAGAAGTTGACATTAGATTCTGAAAATAATTGCAGCTCTGATCTCAGAGGTGAAAGCATTTTTCAACGCCATCTAATATTTGTCAGCGGATCGGCACGAAAAAGACAGGAGATGTGATCTTATGCTCCTCTTTCTTATCCTTCGCCTTTTTCTCAGCTTTCTTCCTCCTCCCGGGCTCAGTGAGAGGTAGTTTCTCCTATTAGGTACCCATCTACCATTCATAA
Source organism: Epinephelus moara (assembly GCF_006386435.1). NCBI lineage: Eukaryota > Metazoa > Chordata > Actinopteri > Perciformes > Serranidae > Epinephelus > Epinephelus moara. The sequence goes on along the minus strand of NC_065508.1, from coordinate 9,187,184 downwards.
TTGGGCTGCCATTAGAGCTGAGGGAAGCAGGTTGTGCTGGCAGTGGGGGAACAGCTTTCTAAAGTGGGTTATTATTGAATAAATGAATTTTGTTTTCAGTGACATAAAGTGAAGGCGAGCAGACAGCAACGATGTATGGGGTTTATACATGCTCACGTGCTCTGTCTGCAGTGCAAAATATGATAGATGGAGCCTAATACTGTGTGTGAACAACATAATAACATGTATTAGAATAACATGCTTTGTTTGATTTGTTGCCCGTATTACAAGGTTTGCAATTTTACAGGTGGAAAGCAATATTTTTGTTGAGGTACAGTAGACACAAAAGTCAATTTTTCTAAATGCACACACACACACACACGAACCAAATGCTATGTCAGTAATTGATAGGCCTTGTCAAAAATTCTCGTTAGGACTATTTATAATGTATCATGTCATGAGAAACCACAATAGGTGTGATATAAAGCTCAGAGATCTGCACATAATTCATAAACTGGGCACTGAATTATCCAACACTGAACTCAAAATGCCAGAACAGCATTTCCTTCTTGTTTATCCCCGGAGGAGTGGATAGCCTTTTCACTTTTAACAGATAAGTCTTCCGTGCTAGTAAGCTGGGGCACCGGCTACTATTTATCATTTAACCATGCAGCCAACACTGATTCAATGGTAACACAATCACACTTAGCCAAGACAGTATCCTTACCTTGTTTCAGGGCTCGTGCAGCTCTTCAACTGAACACAAGTCAGGCAGGTTTATAAAATCAGGGTGCTGTTGAGAATACATTTAGTTTGCCTTGTGGGACACAGGCAGTGTACAAAAAGAAAGTTGTTGTTGATGTAGCTACGGGGTTGGCGGTAGAGATCTTCTTCGGTCCAAGAGAGACTCAATCTAGTGGGGCCTTGAGGACAGTCCGACCCAATCTGAATAGTGATGAGGATAATTAGACCTGATTCAAAATGCAGATGACCCAAACAGACTCTAATAGATCAAGAACAACAAAAGTGTTATGGGCCACCAATTACGCCATGTTTCCTTTACTTCATAGTTCACTCTCTCCATCTTGGTTCAAGCTAAACAGATTTTTCTCCTGCAAAGCTTATGCAAGGAACGTGGTTTCAACTGATACCTATGTCTGCGTATGTACAGTATACAGAATCTGTAGGCAATGGGACAAGATTTTGGTATCTGAAGCATGTTGGTTTTCATTTTCAGAGTAGTGTGGACCCATCATGTTTGAGTGGCAGGTAAACAGTCCTTTTGAAGAGGTGGAATGCAATGGCAGAAATACAATTTGGAAACCATTTGCTATTTTCTGAGGACAATTTAGCTTTATATTAGCTATTTTATTTAATTATCTACATTCATATGCAGATTATCTGCTTATAATGATGAGCCAAAATGACCTGTGCACGTAAGAGGAAGTCTTAGAAATCTGATCTGCACCAGATCTCCTGAAGTATTGGTCGTTTCCTCCTTAGAGGCTTATCATTGTCACATCAGTAGTTGATGGGTTCTGAGATTGTAGATTCATCAGTTAGGACTTGGTGTTACAAATCCTGCAGGGGCATCGGTGTTTCGGCCCTGACCAGCCGGCAGAGCCACCCCCCGACACATCATCAATAGTGCACCTCAACATCATCGAGTGTTTTGGCCTTTATCACATATGTAGACATATGTACAGACAGACTCCAGACCTGTGGCAGTTAAAATGGGACCCAGCTTGGGTCTCAGAAGCCATTTTGTGATGTTTCATAAACCAATTAATTGCTCAATTGAGAAATAATCATTTGCATCACTACAGGAGAGACCACCTACTTCAAATTTCTTCAATTAAATATCAATTTAACCATACAGTAAAATAATCATTATACCAGTCGCTACAATTACGCAGTTGTTATTTTTGAAAGGCAATATGATTAGTTCTTGCTGGCTGATCATTTGACAGAGGAAAGTACTGTTTGCATAATCCAAATTTCTCTTACACACACCTGATATTTTTCCTCTGAAACTTTGAGACAAAAGATTATTCAGAAAAAGCTTGAAATGCAGGATAATGAAGTCACAGGAGGGGGGCTTTGCTGCCTAGTGGTGGTTAATTAGTTATTTTTCTTCTTTATAGCCTTTAAAAACTTTCACTGCTGTGATTATTAAGTATTAGCTTCCTGCTTACACCTTGCTGTGCAAATCAAACTTATGTATCAGCCTGAGTGGTAAAATCATTGAGCCGTATCTTCTGTGCTTAAGAGGTATAAAAATAATGTATAACTGCCACATTCAGCATGCTGAACACACCCTGAACCACACCTTAAAAAACATGTTCAAAACACAACATATCAGTCACTTAAAAAACAGTTAATACATAATATCGCAGGATTAAAAGAATAAAAGCTACCTGTAGCTTGTAGGTCAGACTTAATTTAAGGGGATGTTTAAAAAGTGAATATCATGATTATAAATGACAACTGACAAACTTTGAAAAGAATAAGAGAATCACAAAATTACTAGTAAAGTTACTGCAGTCTACTTTGCTCATTAACTTGCGACTGGCTGCTACTTTCCTACTTAGTTTTATGGGTGTTCATTTAAATATTATGGGCAGACATCCATAATCTCACCAAAAACAAAGGAAATGCGTTAATTAGACAGCGTGTCTGCTCATGTGTATTGTTGATTTTATTGTTGTCGCCACATGAAACAAGCTGTTCAAATATCAAATTATTCTCTTTTGCACAGCTAATAGGTCTTCACATTGTGAAGGTTACCACTGTGTGGCAAACAATCAGAGGCAGCAAACAGTAATTGTTACAGTTCCTAAAATCTAACATCCAGTATTTTTTGAAAGAAGTAGAAAGGAGTTGGATGTTTGAAGTTTAGAGATATAAACTCAAAGAAGAAAAAACAAATCTAGTAGACGTCTTGCACCTCTCCACCATGTGTCTCTGCTCTTTATGCATCTTACTTCGCCGATGCACTTATTTTTTAATTCAGTGTAGTCAATATAAAAATGATCAATCAAAGATAATGTGCTGCATTCTGACATTAAGCATTGCCAGACGTCTGTAATTCATTCTGCCATAAGGAGACTCCCAGCAGGGCTTTCTCAGCTTGATGGCTCCCTCCTTCTTTTCCTGCCCATCTGTTTTCACGGATAAATCCTCCCCTGCCAGGCTCCATCACCATGAGGAATTCATAAAGAGCTGACCCACACATATGGCCACTTCATTCGATGGCCATCATAACTGAGCCGAGCATGAATAAGTTGTGGATCTTTGCTCGCTGCATCACGCTGATGTGATTAGGTCTAACGTGATGACTGTACTTGCTCTTGGCGTGGACATGAGCTATGACTTGTTGGCAAATATAAACTACGTCTCACAGATGCAGGCCATTACCAATACTTTTTCCCCTTGCCGTAGTGTCCTAAATGCAGTCACATGTATTGAACATCTGGATCAGGTGTCCATCCATCCATCTTCTAACCGCTTCATCCTCTTGAGGGTCGCGGGGGGGCTGGAGCCTATCCCAGCTGACATCGGGCGAGAGGCAGGGTACACCCTGGACAGGTCGCCAGACTATCGCAGGGCTGACACATAGAGACAAACAACCATTCACGCTCACATTCACACCTACGGACAATTTAGAGTCACCAATTAACCTAGTCCCCAATCTGCATGTCTTTGGACTGTGGGAGGAAGCCGGAGTGCCCGGAGAGAACCCACACTGACACGGGGAGAACATGCAAACTCCACACAGAAGGGCTCCCACATCCGTGATCGAACCGGGAACCCTTTTGCTGTGAGGCGACAGTGCTAACCACCACACCGCTTGCCCATTTGTCAAATAAAGTCATGTTGGAATGATGGATTGCAATTTATTTCAGTGTTAATGTAAACAAAAGAGACCAATGAAAAGTCAAGGCATGTGAGATGCAGTCGGTCTGTTTTTGACCAAATCTTAAAGTCTTACACATTTCAAGCATTATATTGAAAGTATGGTGTAACTCAAAGGTCTAGTGTGTAGGAATTAGTGGGATCTAGCAGTGAGGTTGCAGATTGCACCCAACAGAAACTTCTCCCATGTGCCAAGCATGTAGGAAAACTACGGTGGCTGACATGATAACTTGAATGGCCGTTTGGTTAGTACATTCTGGGCTACTGTAGACACAACATGGCCGATTCCATGGAAGAGGACCTGCTCTATATGGAGACATAAACGGCTCCTTCTAAGGTAACAAAAACACTACGGATTTTGGTTTCAAGTGATTATACACCTCTGTCAATGTATCCTCCTAAATTCTACACACTGAATCTATACACTCAACAGTTCTTTCTCTTCCTTCTTTTGTTAAAAAAACATTTTGAAACAGGTAACAAGTCCTCCAATATGACCTCATAAGTTGTTTTTTCATAGCTCTGAATGACCCACAGGAGCGTTTCCTAAATTAGCGCACCTGCTGGTAATCAACAGAATAACTTTTATTACTGGTAACAGTGACAGTTTTAAACATGTTGGTAACACTATAAAATGGTCGCAGTTGCACCAAAACTATGTGTTTAGGTTTAAAAAGATAAACCATTATGGTTTGGCCTAAAATAAGCACATTTGTTATTAAGGTATCGTAACATATCTCACGTGACATACGTCGTGACACACGTAGACATATTACATTTTGTGTCAAAGTAGTAACTTTACATTGACTTTTGTGCCATACGAGACATGAACACCAGTCTCCTGGATGATTTTTCGGTGCATGTTCAACCCATCTACCTCTCCTCCCTCCCACCCTTAGCAGACTTTCTCACTCTTTTTATTACATTGCCTGATGTCTGCCTTTACGCCTATGACAACTACTATGCCACTTTACAAAAACTGTAAATATGGGTCATAATTTCTGCTTTTAAAATGCCCTATTTTGGAGTACATTCTCGAAACAGTGCAAGTTGCAAGTTCCCATGACTATAGATGTTGTACTGAAATGGTGTGTCTTGCTTGTATCTCTGAGGCTGGTTTAGAGATGACCTTGGATCTATTTGCCTTCGAGGCGCTCTTTTGACCCTGATCCCTCTGTTAGTGTGTTCATAAGAAGTGGGTTTGTGTTGCAAAAAGACTAAATGGTAATCATTTGGAATACAGTACCTTGAAGGTATAGAAATGTACAAGGACATCGGAGGACCAAGCAAGCTCCCTTTGTCTTCTCACAAACCAGATGGGTTGAAAAGGCTTGTATTGCTGCTTCTTTGATGGCTGATGGCTGTTATGTCTTTGGATGACCTCTGATGTTACTGCAGGTCCTGCAGCGCAAGAAACTGGTCAATTTACGTCTCTCTGGGAGGCTGATTTTGCAGAGTATACTGCATTCTAAATTACCCACATTTTGTTGCTTACCCACCACCTAACCCCATACGATTTTGAATTCTACATTCATTCTTGCACTGTATCTTTGACTGCCCTTTTAATGAAGACTTTGGGGAAAAGGCTGGTAAAAACAAATAAATGTCATGTTTGGGAAAAGCCTTGCAGTGTTGAGATTCACTCGGCATTGCACCTTTTGAAATCTCCATGTTAAAACTGCTCAGTCCTTCTTTTTGGTGCAAGGAGATATGTTTTACTCCCTTTGGTTTTCTGATAAGCTCCCTAACCTTTCAAAGTGGACGCAAAGCATAATGGGACTTATCCCTATCAAAGCTATAAGTTTTTTGGCTCAAGGACAACCCTTTGAAGTCCTTTAAAAAATTGAAAACCCGTCTTAGATAATATCAGAGACAGGGGGGCGCAGGCTTTCAAAGAGTCCCCGAAGAGGTTTTGTATGAGCCGAGCTCTCTAAAGAAACATTCATATGTGAGTTAAGTCATTATTTTAGTGTTCAGTATTCTTTTTGCTGCTGCATATGACTGAAGGCCCTGACGCACTGTACTTTTGTAGTTTTGTTGTAGTTTTTTCATAACTTTGCATGGCCTTTACTCTTACTCTCTGAGTAAACATGACACAGAACTTGCCACATACATCCAACCATAGTAACAAATAACACCCACAGCGTTAATGAGGATTGGCTTGATGCGGGTGGTGTAGTCAAAAGTTTCAAATGTTAAAAGGCAACAACCCCTTAACAATGTCAGCAACACTGAGCTGAGTTTACTGAAAGGCAGGAGACATGATGCATTGTTTGTGGGGGAGGACAGTTACCTTTTTCATATATTATTCTCCTGTACAAATCTGTTTGTCTTCTTACCTCTACCTTTTTCTCAATCCTGACTTGCAGTAACTGTCATCATTTACCAGCTCATAGTCCTCTCTATATAGACACCGATTACCTGGTGCTGTCGGGCTCCTCTTCAGTGCACCAAACGAAGCTGAGACCTCTGCATGTGCCAGATAGTTAGACATCAATTTATATGTGAAGAATTCCCTCACTCTGAGAATGCTGCCGCAGCAGGAAAAAGTCAGAATTGACCTTGCTGGTGTCACAGCAGCTCAATCACACTGTCTTAGCCTCTTTCCTCTGCTTCCTCCTGCAGCCTGACAAGGAACAGGAACAGAAGCTCCCCTCTCCACCCACCCACCCAAAATCCTTCAGAGTCATGTCAGTTGCTCTTTCTGTCATCACTCCCAGAAGTGTGTGTGTGTGTGTGTGTGTGTGTGTGTGTGTGTGTGTGTTTTGTTGTAGGAAGTTCTTTTTGTGATTAAGAGAACAAGGCCTAAGAGTCAGACATCACTGTGTGAATGTGTGCCTCTCTGCCCCGTCTGCACATCTGTTTTTCACTGCCATATAATCTGTCAGGTCTGTGTGTCACAAATCAACCCTACTTAGGTTTTGGATGCAACAGGGGGCGGTAGGCTGTGATTGATTGATCTGTCCTTAATATGACAGCCATTATGTTCAGTCTGACAGGTCAGTATTAAAAGGTTACAATGGATGTAGCAACTACTGAAGCAGCAGGGTTTGGGTGTTATTTCTTTCTGAGCCTTCTCTTCTCTTCTCTTCTCTTCTCTTCTCTTCTCTTCTCTTCTCTTCTCTTCTCTTCTCTTCTCTTCAGAAATTAAACTATATGTTCAATTCAATTCAGTTCAATCCAATCATTTATGTGTACATGGAAGTAAACAAAGTCCAACTCTCATCAGCTTCTAACTTGTGCATTGTAATTTATTTCTTTTTTGCATTGTCTCGCATTGATGGTTGTTTCATAGCTGTCCATGTTTTCGTTCTCCATGGTTTCTCCTTGTGGAATGATTTCACTGTCCACACATGCCGACCCTGACAAGACGGCCTTACAATTGCTTTTACTCACACAAGCAGCAGTGATCCACAGCAGGACAGGGACATCAGCTCACAATCCAACCGCCACAGCGGTCCTTATTAACTGTAAAGCACACGCCTCCTCACCTTCTCTTGCCAGACTCCTCTGCTCTGTCTGAATTGACATACAGAAAAAGAGTCACCTGGTTAAATGGCGCTCTCCAGGATTTGCCATGTTTCGGTGAATCAAAGGAAATTGGAGTTCCTGATATCCTGTTGGAAACTGATGTTGTTCAGGTTATTTCCAATGTCTGTGCAATGGCTAGCAGGATGCTAGTTCAGCTGGTACCCATCTTCTCCATCTTTCCTTGATGTTTACAGATGTTAGAATTAAAAAAAAAAAAAAAAAAAAAAAAAAAAATAGCTTAGTTAGCTAGCATCTAGCTAGTAGAAGTCAGCAGAAGGAGAGTTTACAGACTGGTGGGTGGATTTTCTCATCCTGATGAGTAACTCACAGCCACATGCCACCACCACCTAAAGCCAACCACAGAAAGCACCACTAAAACTTGTAAAATAAAAATGAGAGCCTAAATGTAGCACAAATTTAGTGTATCTGACAAAGAGGCAACTGGAAACGTTGTTGTATCCATTTTTGCATCTGGCAGATTTGCAGCTTTTTCCCAGCAGACAGAGTTTCTGTTTCGTGCGACGAATCAATGTAGACCCCTATTGCCAGGAGCATTTAATGTCACAGTGTGAAGAAATAAAGTATTTGTATCAGTGACACTAATGGAAAAATGGTCTGGAGGTGTTACAGGTCTTGCAGTGACAGTCAACATGTTATGGGAGGAACTGGGAGTCACTTTCCTCCCTCTCCTTCCATTTGACAGGACTTCAGACAGAAGCAGTTAAGCAGACCTTACAGTGACTAAGCTTAATTTACACAGGAGTCAGCCAGCTCTTATTGCTGTGTTTAATCTTTCAGCTATGAGAGAAATGTCTAGTGCTAACTCAGCTTCATCAGTCTCTCTAAGGGGAGCCTGCTGCGTAGTGTATGTTTATGTGTGTTCATGTTGGTGTGCTTGTGTGGGTGTGTGAGAAATGTATACAGCAAATGCCTAATGGAGGAGAAGTTATTTCTGCCAAAGTATTTTAGATAATTGGAAGCACTCTGTAACTTTATATATTTTATGGCAAAAAACTGGCACTTTTAAAAAGCAAACGTTAGGATGCACGGAGCCAAAGTCTGACTGAGAGCATAAAACAAAATCCCTGCTGCCAAACTATTTGTAAAAATTAGACTAGTACTTTTTGGGTTCAGTGTACGTTCACATGTTGCTGCACAGTATGTGTGGCTTTGCATAATATTCACTGAGCCACAGTGTCAAAAATATCATTTTAGATCACTTTTATGAGGCAGGCATTGTCAAGGACAAAACCTAATGACGACAAATACCCCATTTGTCAACAGGTCAAAGCAGTGCAAGCTAAAAAATGGTACATAAGTACAGCAATTAATATGCTGGTTGACAAGGGCAAACGTGCATGCTGCAACAGCCTAAATTTGGAGAAAGCAAGCAGCAACCTCAGAGGCTGAAAAATGAAGCCAATGGGGAATAGTCAAAAACTGCAGTTCCTCTAATGGCCACTTGAGGCTGACTCCAAAAGTGAATCAGTCCTAATAGAAACCCATGTTAAACGCCAGAATTTACAGCAGAAATAAACATGTTTACAAACTAGCTCAAAAGGTTTGGTCTCTATAGCTAATTTCCCCAGTCATGACAACTGTATGGGAGGGGTGAATTTTTATATAACAGACTGGTTGACATTTTATTAAGGCTAAAAGTTGAGCATAATTGGCTGCTCTGTGTGACAGGCTGTCTGCTGATAATGTCCTTTGGCTCTCAGTCAGGTTCATCTCTCACTTCTCCAAAGCTCCATCCTCTTGTTAAAATATGGTCACCTCTGGCTCCAAAAAAACAAAACAAGATGGTGATGGCCAAAATGCCAAACTTGTGGCAATCAAAATGTGAGTGCTCAAACCAGTGGGTGACATCACAATGGCTACATCCATTAGTTTTACAGTCTATGGGAGAAAGATGCTGCAGCTTCAGAAACTACTTTACATTTGAAAATCCAACACAGAAAAAGTATACAACAAAGAAAATGAGTTGCAAATGAAAAAGCATGCTGCAGAATGCCAAAACAAATACATTAACCCTGAAAACAAATGCAACGGAAAAATGCTGCATATCTAGTCAACCCTACGGAAGTTCTACAGGCCTCTATGAGAAGCACTGAGTGGAACTGATTTTCCACCCATGAGTCGGTACTGCAGCTGCCCTTAAGGACTGCGTACTGTTGCATGCAGTCTGCACACAATCCAGACATACTACTATCTCATAACATTAGACCTTGAACCTTGACCCTCTTGCCTTTATATCCGTTACCTTGGAGATAAAACAAATGCCACTTGCGGAGTTTGCCAGAGACAGAGATCAACCCGGAGAGCCCTGCTGTTGTTTTATGATGTATGTAGTTCAACTTTAAAGTTATAACTGCACAAATTGTAGATTCTAACATATAATTGTGACTGTGAAATTACATCTGCATTCTTCTGTCATTGTTATTTTCATAGTTATGTTCTTCTGTTGTTTGTAATATCAATGATTATTTTGTTCACTTAAACAGTCAGTATTCCTGTAATTAGCCTTCTATTTGACTGCTCATCAGTTACTTGAATGCACTGTCATCCATCATTGCGATGTGTGAAAGCTGTCAAATAGCCGTCAATGAGCTGCTATTTTTTTTGCAGCTTAGTTGATGTGACCTATCGTTTGCTGTGCAGAGGTTAGTGGGTCAGAATAGGCAGAAAAGCATGCTGGTTTGCATACTGCAAAATCTGAGCGGATGCAGTAGAACAGTAGAACGTCATTTTGGCATAGGCCTACTGCATTTGACATACTGTGTATTGGGATAGAGCCCTGCGCTGGAGCCCGATGGCCCGACGGCCCGACAGCCCGAGGGCCGGCCTTCGGGCCAATTACCACATCATTACCTCGGACACAGGCCGGGCTCGGGCTTTTTTTTTAACCTGCCAATTAGAGAGGTGTGTGTTTGTGTTTAACCGATTTAAACGGCAACACTTGAACGCAGCAGCCGCTGTGCCTCTCCCTCTCCGCTGCACGTCACTCATCATATTGTAGTGTCCGCCAGGTCGTGTGGAAGAATGACGCGGTTATTCGGCAAACCACCGTTTGTTACTGAACAGTACAGGTTACTGTTGGC